>NW_027457612.1:0-355000 GCF_050624435.1 Tenrec ecaudatus
CGTCTTCCACAGTAAAACATTTCCTAGCGAATAAGGAGTCTTCCCATCGCAATGACAATATGAGAGAATTGCCACCGATGGATTTGCCGCTGTGCCTACAAACATCATCTTGAGGCCATACAGTAGTGAATCACGGGAACCCAGGCGCTTCACCCTTTACCCTAGACCAGTGAAACACTGTCTCTAAACATGCCCACATGCCTGTATCTATGCCCGTTTAAAGTTAACACTAAACCGAAATCTTCTGTCCCACTATTTTGCAGCATTTTAAAGAAGTACACTGGGAAAGATTTTTCTGCAAGGAAGAAACTGCAGGCGGCGTGGCTGAAATGAGAATATCATGCTGCACGAGCTCTTTGCCCTCAGATGTAGAAGTGTCATCAGTGGGCATCATAGAGAAACGGGACTTTAATAAGTGATCATCAACCTCTGTGAATTCCCTTTGTTCTAGACGCCTGACATAAAGAGGTGTCCTGAGTCACATAAACCTCCACCGAGTGGTCTTAATGTGGCGCGGGAACATGCCGGTATAAGAGAATTCCGAAGAAGGCTGAACGTCCACAATTGAATGGTCATTGCCAGAAATGAAGTGGCAGCCGGATCAGACTGGGAAACTTCAGCTTCCATTAGACAATGAAGATGTGAGAATCTGGTACGTCCACAATTCATGGTTTCCTTAGATCCATGAAATTCCGTGTGGAATGTTAGTCAGAAAATGAAAACTCCGGAGCCACCTGTTCAGCAGGCCCGGGTGTAGCTCCCATAGGCACACTTGTGCTCCTCTAGAATTTGGATAAAAATTGTTTTCACTGGAATAAAGAACCTTGATCAAGCCAGGTGGGTCTTGACAAAGGAAATTGCTGCATGTGCCCTGTGTACTGACTAGCACCCACCTGTGCTAGTCCATGGCGTATTCAGCACAGAAATCTGCATCCATTGAGCCAAGACAAAGGAAAGCTCAGGGAGGCAGCACCCATGTGGAAAAGCATTTGTACTTCAAAGATGAGGCCAATGAGGTGAAAGGACAAACCCATGGCAAATAGTTTTCATCATCTGCAGAATTTCAGGGAGCAATATTGCTGGGAGAGAAAAGGCACCACGTGAGGAGGCACCCTCAACAAAACTACCTAGGGCAGGAGCCGGGTTGCCCCCAGGCACTAGGCGTGTCAGGCCTCAGCATTGTAAGGAGGGTTCACTGAAGTCCCTGAGTGAAGTTTTCTCCGCTGTCTTACGTCTACATTCCTAAAATTTACTCTGCGGTTTCTGATGATCCTGGGTTATGAACGGCCACCATTCACCGTTCTCCTTACACTCGTGCGTCTCCATCGACCTTAAAAGAAAGGGAGGACACGCAACTGCTGGCAGGTAAATTCAGCACATTTTGTCTCAACAAAAAAGAGACAGCTCTGTGGTGACCCGTCTTCCACAGTAAAACATTTCCTAGCGAATAAGGAGTCTTCCCATCGCAATGACAATATGAGAGAATTGCCACCGATGGATTTGTCACTGTGCCTACAAACATCATCTTGAGGCCATACAGTAGTGAAGCACGGGAACCCAGGCGCTTCACCCTTTACCCTAGACCAGTGAAACACTGTCTCTAAAATGCCCACATGCCTGTATCTATGCCCGTTTAAAGTTAACACTAAACCGAAATCTTCTGTCCCACTATTTTGCAGCATTTTAAAGAAGTACACTGGGAAAGATTTTTCTGCAAGGAAGAAACTGCAGGCGGCGTGGCTGAAATGAGAATATCATGCTGCACGAGCTCTTTGCCCTCAGATGTAGAAGTGTCATCAGTGGGCATCATAGAGAAACGGGACTTTAATAAGTGATCATCAACCTCTGTGAATTCCCTTTGTTCTAGACGCCTGACATAAAGAGGTGTCCTGAGTCACATAAACCTCCACCGACTGGTCTTAATGTGGCGCGGGAACATGCCGGTATAAGAGAATTCCGAAGAAGGCTGAACGTCCACAATTGAATGGTCATTGCCAGAAATGAAGTGGCAGCCGGATCAGACTGGGAAACTTCAGCTTCCATTAGACAATTAAGATGTGAGAATCTGGTACGTCCACAATTCACGGGTTCCTTAGATCCATGAAATTCCGTGTGGAATTTAAGTCAGAAAATGAAAACTCCGGAGCCTCCTGTTTAGCAGGCCCGGGTGTAGCTCCCATAGGCACACTTGTGCTCCTCTAGAATTTGGATAAAAATTGTTTTCACTGGAATAAAGAACCTTGATCAAGCCAGGTGGGTCTTGACAAACGAAATTGCTGCGTGTGCCCGGTATACTGACAAGCACCCACCTGTGCTAGTCCATGGCGTATTCAGCACAGGAATCTGCCTTGATTGAGCCAAGACAAAGGAAAGCTCAGGGAGGCAGCACCCGTGTGGAAAAGCATTTGTACTTCAAAGATGAGGCCAATGAGGTGAAAGGACAAACCCATGGCAAATAGTTTTCATCATCTGCAGAAGTTCACGGAGCAATATTGCTGGGAGATAAAAGGCACCACCAGAGGGAGGCACGCTCAACAAATCTTCCTAGGGCAGAAGCCGTGTTGCCCAAGGCACTAGGCGTGTCAGGCCTCAGCATTGTAAGGAGGGTTCACTGAAGTCCCTGAGTGAAGTTATCTCCGCAGTCCTACGTCTACGTTCCTAAAATTTACTCTGCGGTTTCTGATGATCCTGGGTTATGAACGGCCACCATTCACCGTTCTCCTTACACTCGTGCGTCTCCATCGACCTTAAAAGAAAGGGAGGACACGCAACTGCTGGCAGGTAAATTCAGCACACTTTGTCTTAACATAAAAGAGACAGCTCTGTGGTGACCCGTCTTCCACGGTAAAACATTTCCTAGCGAATAAGGAATCTTCCCATCGCAATGACAATATGAGAGAATTGCCACCGATGGATTTGCCGCTGTGCCTACAAACATCATCTTGAGGCCATACAGTAGTGAAGCACGGGAACCCAGGCGCTTCACCCTTTACCCTAGCCAGTGAAACACTGTCTCTAAAATGCCCACATTCCTGTATCTATGCCCGTTTAAAGTTAATGCTAAACCGAAATCATCTGAACCACTATTTTGCAGCATTTTAAAGAAGTACACTGGGAAAGATTTTTCTGCATGGAAGAAACTGCAGGCGGCATGGCTGAAATGAGAATATCATGCTGCACGAGCTCTTTGCCCTCAGATGTAGAAGTGTCATCAGTGGGCATCATAGAGAAACGGGACTTTAATAAGTGATCATCAACCTCTGTGAATTCCCTTTTTTCTAGACGCCTGACATAAAGAGGTGTCCTGAGTCACATAAACCTCCAGCGACTGGTCTTAATGTGGCGCGGGAACATGCCGGTATAAGAGAATTCCGAAGAAGGCTGAACGTCCACAATTGAATGGTCATTGCCAGAAATGAAGTGGCAGCCGGATCTGACTGGGAAACTTCAGCTTCCATTAGACAATGAAGATGTGAGAATCTGGTACGTCCACAATTCACGGTTTCCTTAGATCCATGAAATTCCGTGTGGAGTTTTAGTCAGAAAATGAAAACTCCGGAGCCTCTGTTCAGCAGGCCTTGGTGTAGCTCCCATAGGCACATTTGTGCTCCTCTAGAATTTGGATAAAAATCGTTTTCACTGGAATAAAGAACCTTGATCAAGCCAGGTGGGTCTTGACAAAGGAAATTGCTGCATGTGCCCTGTGTACTGACAAGCACCCACCTGTGCTAGTCCATGGTGTATTCAGCACAGAAATCTGCATCCATTGAGCCAAGACAAAGGAAAGCTCAGGGAGGCAGCACCCTTGTGGAAAAGCATATGTACTTCAAAGATGAGGCCAATGAGGTGAAAGGACAAACCCATGGCAAATAGTTTTCATCATGGGCAGAATTTCAGGGAGCAATATTGCTGGGAGAGAAAAGGCAGCACGTGAGGAGGCACCCTCAACAAAACTACCTAGGGCAGGAGCCGGGTTGCCCCAGGCACTAGGCGTTCAGGCCTCAGCATTGTAAGGAGGGTTCACTGAAGTCCCTGAGTGAAGTTTTCTCCGCTGTCCAAGTCTATGTTCCTAATATTTACTCTGCGGTTTCTGATGATCCTGGGTTATGAACGGCCACCATTCACCGTTCTCCTTACACTCGTGCGTCTCCATCGACCTTAAAAGAAAGGGAGGACACGCAACTGCTGGCAGGTAAATTCAGCACACTTTGTCTCAACACAAAAGAGACAGCTCTGTGGTGACCCGTCTTCCACGGTAAAACATTTCCTAGCGAATAAGGAATCTTCCCATCGCAATGACAATATGAGAGAATTGCCACCGATGGATTTGCCGCTGTGCCTACAAACATCATCTTGAGGCCATACAGTAGTGAAGCACGGGAACCCAGGCGCTTCACCCTTTACCCTAGACCAGTGAAACACTGTCTCTAAAACGCCCACATGCCTGTATCTATGCCCGTTTAAAGTTAACACTAAACCGAAATCTTCTGTCCCACTATTTTGCAGCATTTTAAAGAAGTACACTGGGAAAGATTTTTCTGCATGGAAGAAACTGCAGGCGGCGTGGCTGAAATGAGAATATCATGCTGCACGAGCTCTTTGCCTCAGATGTAGAAGTGTCATCAGTGGGCATCATAGAGAAACGGGACGTTAATAAGTGATCATCAACCTCTGTGAATTCCCTTTGTTCTAGACGCCTGACATAAAGAGGTGTCCTGAGTTACATAAACCTCCACCCAGTGGTCTTAATGTGGCGCGGGAACATGCCGGTATAAGAGAATTCCGAAGAAGGCTGAACGTCCACAATTGAATGGTCATTGCCAGAAATGAAGTGGCAGCCGGATCTGACTGGGAAACTTCAGCTTCCATTAGACAATGAAGATGTGAGAATCTGGTACGTCCACAATTCACGGTTTCCTTAGATCCATGAAATTCCGTGTGGAGTTTTAGTCAGAAAATGAAAACTCCGGAGCCTCTGTTCAGCAGGCCTTGGTGTAGCTCCCATAGGCACATTTGTGCTCCTCTAGAATTTGGATAAAAATCGTTTTCACTGGAATAAAGAACCTTGATCAAGCCAGGTGGGTCTTGACAAAGGAAATTGCTGCATGTGCCCTGTGTACTGACAAGCACCCACCTGTGCTAGTCCATGGTGTATTCAGCACAGAAATCTGCATCCATTGAGCCAAGACAAAGGAAAGCTCAGGGAGGCAGCACCCTTGTGGAAAAGCATTTGTACTTCAAAGATGAGGCCAATGAGGTGAAAGGACAAACCCATGGCAAATAGTTTTCATCATCTGCAGAATTTCAGGGAGCAATATTGGTGGGAGAGAAAAGGCACCACGTGAGGAGGCACCCTCAACAAAACTACCTAGGGCAGGAGCCGGGTTGCCCCAGGCACTAGGCGTGTCAGGCCTCAGCATTGTAAGGAGGGTTCACTGAAGTCCCTGAGTGAAGTTTTCTCCGCTGTCCAAGTCTATGTTCCTAATATTTACTCTGCGGTTTCTGATGATCCTGGGTTATGAACGGCCACCATTCACCGTTCTCCTTACACTCGTGCGTCTCCATCAACCTTAAAAGAAAGGGAGGACACGCAACTGCTGGCAGGTAAATTCAGCACACTTTGTCTCAACACAAAAGAGACAGCTCTGTGGTGACCCGTCTTCCACGGTAAAACATTTCCTAGCGAATAAGGAATCTTCCCATCGCAATGACAATATGAGAGAATTGCCACCGATGGATTTGCCGCTGTGCCTACAAACATCATCTTGAGGCCATACAGTAGTGAAGCACGGGAACCCAGGCGCTTGACCCTTTACCCTAGACCAGTGAAACACTGTCTCTAAAATGCCCACATGCCTGTATCTATGCCCGTTTAAAGTTAACACTAAACCGAAATCTTCTGTCCCACTATTTTGCAGCATTTTAAAGAAGTACACTGGGAAAGATTTTTCTGCATGGAAGAAACTGCAGGCGGCGTGGCTGAAATGAGAATATCATGCTGCACGAGCTCTTTGCCTCAGATGTAGAAGTGTCATCAGTGGGCATCATAGAGAAACGGGACGTTAATAAGTGATCATCAACCTCTGTGAATTCCCTTTGTTCTAGACGCCAGACATAAAGAGGTGTCCTGAGTCACATAAACCTCCACCGACTGGTCTTAATGTGGCGCGGGAACATGCCGGTATAAGAGAATTCCGAAGAAGGCTGAACGTCCACAATTGAATGGTCATTGCCAGAAATGAAGTGGCAGCCGGATCAGACTGGGAAACTTCAGCTTCCATTAGACAATGAAGATGTGAGAATCTGGTACGTCCACAATTCACGGTTTCCTTAGAACCATGAAATTCCGTGTGGAGTTTTAGTCAGAAAATGAAAACTCCGGAGCCTCTGTTCAGCAGGCCCTGGTGTAGCTCCCATAGGCACATTTGTGCTCCTCTAGAATTTGGATAAAAATCGTTTTCACTGGAATAAAGAACCTTGATCAAGCCAGGTGGGTCTTGACAAAGGAAATTGCTGCATGTGCCCTGTGTACTGACAAGCACCCACCTGTGCTAGTCCATGGCGTATTCAGCACAGAAATCTGCATCCATTGAGCCAAGACAAAGGAAAGCTCAGGGAGGCAGCACCCGTGTTGAAAAGCATTTGTACTTCAAAGATGAGGCCAATGAGGTGAAAGGACAAACCCATGGCAAATAGTTTTCATCATCGGCAGAATTTCACGGAGCAATATTGCTGGGAGAGAAAAGGCACCACGTGAGGAGGCACCCTCAACAAAACTACCTAGGGCAGGAGCCGGGTTGCCCCCAGGCACTAGGCGTGTCAGGCCTCAGCATTGTAAGGAGGGTTCACTGAAGTCCCTGAGTGAAGTTTTCTCCGCTGTCCTACGTCTACGTTCCTAAAATTTACTCTGCGGTTTCTGATGATCCTGGGTTATGAACGGCCACCATTCACCGTAAACCTTACACTCGTGCATCTCCATCGACCTTAAAAGAAAGGGAGGACACGCAACTGCTGGCAGGTAAATTCAGCACACTTTGTCTCAACAAAAAAGAGACAGCTCTGTGGTGACCCGTCTTCCACGGTAAAACATTTCCTAGCGAATAAGGAATCTTCCCATCGCAATGACAATATGAGAGAATTGCCACCGATGGATTTGCCGCTGTGCCTACAAACATCATCTTGAGGCCATACAGTAGTGAAGCACGGGAACCCAGGCGCTTCACCCTTTACCCTAGACCAGTGAAACACTGTCTCTAAAACGCCCACATGCCTGTATCTATGCCCGTTTAAAGTTAACACTAAACCGAAATCTTCTGTCCCACTATTTTGCAGCATTTTAAAGAAGTACACTGGGAAAGATTTTTCTGCAAGGAAGAAACGGCAGGCGGCGTGGCTGAAATGAGAATATCATGCTGCACGAGCTCTTTGCCCTCAGATGTAGAAGTGTCATCAGTGGGCATCATAGAGAAACGGGACTTTAATAAGTGATCATCAACCTCTGTGAATACCCTTTGTTCTAGACGCCTGAAATAAAGAGGTGTCCTGAGTCACATAAACCTCCACCGACTGGTCTTAATGTGGCGCGGGAACATGCCGGTATAAGAGAATTCCGAAGAAGGCTGAACGTCCACAATTGAATGGTCATTGCCAGAAATGAAGTGGCAGCCGGATCAGACTGGGAAACTTCAGCTTCCATTAGACAATGAAGATGTGAGAATCTGGTACGTCCACAATTCACGGGTTCCTTAGATCCATGAAATTCCGTGTGGAATTTTAGTCAGAAAATGAAAACTCCGCAGCCTCCTGTTCAGCAGGCCCGGGTGTAGCAACCATAGGCACACTTGTGCTCCTCTAGAATTTGGATAAAAATTGTTTTCACTGGAATAAAGAACCTTGATCAAGCCAGGTGTGTCTTGACAAACGAAATTGCTGCGTGTGCCCAGTATACTGACAAGCACCAACCTGTGCTAGTCCATGGGGTATTCAGCACAGGAATCTGCATTGATTGATCCAAGACAAAGGAAAGCTCAGGGAGGCAGCACCCCTGTGGAAAAGCATTTGTACTTCAAAGATGAGGCCAATGAGGTGAAAGGACAAACCCATGGCAAATAGTTTTCATCATTGGCAGAATTTCACGGAGCAATATTGCTGGGAGAGAAAAGGCACCACCTGAGGGAGGCACGCTCAACAAAACTAACTAGGGCAGTAGCCGGGTTGCCCCCAGGCACTAGGCATGTCAGGCCTCAGCATTGTAAGGAGGGTTCACTGAAGTCCCTGAGTGAAGTTTTCTCCGCTGTCCTATGTCTACGTTCCTAAAATTTACTCTGCGGTTTCTGATGATCCTGGGTTATGAACGGCCACCATTCACCGTACTCCTTACACTAGTATGTCTCCATCGACCTTAAAAGAAAGGGAGGACACGCAACTGCTGGCAGGTAAATTCAGCACACTTTGTCTCAACAAAAATAGACAGCTCTGTGGTGACCCGTCTTCCACGGTAAAATATTTCCTAGCGAATAAGGAATCTTCCCATCGCAATGACAATATGAGAGAATTGCCACCGATGGATTTGCCGCTGTGCCTACAAACATCATCTTGAGGCCATACAGTAGTGAAGCACGGGAACCCAGGCGCTTCACCCTTTACCCTAGACCAGTGAAACACTGTCTCTAAAACGCCCACATGCCTGTGTCTATGCCCGTTTAAAGTTAACACTAAACCGAAATCTTCTGTCCCACTATTTTGCAGCATTTTAAAGAAGTACACTGGGAAAGATTTTTCTGCAAGGAAGAAACGGCAGGCGGCGTGGCTGAAATGAGAATATCATGCTGCACGAGCTCTTTGCCCTCAGATGTAGAAGTGTCATCAGTGGGCATCATAGAGAAACGGGACTTTAATAAGTGATCATCAACCTCTGTGAATTCCCTTTGTTCTAGACGCCTGACATAAAGAGGTGTCCTGAGTCACATAAACCTCCACCGACTGGTCTTAATGTGGCGCGGGAACATGCCGGTAAAAGAGAATTCCGAAGAAGGCTGAACGTCCACAATTGAATGGTCATTGCCAGAAATGAAGTGGCAGCCGGATCAGACTGGGAAACTTCAGCTTCCATTAGACAATGAAGATGTGAGAATCTGGTACGTCCACAATTCACGGGTTCCTTAGATCCATGAAATTCCGTGTGGAATTTTAGTCAGAAAATGAAAACTCCGCAGCCTCCTGTTCAGCAGGCCCGGGTGTAGCTCCTATAGGCACACTTGTGCTCCTCTAGAATTTGGATAAAAATTGTTTTCACTGGAATAAAGAACCTTGATCAAGCCAGGTGGGTCTTGACAAACGAAATTGCTGCGTGTGCCCGGTATACTGACAAGCACCCACCTGTGCTAGTCCATGGCGTATTCAGCACAGGAATCTGCATTGATTGAGCCAAGACAAAGGAAAGCTCAGGGAGGCAGCACCCCTGTGGAAAAGCATTTGTACTTCAAAGATGAGGCCAATGAGGTGAAAGGACAAACCCATGGCAAATAGTTTTCATCATCTGCAGAATTTCACGGAGCAATATTGCTGGGAGATAAAAGGCACCACCAGAGGGAGGCACGCTCAACAAATCTTCCTAGGGCAGAAGCCGTGTTGCCCAAGGCACTAGGCGTGTCAGGCCTCAGCATTGTAAGGAGGGTTCACTGAAGTCCCTGAGTGAAGTTATCTCCGCAGTCCTACGTCTACGTTCCTAAAATTGCTCTGCGGTTTCTGATGATCCTGGGTTATGAACGGCCACCATTCACCGTTCTCCTTACACTCGTGCGTCACCATCGACCTTAAAAGAAAGGGAGGACACGCAACTGCTGGCAGGTAAATTCAGCACACTTTGTCTTTACATAAAAGAGACAGCTCTGTGGTGACCCGTCTTCCACGGTAAAACATTTCCTAGCGAATAAGGAATCTTCCCATCGCAATGACAATATGAGAGAATTGCCACCGATGGATTTGCCGCTGTGCCTACAAACATCATCTTGAGGCCATACAGTAGTGAAGCACGGGAACCCAGGCGCTTCACCCTTTACCCTAGCCAGTGAAACACTGTCTCTAAAATGCCCACATTCCTGTATCTATGCCCGTTTAAAGTTAATGCTAAACCGAAATCATCTGAACCACTATTTTGCAGCATTTTAAAGAAGTACACTGGGAAAGATTTTTCTGCATGGAAGAAACTGCAGGCGGCATGGCTGAAATGAGAATATCATGCTGCACGAGCTCTTTGCCCTCAGATGTAGAAGTGTCATCAGTGGGCATCATAGAGAAACGGGACTTTAATAAGTGATCATCAACCTCTGTGAATTCCCTTTGTTCTAGATGCCTGACATAAAGAGGTGTCCTGAGTCACATAAACCTCCACCGACGGGTCTTAATGTGGCGCGGGAACATGCCGGTATAAGAGAATTCCAAAGAAGGCTGAACGTCCACAATTGACTGGTCATTGCCAGAAATGAAGTGGCAGCCGGATCAGACTGGAAAACTTCAGCTTCCATTAGACAATGAAGATGTGAGAATCTGGTACGTCCACAATTCATGGTTTCCTTAGAACCATGAAATTCCGTGTGGAGTTTTAGTCAGAAAATGAAAATTCCGGAGCCTCTGTTCAGCAGGCCCTGGTGTAGCTCCCATAGGCACATTTGTGCTCCTCTAGAATTTGGATAAAAATCGTTTTCACTGGAATAAAGAACCTTGATCAAGCCAGGTGGGTCTTGACAAAGGAAATTGCTGCATGTGCCCTGTGTACTGACAAGCACCCACCTGTGCTAGTCCATGGCGTATTCAGCACAGAAATCTGCATCCATTGAGCCAAGACAAAGGAAAGCTCAGGGAGGCAGCACCCGTGTTGAAAAGCATTTGTACTTCAAAGATGAGGCCAATGAGGTGAAAGGACAAACCCATGGCAAATAGTTTTCATCATGGGCAGAATTTCAGGGAGCAATATTGCTGGGAGAGAAAAGGCACCACGTGAGGAGGCACCCTCAACAAAACTACCTAGGGCAGGAGCCGGGTTGCCCCCAGGCACTAGGCGTGTCAGGCCTCAGCATTGTAAGGAGGGTTCACTGAAGTCCCTGAGTGAAGTTTTCTCCGCTGTCCTACGTCTACGTTCCTAAAATTTACTCTGCGGTTTCTGATGATCCTGGGTTATGAACGGCCACCATTCACCGTAAACCTTACACTCGTGCATCTCCATCGACCTTAAAAGAAAGGGAGGACACGCAACTGCTGGCAGTTAAATTCAGCACACTTTGTCTCAACAAAAAAGAGACAGCTCTGTGGTGACCCGTCTTCCACGGTAAAACATTTCCTAGCGAATAAGGAATCTTCCCATCGCAATGACAATATGAGAGAATTGCCACCGATGGATTTGCCGCTGTGCCTACAAACATCATCTTGAGGCCATACAGTAGTGAAGCACGGGAACCCAGGCGCTTCACCCTTTACCCTAGACCAGTGAAACACTGTCTCTAAAACGCCCACATGCCTGTATCTATGCCCGTTTAAAGTTAACACTAAACCGAAATCTTCTGTCCCACTATTTTGCAGCATTTTAAAGAAGTACACTGGGAAAGATTTTTCTGCAAGGAAGAAACGGCAGGCGGCGTGGCTGAAATGAGAATGTCATGCTGCACGAGCTCTTTGCCCTCAGATGTAAAAGTGTCATCAGTGGGCATCATAGAGAAACGGGACTTTAATAAGTGATCATCAACCTCTGTGAATTCCCTTTTTTCTAGACGCCTGACATAAAGAGGTGTCCTGAGTCACATAAACCTCCAGCGACTGGTCTTAATGTGGCGCGGGAACATGCCGGTATAAGAGAATTCCGAAGAAGGCTGAACGTCCACAATTGAATGGTCATTGCCAGAAATGAAGTGGCAGCCGGATCTGACTGGGAAACTTCAGCTTCCATTAGACAATGAAGATGTGAGAATCTGGTACGTCCACAATTCACGGTTTCCTTAGATCCATGAAATTCCGTGTGGAGTTTTAGTCAGAAAATGAAAACTCCGGAGCCTCTGTTCAGCAGGCCCGGGTGTAGCTCCCATAGGCACATTTGTGCTCCTCTAGAATTTGGATAAAAATCGTTTTCACTGGAATAAAGAACCTTGATCAAGCCAGGTGGGTCTTGACAAAGGAAATTGCTGCATGTGCCCTGTGTACTGACAAGCACCCACCTGTGCTAGTCCATGGTGTATTCAGCACAGAAATCTGCATCCATTGAGCCAAGACAAAGGAAAGCTCAGGGAGGCAGCACCCTTGTGGAAAAGCATATGTACTTCAAAGATGAGGCCAATGAGGTGAAAGGACAAACCCATGGCAAATAGTTTTCATCATGGGCAGAATTTCAGGGAGCAATATTGCTGGGAGAGAAAAGGCAGCACGTGAGGAGGCACCCTCAACAAAACTACCTAGGGCAGGAGCCGGGTTGCCCCAGGCACTAGGCGTTCAGGCCTCAGCATTGTAAGGAGGGTTCACTGAAGTCCCTGAGTGAAGTTTTCTCCGCTGTCCAAGTCTATGTTCCTAATATTTACTCTGCGGTTTCTGATGATCCTGGGTTATGAACGGCCACCATTCACCGTTCTCCTTACACTCGTGCGTCTCCATCGACCTTAAAAGAAAGGGAGGACACGCAACTGCTGGCAGGTAAATTCAGCACACTTTGTCTGAACACAAAAGAGACAGCTCTGTGGTGACCCGTCTTCCACGGTAAAACATTTCCTAGCGAATAAGGAATCTTCCCATCGCAATGACAATATGAGAGAATTGCCACCGATGGATTTGCCGCTGTGCCTACAAACATCATCTTGAGGCCATACAGTAGTGAAGCACGGGAACCCAGGCGCTTCACCCTTTACCCTAGACCAGTGAAACACTGTCTCTAAAACGCCCACATGCCTGTATCTATGCCCGTTTAAAGTTAACACTAAACCGAAATCTTCTGTCCCACTATTTTGCAGCATTTTAAAGAAGTACACTGGGAAAGATTTTTCTGCAAGGAAGAAACGGCAGGCGGCGTGGCTGAAATGAGAATATCATGCTGCACGAGCTCTTTGCCCTCAGATGTAGAAGTGTCATCAGTGGGCATCATAGAGAAACGGGACTTTAATAAGTGATCATCAACCTCTGTGAATACCCTTTGTTCTAGACGCCTGAAATAAAGAGGTGTCCTGAGTCACATAAACCTCCACCGACTGGTCTTAATGTGGCGCGGGAACATGCCGGTATAAGAGAATTCCGAAGAAGGCTGAACGTCCACAATTGAATGGTCATTGCCAGAAATGAAGTGGCAGCCGGATCAGACTGGGAAACTTCAGCTTCCATTAGACAATGAAGATGTGAGAATCTGGTACGTCCACAATTCACGGGTTCCTTAGATCCATGAAATTCCGTGTGGAATTTTAGTCAGAAAATGAAAACTCCGCAGCCTCCTGTTCAGCAGGCCCGGGTGTAGCAACCATAGGCACACTTGTGCTCCTCTAGAATTTGGATAAAAATTGTTTTCACTGGAATAAAGAACCTTGATCAAGCCAGGTGTGTCTTGACAAACGAAATTGCTGCGTGTGCCCAGTATACTGACAAGCACCAACCTGTGCTAGTCCATGGGGTATTCAGCACAGGAATCTGCATTGATTGATCCAAGACAAAGGAAAGCTCAGGGAGGCAGCACCCCTGTGGAAAAGCATTTGTACTTCAAAGATGAGGCCAATGAGGTGAAAGGACAAACCCATGGCAAATAGTTTTCATCATTGGCAGAATTTCACGGAGCAATATTGCTGGGAGAGAAAAGGCACCACCTGAGGGAGGCACGCTCAACAAAACTAACTAGGGCAGTAGCCGGGTTGCCCCCAGGCACTAGGCATGTCAGGCCTCAGCATTGTAAGGAGGGTTCACTGAAGTCCCTGAGTGAAGTTTTCTCCGCTGTCCTATGTCTACGTTCCTAAAATTTACTCTGCGGTTTCTGATGATCCTGGGTTATGAACGGCCACCATTCACCGTACTCCTTACACTAGTATGTCTCCATCGACCTTAAAAGAAAGGGAGGACACGCAACTGCTGGCAGGTAAATTCAGCACACTTTGTCTCAACAAAAATAGACAGCTCTGTGGTGACCCGTCTTCCACGGTAAAATATTTCCTAGCGAATAAGGAATCTTCCCATCGCAATGACAATATGAGAGAATTGCCACCGATGGATTTGCCGCTGTGCCTACAAACATCATCTTGAGGCCATACAGTAGTGAAGCACGGGAACCCAGGCGCTTCACCCTTTACCCTAGACCAGTGAAACACTGTCTCTAAAACGCCCACATGCCTGTGTCTATGCCCGTTTAAAGTTAACACTAAACCGAAATCTTCTGTCCCACTATTTTGCAGCATTTTAAAGAAGTACACTGGGAAAGATTTTTCTGCAAGGAAGAAACGGCAGGCGGCGTGGCTGAAATGAGAATATCATGCTGCACGAGCTCTTTGCCCTCAGATGTAGAAGTGTCATCAGTGGGCATCATAGAGAAACGGGACTTTAATAAGTGATCATCAACCTCTGTGAATTCCCTTTGTTCTAGACGCCTGACATAAAGAGGTGTCCTGAGTCACATAAACCTCCACCGACTGGTCTTAATGTGGCGCGGGAACATGCCGGTAAAAGAGAATTCCGAAGAAGGCTGAACGTCCACAATTGAATGGTCATTGCCAGAAATGAAGTGGCAGCCGGATCAGACTGGGAAACTTCAGCTTCCATTAGACAATGAAGATGTGAGAATCTGGTACGTCCACAATTCACGGGTTCCTTAGATCCATGAAATTCCGTGTGGAATTTTAGTCAGAAAATGAAAACTCCGCAGCCTCCTGTTCAGCAGGCCCGGGTGTAGCTCCTATAGGCACACTTGTGCTCCTCTAGAATTTGGATAAAAATTGTTTTCACTGGAATAAAGAACCTTGATCAAGCCAGGTGGGTCTTGACAAACGAAATTGCTGCGTGTGCCCGGTATACTGACAAGCACCCACCTGTGCTAGTCCATGGCGTATTCAGCACAGGAATCTGCATTGATTGAGCCAAGACAAAGGAAAGCTCAGGGAGGCAGCACCCCTGTGGAAAAGCATTTGTACTTCAAAGATGAGGCCAATGAGGTGAAAGGACAAACCCATGGCAAATAGTTTTCATCATCTGCAGAATTTCACGGAGCAATATTGCTGGGAGATAAAAGGCACCACCAGAGGGAGGCACGCTCAACAAATCTTCCTAGGGCAGAAGCCGTGTTGCCCAAGGCACTAGGCGTGTCAGGCCTCAGCATTGTAAGGAGGGTTCACTGAAGTCCCTGAGTGAAGTTATCTCCGCAGTCCTACGTCTACGTTCCTAAAATTGCTCTGCGGTTTCTGATGATCCTGGGTTATGAACGGCCACCATTCACCGTTCTCCTTACACTCGTGCGTCACCATCGACCTTAAAAGAAAGGGAGGACACGCAACTGCTGGCAGGTAAATTCAGCACACTTTGTCTTTACATAAAAGAGACAGCTCTGTGGTGACCCGTCTTCCACGGTAAAACATTTCCTAGCGAATAAGGAATCTTCCCATCGCAATGACAATATGAGAGAATTGCCACCGATGGATTTGCCGCTGTGCCTACAAACATCATCTTGAGGCCATACAGTAGTGAAGCACGGGAACCCAGGCGCTTCACCCTTTACCCTAGCCAGTGAAACACTGTCTCTAAAATGCCCACATTCCTGTATCTATGCCCGTTTAAAGTTAATGCTAAACCGAAATCATCTGAACCACTATTTTGCAGCATTTTAAAGAAGTACACTGGGAAAGATTTTTCTGCATGGAAGAAACTGCAGGCGGCATGGCTGAAATGAGAATATCATGCTGCACGAGCTCTTTGCCCTCAGATGTAGAAGTGTCATCAGTGGGCATCATAGAGAAACGGGACTTTAATAAGTGATCATCAACCTCTGTGAATTCCCTTTGTTCTAGATGCCTGACATAAAGAGGTGTCCTGAGTCACATAAACCTCCACCGACGGGTCTTAATGTGGCGCGGGAACATGCCGGTATAAGAGAATTCCAAAGAAGGCTGAACGTCCACAATTGACTGGTCATTGCCAGAAATGAAGTGGCAGCCGGATCAGACTGGAAAACTTCAGCTTCCATTAGACAATGAAGATGTGAGAATCTGGTACGTCCACAATTCATGGTTTCCTTAGAACCATGAAATTCCGTGTGGAGTTTTAGTCAGAAAATGAAAATTCCGGAGCCTCTGTTCAGCAGGCCCTGGTGTAGCTCCCATAGGCACATTTGTGCTCCTCTAGAATTTGGATAAAAATCGTTTTCACTGGAATAAAGAACCTTGATCAAGCCAGGTGGGTCTTGACAAAGGAAATTGCTGCATGTGCCCTGTGTACTGACAAGCACCCACCTGTGCTAGTCCATGGCGTATTCAGCACA
Organism: Tenrec ecaudatus; assembly: GCF_050624435.1. Lineage (NCBI taxonomy): Eukaryota > Metazoa > Chordata > Mammalia > Afrosoricida > Tenrecidae > Tenrec > Tenrec ecaudatus. Next base: position 16,478 of record NW_027457612.1, read on the forward strand.
GAAATCTGCATCCATTGAGCCAAGACAAAGGAAAGCTCAGGGAGGCAGCACCCGTGTTGAAAAGCATTTGTACTTCAAAGATGAGGCCAATGAGGTGAAAGGACAAACCCATGGCAAATAGTTTTCATCATGGGCAGAATTTCAGGGAGCAATATTGCTGGGAGAGAAAAGGCACCACGTGAGGAGGCACCCTCAACAAAACTACCTAGGGCAGGAGCCGGGTTGCCCCCAGGCACTAGGCGTGTCAGGCCTCAGCATTGTAAGGAGGGTTCACTGAAGTCCCTGAGTGAAGTTTTCTCCGCTGTCCTACGTCTACGTTCCTAAAATTTACTCTGCGGTTTCTGATGATCCTGGGTTATGAACGGCCACCATTCACCGTAAACCTTACACTCGTGCATCTCCATCGACCTTAAAAGAAAGGGAGGACACGCAACTGCTGGCAGTTAAATTCAGCACACTTTGTCTCAACAAAAAAGAGACAGCTCTGTGGTGACCCGTCTTCCACGGTAAAACATTTCCTAGCGAATAAGGAATCTTCCCATCGCAATGACAATATGAGAGAATTGCCACCGATGGATTTGCCGCTGTGCCTACAAACATCATCTTGAGGCCATACAGTAGTGAAGCACGGGAACCCAGGCGCTTCACCCTTTACCCTAGACCAGTGAAACACTGTCTCTAAAACGCCCACATGCCTGTATCTATGCCCGTTTAAAGTTAACACTAAACCGAAATCTTCTGTCCCACTATTTTGCAGCATTTTAAAGAAGTACACTGGGAAAGATTTTTCTGCAAGGAAGAAACGGCAGGCGGCGTGGCTGAAATGAGAATGTCATGCTGCACGAGCTCTTTGCCCTCAGATGTAAAAGTGTCATCAGTGGGCATCATAGAGAAACGGGACTTTAATAAGTGATCATCAACCTCTGTGAATTCCCTTTTTTCTAGACGCCTGACATAAAGAGGTGTCCTGAGTCACATAAACCTCCAGCGACTGGTCTTAATGTGGCGCGGGAACATGCCGGTATAAGAGAATTCCGAAGAAGGCTGAACGTCCACAATTGAATGGTCATTGCCAGAAATGAAGTGGCAGCCGGATCTGACTGGGAAACTTCAGCTTCCATTAGACAATGAAGATGTGAGAATCTGGTACGTCCACAATTCACGGTTTCCTTAGATCCATGAAATTCCGTGTGGAGTTTTAGTCAGAAAATGAAAACTCCGGAGCCTCTGTTCAGCAGGCCCGGGTGTAGCTCCCATAGGCACATTTGTGCTCCTCTAGAATTTGGATAAAAATCGTTTTCACTGGAATAAAGAACCTTGATCAAGCCAGGTGGGTCTTGACAAAGGAAATTGCTGCATGTGCCCTGTGTACTGACAAGCACCCACCTGTGCTAGTCCATGGTGTATTCAGCACAGAAATCTGCATCCATTGAGCCAAGACAAAGGAAAGCTCAGGGAGGCAGCACCCTTGTGGAAAAGCATATGTACTTCAAAGATGAGGCCAATGAGGTGAAAGGACAAACCCATGGCAAATAGTTTTCATCATGGGCAGAATTTCAGGGAGCAATATTGCTGGGAGAGAAAAGGCAGCACGTGAGGAGGCACCCTCAACAAAACTACCTAGGGCAGGAGCCGGGTTGCCCCAGGCACTAGGCGTTCAGGCCTCAGCATTGTAAGGAGGGTTCACTGAAGTCCCTGAGTGAAGTTTTCTCCGCTGTCCAAGTCTATGTTCCTAATATTTACTCTGCGGTTTCTGATGATCCTGGGTTATGAACGGCCACCATTCACCGTTCTCCTTACACTCGTGCGTCTCCATCGACCTTAAAAGAAAGGGAGGACACGCAACTGCTGGCAGGTAAATTCAGCACACTTTGTCTGAACACAAAAGAGACAGCTCTGTGGTGACCCGTCTTCCACGGTAAAACATTTCCTAGCGAATAAGGAATCTTCCCATCGCAATGACAATATGAGAGAATTGCCACCGATGGATTTGCCGCTGTGCCTACAAACATCATCTTGAGGCCATACAGTAGTGAAGCACGGGAACCCAGGCGCTTCACCCTTTACCCTAGACCAGTGAAACACTGTCTCTAAAACGCCCACATGCCTGTATCTATGCCCGTTTAAAGTTAACACTAAACCGAAATCTTCTGTCCCACTATTTTGCAGCATTTTAAAGAAGTACACTGGGAAAGATTTTTCTGCATGGAAGAAACTGCAGGCGGCGTGGCTGAAATGAGAATATCATGCTGCACGAGCTCTTTGCATCAGATGTAGAAGTGTCATCAGTGGGCATCATAGAGAAACGGGACGTTAATAAGTGATCATCAACCTCTGTGAATTCCCTTTGTTCTAGACGCCTGACATAAAGAGGTGTCCTGAGTTACATAAACCTCCACCCAGTGGTCTTAATGTGGCGCGGGAACATGCCGGTATAAGAGAATTCCGAAGAAGGCTGAACGTCCACAATTGAATGGTCATTGCCAGAAATGAAGTGGCAGCCGGATCTGACTGGGAAACTTCAGCTTCCATTAGACAATGAAGATGTGAGAATCTGGTACGTCCACAATTCACGGTTTCCTTAGATCCATGAAATTCCGTGTGGAGTTTTAGTCAGAAAATGAAAACTCCGGAGCCTCTGTTCAGCAGGCCTTGGTGTAGCTCCCATAGGCACATTTGTGCTCCTCTAGAATTTGGATAAAAATCGTTTTCACTGGAATAAAGAACCTTGATCAAGCCAGGTGGGTCTTGACAAAGGAAATTGCTGCATGTGCCCTGTGTACTGACAAGCACCCACCTGTGCTAGTCCATGGTGTATTCAGCACAGAAATCTGCATCCATTGAGCCAAGACAAAGGAAAGCTCAGGGAGGCAGCACCCTTGTGGAAAAGCATTTGTACTTCAAAGATGAGGCCAATGAGGTGAAAGGACAAACCCATGGCAAATAGTTTTCATCATCTGCAGAATTTCAGGGAGCAATATTGGTGGGAGAGAAAAGGCACCACGTGAGGAGGCACCCTCAACAAAACTACCTAGGGCAGGAGCCGGGTTGCCCCAGGCACTAGGCGTGTCAGGCCTCAGCATTGTAAGGAGGGTTCACTGAAGTCCCTGAGTGAAGTTTTCTCCGCTGTCCAAGTCTATGTTCCTAATATTTACTCTGCGGTTTCTGATGATCCTGGGTTATGAACGGCCACCATTCACCGTTCTCCTTACACTCGTGCGTCTCCATCAACCTTAAAAGAAAGGGAGGACACGCAACTGCTGGCAGGTAAATTCAGCACACTTTGTCTCAACAAAAAAGAGACAGCTCTGTGGTGACCCGTCTTCCACGGTAAAACATTTCCTAGCGAATAAGGAATCTTCCCATCGCAATGACAATATGAGAGAATTGCCACCGATGGATTTGCCGCTGTGCCTACAAACATCATCTTGAGGCCATACAGTAGTGAAGCACGGGAACCCAGGCGCTTGACCCTTTACCCTAGACCAGTGAAACACTGTCTCTAAAATGCCCACATGCCTGTATCTATGCCCGTTTAAAGTTAACACTAAACCGAAATCTTCTGTCCCACTATTTTGCAGCATTTTAAAGAAGTACACTGGGAAAGATTTTTCTGCATGGAAGAAACTGCAGGCGGCGTGGCTGAAATGAGAATATCATGCTGCACGAGCTCTTTGCCTCAGATGTAGAAGTGTCATCAGTGGGCATCATAGAGAAACGGGACGTTAATAAGTGATCATCAACCTCTGTGAATTCCCTTTGTTCTAGACGCCAGACATAAAGAGGTGTCCTGAGTCACATAATCCTCCACCGACTGGTCTTAATGTGGCGCGGGAACATGCCGGTATAAGAGAATTCCGAAGAAGGCTGAACGTCCACAATTGAATGGTCATTGCCAGAAATGAAGTGGCAGCCGGATCAGACTGGGAAACTTCAGCTTCCATTAGACAATGAAGATGTGAGAATCTGGTACGTCCACAATTCACGGTTTCCTTAGAACCATGAAATTCCGTGTGGAGTTTTAGTCAGAAAATGAAAACTCCGGAGCCTCTGTTCAGCAGGCCCTGGTGTAGCTCCCATAGGCACATTTGTGCTCCTCTAGAATTTGGATAAAAATCGTTTTCACTGGAATAAAGAACCTTGATCAAGCCAGGTGGGTCTTGACAAAGGAAATTGCTGCATGTGCCCTGTGTACTGACAAGCACCCACCTGTGCTAGTCCATGGCGTATTCAGCACAGAAATCTGCATCCATTGAGCCAAGACAAAGGAAAGCTCAGGGAGGCAGCACCCGTGTTGAAAAGCATTTGTACTTCAAAGATGAGGCCAATGAGGTGAAAGGACAAACCCATGGCAAATAGTTTTCATCATCGGCAGAATTTCACGGAGCAATATTGCTGGGAGAGAAAAGGCACCACGTGAGGAGGCACCCTCAACAAAACTACCTAGGGCAGGAGCCGGGTTGCCCCCAGGCACTAGGCGTGTCAGGCCTCAGCATTGTAAGGAGGGTTCACTGAAGTCCCTGAGTGAAGTTTTCTCCGCTGTCCTACGTCTACGTTCCTAAAATTTACTCTGCGGTTTCTGATGATCCTGGGTTATGAACGGCCACCATTCACCGTAAACCTTACACTCGTGCATCTCCATCGACCTTAAAAGAAAGGGAGGACACGCAACTGCTGGCAGGTAAATTCAGCACACTTTGTCTCAACAAAAAAGAGACAGCTCTGTGGTGACCCGTCTTCCACGGTAAAACATTTCCTAGCGAATAAGGAATCTTCCCATCGCAATGACAATATGAGAGAATTGCCACCGATGGATTTGCCGCTGTGCCTACAAACATCATCTTGAGGCCATACAGTAGTGAAGCACGGGAACCCAGGCGCTTCACCCTTTACCCTAGACCAGTGAAACACTGTCTCTAAAACGCCCACATGCCTGTATCTATGCCCGTTTAAAGTTAACACTAAACCGAAATCTTCTGTCCCACTATTTTGCAGCATTTTAAAGAAGTACACTGGGAAAGATTTTTCTGCAAGGAAGAAACGGCAGGCGGCGTTGCTGAAATGAGAATATCATGCTGCACGAGCTCTTTGCCCTCAGATGTAGAAGTGTCATCAGTGGGCATCATAGAGAAACGGGACTTTAATAAGTGATCATCAACCTCTGTGAATACCCTTTGTTCTAGACGCCTGAAATAAAGAGGTGTCCTGAGTCACATAAACCTCCACCGACTGGTCTTAATGTGGCGCGGGAACATGCCGGTATAAGAGAATTCCGAAGAAGGCTGAACGTCCACAATTGAATGGTCATTGCCAGAAATGAAGTGGCAGCCGGATCAGACTGGGAAACTTCAGCTTCCATTAGACAATGAAGATGTGAGAATCTGGTACGTCCACAATTCACGGGTTCCTTAGATCCATGAAATTCCGTGTGGAATTTTAGTCAGAAAATGAAAACTCCGCAGCCTCCTGTTCAGCAGGCCCGGGTGTAGCAACCATAGGCACACTTGTGCTCCTCTAGAATTTGGATAAAAATTGTTTTCACTGGAATAAAGAACCTTGATCAAGCCAGGTGTGTCTTGACAAACGAAATTGCTGCGTGTGCCCAGTATACTGACAAGCACCAACCTGTGCTAGTCCATGGGGTATTCAGCACAGGAATCTGCATTGATTGATCCAAGACAAAGGAAAGCTCAGGGAGGCAGCACCCCTGTGGAAAAGCATTTGTACTTCAAAGATGAGGCCAATGAGGTGAAAGGACAAACCCATGGCAAATAGTTTTCATCATTGGCAGAATTTCACGGAGCAATATTGCTGGGAGAGAAAAGGCACCACCTGAGGGAGGCACGCTCAACAAAACTAACTAGGGCAGTAGCCGGGTTGCCCCCAGGCACTAGGCATGTCAGGCCTCAGCATTGTAAGGAGGGTTCACTGAAGTCCCTGAGTGAAGTTTTCTCCGCTGTCCTATGTCTACGTTCCTAAAATTTACTCTGCGGTTTCTGATGATCCTGGGTTATGAACGGCCACCATTCACCGTACTCCTTACACTAGTATGTCTCCATCGACCTTAAAAGAAAGGGAGGACACGCAACTGCTGGCAGGTAAATTCAGCACACTTTGTCTCAACAAAAATAGACAGCTCTGTGGTGACCCGTCTTCCACGGTAAAATATTTCCTAGCGAATAAGGAATCTTCCCATCGCAATGACAATATGAGAGAATTGCCACCGATGGATTTGCCGCTGTGCCTACAAACATCATCTTGAGGCCATACAGTAGTGAAGCACGGGAACCCAGGCGCTTCACCCTTTACCCTAGACCAGTGAAACACTGTCTCTAAAACGCCCACATGCCTGTGTCTATGCCCGTTTAAAGTTAACACTAAACCGAAATCTTCTGTCCCACTATTTTGCAGCATTTTAAAGAAGTACACTGGGAAAGATTTTTCTGCAAGGAAGAAACGGCAGGCGGCGTGGCTGAAATGAGAATATCATGCTGCACGAGCTCTTTGCCCTCAGATGTAGAAGTGTCATCAGTGGGCATCATAGAGAAACGGGACTTTAATAAGTGATCATCAACCTCTGTGAATTCCCTTTGTTCTAGACGCCTGACATAAAGAGGTGTCCTGAGTCACATAAACCTCCACCGACTGGTCTTAATGTGGCGCGGGAACATGCCGGTATAAGAGAATTCCGAAGAAGGCTGAACGTCCACAATTGAATGGTCATTGCCAGAAATGAAGTGGCAGCCGGATCAGACTGGGAAACTTCAGCTTCCATTAGACAATGAAGATGTGAGAATCTGGTACGTCCACAATTCACGGGTTCCTTAGATCCATGAAATTCCGTGTGGAATTTTAGTCAGAAAATGAAAACTCCGCAGCCTCCTGTTCAGCAGGCCCGGGTGTAGCTCCCATAGGCACACTTGTGCTCCTCTAGAATTTGGATAAAAATTGTTTTCACTGGAATAAAGAACCTTGATCAAGCCAGGTGGGTCTTGACAAACGAAATTGCTGCGTGTGCCCGGTATACTGACAAGCACCCACCTGTGCTAGTCCATGGCGTATTCAGCACAGGAATCTGCATTGATTGAGCCAAGACAAAGGAAAGCTCAGGGAGGCAGCACCCCTGTGGAAAAGCATTTGTACTTCAAAGATGAGGCCAATGAGGTGAAAGGACAAACCCATGGCAAATAGTTTTCATCATCTGCAGAATTTCACGGAGCAATATTGCTGGGAGATAAAAGGCACCACCAGAGGGAGGCACGCTCAACAAATCTTCCTAGGGCAGAAGCCGTGTTGCCCAAGGCACTAGGCGTGTCAGGCCTCAGCATTGTAAGGAGGGTTCACTGAAGTCCCTGAGTGAAGTTATCTCCGCAGTCCTACGTCTACGTTCCTAAAATTGCTCTGCGGTTTCTGATGATCCTGGGTTATGAACGGCCACCATTCACCGTTCTCCTTACACTCGTGCGTCACCATCGACCTTAAAAGAAAGGGAGGACACGCAACTGCTGGCAGGTAAATTCAGCACACTTTGTCTTTACATAAAAGAGACAGCTCTGTGGTGACCCGTCTTCCACGGTAAAACATTTCCTAGCGAATAAGGAATCTTCCCATCGCAATGACAATATGAGAGAATTGCCACCGATGGATTTGCCGCTGTGCCTACAAACATCATCTTGAGGCCATACAGTAGTGAAGCACGGGAACCCAGGCGCTTCACCCTTTACCCTAGCCAGTGAAACACTGTCTCTAAAATGCCCACATTCCTGTATCTATGCCCGTTTAAAGTTAATGCTAAACCGAAATCATCTGAACCACTATTTTGCAGCATTTTAAAGAAGTACACTGGGAAAGATTTTTCTGCATGGAAGAAACTGCAGGCGGCATGGCTGAAATGAGAATATCATGCTGCACGAGCTCTTTGCCCTCAGATGTAGAAGTGTCATCAGTGGGCATCATAGAGAAACGGGACTTTAATAAGTGATCATCAACCTCTGTGAATTCCCTTTGTTCTAGATGCCTGACATAAAGAGGTGTCCTGAGTCACATAAACCTCCACCGACGGGTCTTAATGTGGCGCGGGAACATGCCGGTATAAGAGAATTCCAAAGAAGGCTGAACGTCCACAATTGACTGGTCATTGCCAGAAATGAAGTGGCAGCCGGATCAGACTGGAAAACTTCAGCTTCCATTAGACAATGAAGATGTGAGAATCTGGTACGTCCACAATTCATGGTTTCCTTAGAACCATGAAATTCCGTGTGGAGTTTTAGTCAGAAAATGAAAATTCCGGAGCCTCTGTTCAGCAGGCCCTGGTGTAGCTCCCATAGGCACATTTGTGCTCCTCTAGAATTTGGATAAAAATCGTTTTCACTGGAATAAAGAACCTTGATCAAGCCAGGTGGGTCTTGACAAAGGAAATTGCTGCATGTGCCCTGTGTACTGACAAGCACCCACCTGTGCTAGTCCATGGCGTATTCAGCACAGAAATCTGCATCCATTGAGCCAAGACAAAGGAAAGCTCAGGGAGGCAGCACCCGTGTTGAAAAGCATTTGTACTTCAAAGATGAGGCCAATGAGGTGAAAGGACAAACCCATGGCAAATAGTTTTCATCATCGGCAGAATTTCAGGGAGCAATATTGCTGGGAGAGAAAAGGCACCACGTGAGGAGGCACCCTCAACAAAACTACCTAGGGCAGGAGCCGGGTTGCCCCCAGGCACTAGGCGTGTCAGGCCTCAGCATTGTAAGGAGGGTTCACTGAAGTCCCTGAGTGAAGTTTTCTCCGCTGTCCTACGTCTACGTTCCTAAAATTTACTCTGCGGTTTCTGATGATCCTGGGTTATGAACGGCCACCATTCACCGTAAACCTTACACTCGTGCATCTCCATCGACCTTAAAAGAAAGGGAGGACACGCAACTGCTGGCAGTTAAATTCAGCACACTTTGTCTCAACAAAAAAGAGACAGCTCTGTGGTGACCCGTCTTCCACGGTAAAACATTTCCTAGCGAATAAGGAATCTTCCCATCGCAATGACAATATGAGAGAATTGCCACCGATGGATTTGCCGCTGTGCCTACAAACATCATCTTGAGGCCATACAGTAGTGAAGCACGGGAACCCAGGCGCTTCACCCTTTACCCTAGACCAGTGAAACACTGTCTCTAAAACGCCCACATGCCTGTATCTATGCCCGTTTAAAGTTAACACTAAACCGAAATCTTCTGTCCCACTATTTTGCAGCATTTTAAAGAAGTACACTGGGAAAGATTTTTCTGCAAGGAAGAAACGGCAGGCGGCGTGGCTGAAATGAGAATATCATGCTGCACGAGCTCTTTGCCCTCAGATGTAGAAGTGTCATCAGTGGGCATCATAGAGAAACGGGACTTTAATAAGTGATCATCAACCTCTGTGAATACCCTTTGTTCTAGACGCCTGAAATAAAGAGGTGTCCTGAGTCACATAAACCTCCACCGACTGGTCTTAATGTGGCGCGGGAACATGCCGGTATAAGAGAATTCCGAAGAAGGCTGAACGTCCACAATTGAATGGTCATTGCCAGAAATGAAGTGGCAGCCGGATCAGACTGGGAAACTTCAGCTTCCATTAGACAATGAAGATGTGAGAATCTGGTACGTCCACAATTCACGGGTTCCTTAGATCCATGAAATTCCGTGTGGAATTTTAGTCAGAAAATGAAAACTCCGCAGCCTCCTGTTCAGCAGGCCCGGGTGTAGCTCCCATAGGCACACTTCTGCTCCTCTAGAATTTGGATAAAAATTGTTTTCACTGGAATAAAGAACCTTGATCAAGCCAGGTGTGTCTTGACAAACGAAATTGCTGCGTGTGCCCGGTATACTGACAAGCACCAACCTGTGCTAGTCCATGGCTTATTCAGCACAGGAATCTGCATTGATTGATCCAAGACAAAGGAAAGCTCAGGGAGGCAGCACCCCTGTGGAAAAGCATTTGTACTTCAAAGATGAGGCCAATGAGGTGAAAGGACAAACCCATGGCAAATAGTTTTCATCATTGGCAGAATTTCACGGAGCAATATTGCTGGGAGAGAAAAGGCACCACCTGAGGGAGGCACGCTCAACAAAACTAACTAGGGCAGTAGCCGGGTTGCCCCCAGGCACTAGGCATGTCAGGCCTCAGCATTGTAAGGAGGGTTCACTGAAGTCCCTGAGTGAAGTTTTCTCCGCTGTCCTATGTCTACGTTCCTAAAATTTACTCTGCGGTTTCTGATGATCCTGGGTTATGAACGGCCACCATTCACCGTACTCCTTACACTAGTATGTCTCCATCGACCTTAAAAGAAAGGGAGGACACGCAACTGCTGGCAGGTAAATTCAGCACACTTTGTCTCAACAAAAATAGACAGCTCTGTGGTGACCCGTCTTCCACGGTAAAATATTTCCTAGCGAATAAGGAATCTTCCCATCGCAATGACAATATGAGAGAATTGCCACCGATGGATTTGCCGCTGTGCCTACAAACATCATCTTGAGGCCATACAGTAGTGAAGCACGGGAACCCAGGCGCTTCACCCTTTACCCTAGCCAGTGAAACACTGTCTCTAAAATGCCCACATTCCTGTATCTATGCCCGTTTAAAGTTAACACTAAACCGAAATCTTCTGTCCCACTATTTTGCAGCATTTTAAAGAAGTACACTGGGAAAGATTTTTCTGCAAGGAAGAAACGGCAGGCGGCGTGGCTGAAATGAGAATATCATGCTGCACGAACTCTTTGCCCTCAGATGTAGAAGTGTCATCAGTGGGCATCATAGAGAAACGGGACTTTAATAAGTGATCATCAACCTCTGTGAATTCCCTTTGTTCTAGACGCCTGACATAAAGAGGTGTCCTGAGTCACATAAACCTCCACCGACTGGTCTTAATGTGGCGCGGGAACATGCCGGTATAAGAGAATTCCGAAGAAGGCTGAACGTCCACAATTGAATGGTCATTGCCAGAAATGAAGTGGCAGCCGGATCAGACTGGGAAACTTCAGCTTCCATTAGACAATGAAGATGTGAGAATCTGGTACGTCCACAATTCACGGTTTCCTTAGATCCATGAAATTCCGTGTGGAATTTTAGTCAGAAAATGAAAACTCCGGAGCTTCCTCTTCAGCAGGCCCGGGTGTAGCTCCCATAGGCACACTTGTGCTCCTCTAGAATTTGGATAAAAATTGTTTTCACTGGAATAAAGAACCTTGATCAAGCCAGGTGGGTCTTGACAAATGAAATTGCTGTGTGTGCCAGGTATACTGACAAGCACCCACCTGTGCTAGTCCATGGCGTATTCAGCACAGGAATCTGCATTGATTGAGCCAAGACAAAGGAAAGCTCAGGGAGGCAGCACCCCTGTGGAAAAGCATTTGTACTTCAAAGATGAGGCCAATGAGGTGAAAGGACAAACCCATGGCAAATAGTTTTCATCATTGGCAGAATTTCACGGAGCAATATTGCTGGGAGAGAAAAGGCACCACCTGAGGGAGGCACGCTCAACAAAACTACATAGGGCAGGAGCCGGGTTGCCCCCAGGCACTAGGCGTGTCAGGCCTCAGCATTGTAAGGAGGGTTCACTGAAGTCCCTGAGTGAAGTTTTCTCTGCTGTCCTACGTCTACGTTCCTAAAATTTACTCTGCGGTTTCTGATGATCCTGGGTTATGAACGGCCACCATTCACCGTAAACCTTACACTCGTGCATCTCCATCGACCTTAAAAGAAAGGGAGGACACGCAACTGCTGGCAGGTAAATTCAGCACACTTTGTCTCAACAAAAAAGAGACAGCTCTGTGGTGACCCGTCTTCCACGGTAAAACATTTCCTAGCGAATAAGGAATCTTCCCATCGCAATGACAATATGAGAGAATTGCCACCGATGGATTTGCCGCTGTGCCTACAAACATCATCTTGAGGCCATACAGTAGTGAAGCACGGGAACCCAGGCGCTTCACCCTTTACCCTAGACCAGTGAAACACTGTCTCTAAAACGCCCACATGCCTGTATCTATGCCCGTTTAAAGTTAACACTAAACCGAAATCTTCTGTCCCACTATTTTGCAGCATTTTAAAGAAGTACACTGGGAAAGATTTTTCTGCAAGGAAGAAACGGCAGGCGGCGTGGCTGAAATGAGAATATCATGCTGCACGAGCTCTTTGCCCTCAGATGTAGAAGTGTCATCAGTGGGCATCATAGAGAAACGGGACTTTAATAAGTGATCATCAACCTCTGTGAATTCCCTTTGTTCTAGACGCCTGACATAAAGAGGTGTCCTGAGTCACATAAACCTCCACCGACTGGTCTTAATGTGGCGCGGGAACATGCCGGTATAAGAGAATTCCGAAGAAGGCTGAACGTCCACAATTGAATGGTCATTGCCAGAAATGAAGTGGCAGCCGGATCAGACTGGGAAACTTCAGCTTCCATTAGACAATGAAGGTGTGAGAATCTGGTACGTCCACAATTCACGGTTTCCTTAGATCCATGAAATTCCGTGTGGAATTTTAGTCAGAAAATGAAAACTCCGCAGCCTCCTGTTCAGCAGGCCCGGGTGTAGCTCCCATAGGCACACTTGTGCTCCTCTAGAATTTGGATAAAAATAGTTTTCACTGGAATAAAGAACCTTGATCAAGCCAGGTGGGTCTTGACAAACGAAATTGCTGCGTGTGCCCGGTATACTGACAAGCACCAACCTGTGCTAGTCCATGGCTTATTCAGCACAGGAATCTGCATTGATTGATCCAAGACAAAGGAAGGCTCAGGGAGGCAGCACCCCTGTGGAAAAGCATTTGTAATTCAAAGATGAGGCCAATGAGGTGAAAGGACAAACCCATGGCAAATAGTTTTCATCATTGGCAGAATTTCACGGAGCAATATTGCTGGGAGAGAAAAGGCACCACCTGAGGGAGGCACACTCAACAAAACTAACTAGGGCAGGAGCTGGGTTGCCCCCAGGCACTAGGCATGTCAGGCCTCAGCATTGTAAGGAGGGTTCACTGAAGTCCCTGAGTGAAGTTTTCTCCGCTATCCTACGTCTACGTTCCTAAAATTTACTCTGGGGTTTCTGATGATCCTGGGTTATGAACGGCCACCATTCACCGTTCTCCTTACACTAGTACGTCTCCATCGACCTTAAAAGAAAGGGAGGACACGCAACTGCTGGCAGGTAAATTCAGCACACTTTGTCTCAACAAAAATAGACAGCGCTGTGGTGACCCGTCTTCCACGGTAAAATATTTCCTAGCGAATAAGGAATCTTCCCATCGCAATGACAATATGAGAGAATTGCCACCGATGGATTTGCCGCTGTGCCTACAAACATCATCTTGAGGCCATACAGTAGTGAAGCACGGGAACCCAGGCGCTTCACCCTTTACCCTAGACCAGTGAAACACTGTCTCTAAAATGCCCACATGCCTGTATCTATGCCCGTTTAAAGTTAACACTAAACCGAAATCTTCTGTCCCACTATTTTGCAGCATTTTAAAGAAGTACACTGGGAAAATTTTTTCTGCAAGGAAGAAACTGCAGGCGGCGTGGCTGAAATGAGAAAATCATGCTGCACGAGCTCTTTGCCCTCAGATGTAGAAGTGTCATCAGTGGGCATCATAGAGAAATGGGACTTTAATAAGTGATCATCAACCTCTGTCAATTCCCTTTGTTCTAGACGCCTGAAATAAAGAGTTGTCCTGAGTCACATGAACCTCCACCGACTGGTCTTAATGTGGCGCGGGAACATGCCGGTATAAGAGAATTCCGAAGAAGGCTGAACGTCCACAATTGAATGGTCATTGCCAGAAATGAAGTGGCAGCCGGATCAGACTGGGAAACTTCAGCTTCCATTAGACAATGAAGATGTGAGAATCTGGTACGTCCACAATTCACGGTTTCCTTAGATCCATGAAATTCCGTGTGGAATTTTAGTCAGAAAATGAAAACTCCGGAGCTTCCTGTTCAGCAGGCCCGGGTGTAGCTCCCATAGGCACACTTGTGCTCCTCTAGAATTTGGATAAAAATTGTTTTCACTGGAATAAAGAACCTTGATCAAGCCAGGTGGGTCTTGACAAACGAAATTGCTGCGTGTGCCCGGTATACTGACAAGCACCCACCTGTGCTAGTCCATGGCATATTCAGCACAGGAATCTGCATTGATTGAGCCAAGACAAAGGAAAGCTCAGGGAGGCAGCACCCCTGTGGAAAAGCATTTGTACTTCAAAGATGAGGCCAATGAGGTGAAAGGACAAACCCATGGCAAATAGTTTTCATCATTGGCAGAATTTCACGGAGCAATATTGATGGGAGAGAAAAGGCACCACCTGAGGGAGGCACGCTCAACAAAACTACATAGGGCAGGAGCCGGGTTGCCCCCAGGCACTAGGCGTGTCAGGCCTCAGCATTGTAAGGAGGGTTCACTGAAGTCCCTGAGTGAAGTTTTCTCTGCTGTCCTACGTCTACGTTCCTAAAATTTACTCTGGGGTTTCTGATGATCCTGGGTTATGAACGGCCACCATTCACCGTAAACCTTACACTCGTGCATCTCCATCGACCTTAAAAGAAAGGGAGGACACGCAACTGCTGGCAGGTAAATTCAGCACACTTTGTCTCAACAAAAAAGAGACAGCTCTGTGGTGACCCGTCTTCCACGGTAAAACATTTCCTAGCGAATAAGGAATCTTCCCATCGCAATGACAATATGAGAGAATTGCCACCGATGGATTTGCCGCTGTGCCTACAAACATCATCTTGAGGCCATACAGTAGTGAAGCACGGGAACCCAGGCGCTTCACCCTTTACCCTAGACCAGTGAAACACTGTCTCTAAAACGCCCACGTGCCTGTATCTATGCCCGTTTAAAGTTAACACTAAACCGAAATCTTCTGTCCCACTATTTTGCAGCATTTTAAAGAAGTACACTGGGAAAGATTTTTCTGCAAGGAAGAAACGGCAGGCGGCGTGGCTGAAATGAGAATATCATGCTGCACGAGCTCTTTGCCCTCAGATGTAGAAGTGTCATCAGTGGGCATCATAGAGAAACGGGACTTTAATAAGTGATCATCAACCTCTGTGAATTCCCTTTGTTCTAGACGCCTGACATAAAGAGGTGTCCTGAGTCACATAAACCTCCACCGACTGGTCTTAATGTGGCGCGGGAACATGCCGGTATAAGAGAATTCCGAAGAAGGCTGAACGTCCACAATTGAATGGTCATTGCCAGAAATGAAGTGGCAGCCGGATCAGACTGGGAAACTTCAGCTTCCATTAGACAATGAAGGTGTGAGAATCTGGAACGTCCACAATTCACGGTTTCCTTAGATCCATGAAATTCCGTGTGGAATTTTAGTCAGAAAATGAAAACTCCGCAGCCTCCTGTTCAGCAGGCCCGGGTGTAGCTCCCATAGGCACACTTGTGCTCCTCTAGAATTTGGATAAAAATAGTTTTCACTGGAATAAAGAACCTTGATCAAGCCAGGTGGGTCTTGACAAACGAAATTGCTGCGTGTGCCCGGTATACTGACAAGCACCAACCTGTGCTAGTCCATGGCGTATTCAGCACAGGAATCTGCATTGATTGATCCAAGACAAAGGAAGGCTCAGGGAGGCAGCACCCCTGTGGAAAAGCATTTGTAATTCAAAGATGAGGCCAATGAGGTGAAAGGACAAACCCATGGCAAATAGTTTTCTTCATTGGCAGAATTTCACGGAGCAATATTGCTGGGAGAGAAAAGGCACCACCTGAGGGAGGCACGCTCAACAAAACTAACTAGTGCAGGAGCCGGGTTGCCCCCAGGCACTAGGCATGTCAGGCCTCAGCATTGTAAGGAGGGTTCACTGAAGTCCCTGAGTGAAGTTTTCTCCGCTATCCTACGTCTACGTTCCTAAAATTTACTCTGGGGTTTCTGATGATCCTGGGTTATGAACGGCCACCATTCACCGTTCTCCTTACACTAGTACCTCTCCATCGACCTTAAAAGAAAGGGAGGACACGCAACTGCTGGCAGGTAAATTCAGCACACTTTGTCTCAACAAAAATAGACAGCTCTGTGGTGACCCGTCTTCCACGGTAAAATATTTCCTAGCGAATAAGGAATCTTCCCATCGCAATGACAATATGAGAGAATTGCCACCGATGGATTTGCCGCTGTGCCTACAAACATCATCTTGAGGCCATACAGTAGTGAAGCACGGGAACCCAGGCGCTTCACCCTTTACCCTAGACCAGTGAAACACTGTCTCTAAAATGCCCACATGCCTGTATCTATGCCCGTTTAAAGTTAACACTAAACCGAAATCTTCTGTCCCACTATTTTGCAGCATTTTAAAGAAGTACACTTGGAAAAATTTTTCTGCAAGGAAGAAACTGCAGGCGGTGTGGCTGAAATGAGAATATCATGCTGCACGAGCTCTTTGCCCTCAGATGTAGAAGTGTCATCAGTGGGCATCATAGAGAAACGGGACTTTAATAAGTGATCATCAACCTCTGTCAATTCCCTTTGTTCTAGACGCCTGAAATAAAGAGTTGTCCTGAGTCACATGAACCTCCACCGACTGGTCTTAATGTGGCGCGGGAACATGCCGGTATAAGAGAATTCCGAAGAAGGCTGAACGTCCACAATTGAATGGTCATGCCAGAAATGAAGTGGCAGCCGGATCAGACTGGAAAACTTCAGCTTCCATTAGACAATGAAGATGTGAGAATCTGGTACGTCCACAATTCATGGTTTCCTTAGAACCATGAAATTCCGTGTGGAGTTTTAGTCAGAAAATGAAAACTCCGGAGCCTCTGTTCAGCAGGCCCTGGTGTAGCTCCCATAGGCACATTTGTGCTCCTCTAGAATTTGGATAAAAATCGTTTTCACTGGAATAAAGAACCTTGATCAAGCCAGGTGGGACTTGACAAAGGAAATTGCTGCATGTGCCCTGTGTACTGACAAGCACCCACCTGTGCTAGTCCATGGCATATTCAGCACAGAAATCTGCATCCATTGAGCCAAGACAAAGGAAAGCTCAGGGAGGCAGCACCGGTGTTGAAAAGCATTTGTACTTCAAAGATGAGGCCAATGAGGTGAAAGGACAAACCCATGGCAAATAGTTTTCATCATCGGCAGAATTTCAGGGAGCAATATTGCTGGGAGAGAAAAGGCACCACGTGAGGAGGCACCCTCAACAAAACTACCTAGGGCAGGAGCCGGGTTGCCCCCAGGCACTAGGCGTGTCAGGCCTCAGCATTGTAAGGAGGGTTCACTGAAGTCCCTGAGTGAAGTTTTCTCCGCTGTCCAAGTCTATGTTCCTAAAATTTACTCTGCGGTTTCTGATGATCCTGGGTTATGAACGGCTACCATTCACCGTTCTCCTTACACTCGTGCGTCACCATCGACCTTAAAAGAAAGGGAGGACACGCAACTGCTGGCAGGTAAATTCAGCACACTTTGTCTTTACATAAAAGAGACAGCTCTGTGGTGACCCGTCTTCCACGGTAAAACATTTCCTAGCGAATAAGGAATCTTCCCATCGCAATGACAATATGAGAGAATTGCCACCGATGGATTTGCCGCTGTGCCTACAAACATCATCTTGAGGCCATACAGTAGTGAAGCACGGGAACCCAGGCGCTTCACCCTTTACCCTAGCCAGTGAAACACTGTCTCTAAAATGCCCACATTCCTGTATCTATGCCCGTTTAAAGTTAATGCTAAACCGAAATCATCTGAACCACTATTTTGCAGCATTTTAAAGAAGTACACTGGGAAAGATTTTTCTGCATGGAAGAAACTGCAGGCGGCATGGCTGAAATGAGAATATCATGCTGCACGAGCTCTTTGCCCTCAGATGTAGAAGTGTCATCAGTGGGCATCATAGAGAAACGGGACTTTAATAAGTGATCATCAACCTCTGTGAATTCCCTTTGTTCTAGATGCCTGACATAAAGAGGTGTCCTGAGTCACATAAACCTCCACCGACGGGTCTTAATGTGGCGCGGGAACATGCCGGTATAAGAGAATTCCAAAGAAGGCTGAACGTCCACAATTGACTGGTCATTGCCAGAAATGAAGTGGCAGCCGGATCAGACTGGAAAACTTCAGCTTCCATTAGACAATGAAGATGTGAGAATCTGGTACGTCCACAATTCATGGTTTCCTTAGAACCATGAAATTCCGTGTGGAGTTTTAGTCAGAAAATGAAAATTCCGGAGCCTCTGTTCAGCAGGCCCTGGTGTAGCTCCCATAGGCACATTTGTGCTCCTCTAGAATTTGGATAAAAATCGTTTTCACTGGAATAAAGAACCTTGATCAAGCCAGGTGGGTCTTGACAAAGGAAATTGCTGCATGTGCCCTGTGTACTGACAAGCACCCACCTGTGCTAGTCCATGGCGTATTCAGCACAGAAATCTGCATCCATTGAGCCAAGACAAAGGAAAGCTCAGGGAGGCAGCACCCGTGTTGAAAAGCATTTGTACTTCAAAGATGAGGCCAATGAGGTGAAAGGACAAACCCATGGCAAATAGTTTTCATCATCGGCAGAATTTCAGGGAGCAATATTGCTGGGAGAGAAAAGGCACCACGTGAGGAGGCACCCTCAACAAAACTACCTAGGGCAGGAGCCGGGTTGCCCCCAGGCACTAGGCGTGTCAGGCCTCAGCATTGTAAGGAGGGTTCACTGAAGTCCCTGAGTGAAGTTTTCTCCGCTGTCCTACGTCTACGTTCCTAAAATTTACTCTGCGGTTTCTGATGATCCTGGGTTATGAACGGCCACCATTCACCGTAAACCTTACACTCGTGCATCTCCATCGACCTTAAAAGAAAGGGAGGACACGCAACTGCTGGCAGTTAAATTCAGCACACTTTGTCTCAACAAAAAAGAGACAGCTCTGTGGTGACCCGTCTTCCACGGTAAAACATTTCCTAGCGAATAAGGAATCTTCCCATCGCAATGACAATATGAGAGAATTGCCACCGATGGATTTGCCGCTGTGCCTACAAACATCATCTTGAGGCCATACAGTAGTGAAGCACGGGAACCCAGGCGCTTCACCCTTTACCCTAGACCAGTGAAACACTGTCTCTAAAACGCCCACATGCCTGTATCTATGCCCGTTTAAAGTTAACACTAAACCGAAATCTTCTGTCCCACTATTTTGCAGCATTTTAAAGAAGTACACTGGGAAAGATTTTTCTGCAAGGAAGAAACGGCAGGCGGCGTGGCTGAAATGAGAATATCATGCTGCACGAGCTCTTTGCCCTCAGATGTAGAAGTGTCATCAGTGGGCATCATAGAGAAACGGGACTTTAATAAGTGATCATCAACCTCTGTGAATACCCTTTGTTCTAGACGCCTGAAATAAAGAGGTGTCCTGAGTCACATAAACCTCCACCGACTGGTCTTAATGTGGCGCGGGAACATGCCGGTATAAGAGAATTCCGAAGAAGGCTGAACGTCCACAATTGAATGGTCATTGCCAGAAATGAAGTGGCAGCCGGATCAGACTGGGAAACTTCAGCTTCCATTAGACAATGAAGATGTGAGAATCTGGTACGTCCACAATTCACGGGTTCCTTAGATCCATGAAATTCCGTGTGGAATTTTAGTCAGAAAATGAAAACTCCGCAGCCTCCTGTTCAGCAGGCCCGGGTGTAGCTCCCATAGGCACACTTCTGCTCCTCTAGAATTTGGATAAAAATTGTTTTCACTGGAATAAAGAACCTTGATCAAGCCAGGTGTGTCTTGACAAACGAAATTGCTGCGTGTGCCCGGTATACTGACAAGCACCAACCTGTGCTAGTCCATGGCTTATTCAGCACAGGAATCTGCATTGATTGATCCAAGACAAAGGAAAGCTCAGGGAGGCAGCACCCCTGTGGAAAAGCATTTGTACTTCAAAGATGAGGCCAATGAGGTGAAAGGACAAACCCATGGCAAATAGTTTTCATCATTGGCAGAATTTCACGGAGCAATATTGCTGGGAGAGAAAAGGCACCACCTGAGGGAGGCACGCTCAACAAAACTAACTAGGGCAGTAGCCGGGTTGCCCCCAGGCACTAGGCATGTCAGGCCTCAGCATTGTAAGGAGGGTTCACTGAAGTCCCTGAGTGAAGTTTTCTCCGCTGTCCTATGTCTACGTTCCTAAAATTTACTCTGCGGTTTCTGATGATCCTGGGTTATGAACGGCCACCATTCACCGTACTCCTTACACTAGTATGTCTCCATCGACCTTAAAAGAAAGGGAGGACACGCAACTGCTGGCAGGTAAATTCAGCACACTTTGTCTCAACAAAAATAGACAGCTCTGTGGTGACCCGTCTTCCACGGTAAAATATTTCCTAGCGAATAAGGAATCTTCCCATCGCAATGACAATATGAGAGAATTGCCACCGATGGATTTGCCGCTGTGCCTACAAACATCATCTTGAGGCCATACAGTAGTGAAGCACGGGAACCCAGGCGCTTCACCCTTTACCCTAGCCAGTGAAACACTGTCTCTAAAATGCCCACATTCCTGTATCTATGCCCGTTTAAAGTTAACACTAAACCGAAATCTTCTGTCCCACTATTTTGCAGCATTTTAAAGAAGTACACTGGGAAAGATTTTTCTGCAAGGAAGAAACGGCAGGCGGCGTG
Organism: Tenrec ecaudatus; assembly: GCF_050624435.1. Classification (NCBI taxonomy): domain Eukaryota; kingdom Metazoa; phylum Chordata; class Mammalia; order Afrosoricida; family Tenrecidae; genus Tenrec; species Tenrec ecaudatus. Next base: position 37,101 of record NW_027457612.1, read on the forward strand.
GCTGAAATGAGAATATCATGCTGCACGAACTCTTTGCCCTCAGATGTAGAAGTGTCATCAGTGGGCATCATAGAGAAACGGGACTTTAATAAGTGATCATCAACCTCTGTGAATTCCCTTTGTTCTAGACGCCTGACATAAAGAGGTGTCCTGAGTCACATAAACCTCCACCGACTGGTCTTAATGTGGCGCGGGAACATGCCGGTATAAGAGAATTCCGAAGAAGGCTGAACGTCCACAATTGAATGGTCATTGCCAGAAATGAAGTGGCAGCCGGATCAGACTGGGAAACTTCAGCTTCCATTAGACAATGAAGATGTGAGAATCTGGTACGTCCACAATTCACGGTTTCCTTAGATCCATGAAATTCCGTGTGGAATTTTAGTCAGAAAATGAAAACTCCGGAGCTTCCTCTTCAGCAGGCCCGGGTGTAGCTCCCATAGGCACACTTGTGCTCCTCTAGAATTTGGATAAAAATTGTTTTCACTGGAATAAAGAACCTTGATCAAGCCAGGTGGGTCTTGACAAATGAAATTGCTGTGTGTGCCAGGTATACTGACAAGCACCCACCTGTGCTAGTCCATGGCGTATTCAGCACAGGAATCTGCATTGATTGAGCCAAGACAAAGGAAAGCTCAGGGAGGCAGCACCCCTGTGGAAAAGCATTTGTACTTCAAAGATGAGGCCAATGAGGTGAAAGGACAAACCCATGGCAAATAGTTTTCATCATTGGCAGAATTTCACGGAGCAATATTGCTGGGAGAGAAAAGGCACCACCTGAGGGAGGCACGCTCAACAAAACTACATAGGGCAGGAGCCGGGTTGCCCCCAGGCACTAGGCGTGTCAGGCCTCAGCATTGTAAGGAGGGTTCACTGAAGTCCCTGAGTGAAGTTTTCTCTGCTGTCCTACGTCTACGTTCCTAAAATTTACTCTGCGGTTTCTGATGATCCTGGGTTATGAACGGCCACCATTCACCGTAAACCTTACACTCGTGCATCTCCATCGACCTTAAAAGAAAGGGAGGACACGCAACTGCTGGCAGGTAAATTCAGCACACTTTGTCTCAACAAAAAAGAGACAGCTCTGTGGTGACCCGTCTTCCACGGTAAAACATTTCCTAGCGAATAAGGAATCTTCCCATCGCAATGACAATATGAGAGAATTGCCACCGATGGATTTGCCGCTGTGCCTACAAACATCATCTTGAGGCCATACAGTAGTGAAGCACGGGAACCCAGGCGCTTCACCCTTTACCCTAGACCAGTGAAACACTGTCTCTAAAACGCCCACATGCCTGTATCTATGCCCGTTTAAAGTTAACACTAAACCGAAATCTTCTGTCCCACTATTTTGCAGCATTTTAAAGAAGTACACTGGGAAAGATTTTTCTGCAAGGAAGAAACGGCAGGCGGCGTGGCTGAAATGAGAATATCATGCTGCACGAGCTCTTTGCCCTCAGATGTAGAAGTGTCATCAGTGGGCATCATAGAGAAACGGGACTTTAATAAGTGATCATCAACCTCTGTGAATTCCCTTTGTTCTAGACGCCTGACATAAAGAGGTGTCCTGAGTCACATAAACCTCCACCGACTGGTCTTAATGTGGCGCGGGAACATGCCGGTATAAGAGAATTCCGAAGAAGGCTGAACGTCCACAATTGAATGGTCATTGCCAGAAATGAAGTGGCAGCCGGATCAGACTGGGAAACTTCAGCTTCCATTAGACAATGAAGGTGTGAGAATCTGGTACGTCCACAATTCACGGTTTCCTTAGATCCATGAAATTCCGTGTGGAATTTTAGTCAGAAAATGAAAACTCCGCAGCCTCCTGTTCAGCAGGCCCGGGTGTAGCTCCCATAGGCACACTTGTGCTCCTCTAGAATTTGGATAAAAATAGTTTTCACTGGAATAAAGAACCTTGATCAAGCCAGGTGGGTCTTGACAAACGAAATTGCTGCGTGTGCCCGGTATACTGACAAGCACCAACCTGTGCTAGTCCATGGCTTATTCAGCACAGGAATCTGCATTGATTGATCCAAGACAAAGGAAGGCTCAGGGAGGCAGCACCCCTGTGGAAAAGCATTTGTAATTCAAAGATGAGGCCAATGAGGTGAAAGGACAAACCCATGGCAAATAGTTTTCATCATTGGCAGAATTTCACGGAGCAATATTGCTGGGAGAGAAAAGGCACCACCTGAGGGAGGCACACTCAACAAAACTAACTAGGGCAGGAGCTGGGTTGCCCCCAGGCACTAGGCATGTCAGGCCTCAGCATTGTAAGGAGGGTTCACTGAAGTCCCTGAGTGAAGTTTTCTCCGCTATCCTACGTCTACGTTCCTAAAATTTACTCTGGGGTTTCTGATGATCCTGGGTTATGAACGGCCACCATTCACCGTTCTCCTTACACTAGTACGTCTCCATCGACCTTAAAAGAAAGGGAGGACACGCAACTGCTGGCAGGTAAATTCAGCACACTTTGTCTCAACAAAAATAGACAGCGCTGTGGTGACCCGTCTTCCACGGTAAAATATTTCCTAGCGAATAAGGAATCTTCCCATCGCAATGACAATATGAGAGAATTGCCACCGATGGATTTGCCGCTGTGCCTACAAACATCATCTTGAGGCCATACAGTAGTGAAGCACGGGAACCCAGGCGCTTCACCCTTTACCCTAGACCAGTGAAACACTGTCTCTAAAATGCCCACATGCCTGTATCTATGCCCGTTTAAAGTTAACACTAAACCGAAATCTTCTGTCCCACTATTTTGCAGCATTTTAAAGAAGTACACTGGGAAAATTTTTTCTGCAAGGAAGAAACTGCAGGCGGCGTGGCTGAAATGAGAAAATCATGCTGCACGAGCTCTTTGCCCTCAGATGTAGAAGTGTCATCAGTGGGCATCATAGAGAAATGGGACTTTAATAAGTGATCATCAACCTCTGTCAATTCCCTTTGTTCTAGACGCCTGAAATAAAGAGTTGTCCTGAGTCACATGAACCTCCACCGACTGGTCTTAATGTGGCGCGGGAACATGCCGGTATAAGAGAATTCCGAAGAAGGCTGAACGTCCACAATTGAATGGTCATTGCCAGAAATGAAGTGGCAGCCGGATCAGACTGGGAAACTTCAGCTTCCATTAGACAATGAAGATGTGAGAATCTGGTACGTCCACAATTCACGGTTTCCTTAGATCCATGAAATTCCGTGTGGAATTTTAGTCAGAAAATGAAAACTCCGGAGCTTCCTGTTCAGCAGGCCCGGGTGTAGCTCCCATAGGCACACTTGTGCTCCTCTAGAATTTGGATAAAAATTGTTTTCACTGGAATAAAGAACCTTGATCAAGCCAGGTGGGTCTTGACAAACGAAATTGCTGCGTGTGCCCGGTATACTGACAAGCACCCACCTGTGCTAGTCCATGGCATATTCAGCACAGGAATCTGCATTGATTGAGCCAAGACAAAGGAAAGCTCAGGGAGGCAGCACCCCTGTGGAAAAGCATTTGTACTTCAAAGATGAGGCCAATGAGGTGAAAGGACAAACCCATGGCAAATAGTTTTCATCATTGGCAGAATTTCACGGAGCAATATTGATGGGAGAGAAAAGGCACCACCTGAGGGAGGCACGCTCAACAAAACTACATAGGGCAGGAGCCGGGTTGCCCCCAGGCACTAGGCGTGTCAGGCCTCAGCATTGTAAGGAGGGTTCACTGAAGTCCCTGAGTGAAGTTTTCTCTGCTGTCCTACGTCTACGTTCCTAAAATTTACTCTGGGGTTTCTGATGATCCTGGGTTATGAACGGCCACCATTCACCGTAAACCTTACACTCGTGCATCTCCATCGACCTTAAAAGAAAGGGAGGACACGCAACTGCTGGCAGGTAAATTCAGCACACTTTGTCTCAACAAAAAAGAGACAGCTCTGTGGTGACCCGTCTTCCACGGTAAAACATTTCCTAGCGAATAAGGAATCTTCCCATCGCAATGACAATATGAGAGAATTGCCACCGATGGATTTGCCGCTGTGCCTACAAACATCATCTTGAGGCCATACAGTAGTGAAGCACGGGAACCCAGGCGCTTCACCCTTTACCCTAGACCAGTGAAACACTGTCTCTAAAACGCCCACGTGCCTGTATCTATGCCCGTTTAAAGTTAACACTAAACCGAAATCTTCTGTCCCACTATTTTGCAGCATTTTAAAGAAGTACACTGGGAAAGATTTTTCTGCAAGGAAGAAACGGCAGGCGGCGTGGCTGAAATGAGAATATCATGCTGCACGAGCTCTTTGCCCTCAGATGTAGAAGTGTCATCAGTGGGCATCATAGAGAAACGGGACTTTAATAAGTGATCATCAACCTCTGTGAATTCCCTTTGTTCTAGACGCCTGACATAAAGAGGTGTCCTGAGTCACATAAACCTCCACCGACTGGTCTTAATGTGGCGCGGGAACATGCCGGTATAAGAGAATTCCGAAGAAGGCTGAACGTCCACAATTGAATGGTCATTGCCAGAAATGAAGTGGCAGCCGGATCAGACTGGGAAACTTCAGCTTCCATTAGACAATGAAGGTGTGAGAATCTGGAACGTCCACAATTCACGGTTTCCTTAGATCCATGAAATTCCGTGTGGAATTTTAGTCAGAAAATGAAAACTCCGCAGCCTCCTGTTCAGCAGGCCCGGGTGTAGCTCCCATAGGCACACTTGTGCTCCTCTAGAATTTGGATAAAAATAGTTTTCACTGGAATAAAGAACCTTGATCAAGCCAGGTGGGTCTTGACAAACGAAATTGCTGCGTGTGCCCGGTATACTGACAAGCACCAACCTGTGCTAGTCCATGGCGTATTCAGCACAGGAATCTGCATTGATTGATCCAAGACAAAGGAAGGCTCAGGGAGGCAGCACCCCTGTGGAAAAGCATTTGTAATTCAAAGATGAGGCCAATGAGGTGAAAGGACAAACCCATGGCAAATAGTTTTCTTCATTGGCAGAATTTCACGGAGCAATATTGCTGGGAGAGAAAAGGCACCACCTGAGGGAGGCACGCTCAACAAAACTAACTAGTGCAGGAGCCGGGTTGCCCCCAGGCACTAGGCATGTCAGGCCTCAGCATTGTAAGGAGGGTTCACTGAAGTCCCTGAGTGAAGTTTTCTCCGCTATCCTACGTCTACGTTCCTAAAATTTACTCTGGGGTTTCTGATGATCCTGGGTTATGAACGGCCACCATTCACCGTTCTCCTTACACTAGTACCTCTCCATCGACCTTAAAAGAAAGGGAGGACACGCAACTGCTGGCAGGTAAATTCAGCACACTTTGTCTCAACAAAAATAGACAGCTCTGTGGTGACCCGTCTTCCACGGTAAAATATTTCCTAGCGAATAAGGAATCTTCCCATCGCAATGACAATATGAGAGAATTGCCACCGATGGATTTGCCGCTGTGCCTACAAACATCATCTTGAGGCCATACAGTAGTGAAGCACGGGAACCCAGGCGCTTCACCCTTTACCCTAGACCAGTGAAACACTGTCTCTAAAATGCCCACATGCCTGTATCTATGCCCGTTTAAAGTTAACACTAAACCGAAATCTTCTGTCCCACTATTTTGCAGCATTTTAAAGAAGTACACTTGGAAAAATTTTTCTGCAAGGAAGAAACTGCAGGCGGTGTGGCTGAAATGAGAATATCATGCTGCACGAGCTCTTTGCCCTCAGATGTAGAAGTGTCATCAGTGGGCATCATAGAGAAACGGGACTTTAATAAGTGATCATCAACCTCTGTCAATTCCCTTTGTTCTAGACGCCTGAAATAAAGAGTTGTCCTGAGTCACATGAACCTCCACCGACTGGTCTTAATGTGGCGCGGGAACATGCCGGTATAAGAGAATTCCGAAGAAGGCTGAACGTCCACAATTGAATGGTCATGCCAGAAATGAAGTGGCAGCCGGATCAGACTGGAAAACTTCAGCTTCCATTAGACAATGAAGATGTGAGAATCTGGTACGTCCACAATTCATGGTTTCCTTAGAACCATGAAATTCCGTGTGGAGTTTTAGTCAGAAAATGAAAACTCCGGAGCCTCTGTTCAGCAGGCCCTGGTGTAGCTCCCATAGGCACATTTGTGCTCCTCTAGAATTTGGATAAAAATCGTTTTCACTGGAATAAAGAACCTTGATCAAGCCAGGTGGGACTTGACAAAGGAAATTGCTGCATGTGCCCTGTGTACTGACAAGCACCCACCTGTGCTAGTCCATGGCATATTCAGCACAGAAATCTGCATCCATTGAGCCAAGACAAAGGAAAGCTCAGGGAGGCAGCACCGGTGTTGAAAAGCATTTGTACTTCAAAGATGAGGCCAATGAGGTGAAAGGACAAACCCATGGCAAATAGTTTTCATCATCGGCAGAATTTCAGGGAGCAATATTGCTGGGAGAGAAAAGGCACCACGTGAGGAGGCACCCTCAACAAAACTACCTAGGGCAGGAGCCGGGTTGCCCCCAGGCACTAGGCGTGTCAGGCCTCAGCATTGTAAGGAGGGTTCACTGAAGTCCCTGAGTGAAGTTTTCTCCGCTGTCCAAGTCTATGTTCCTAAAATTTACTCTGCGGTTTCTGATGATCCTGGGTTATGAACGGCTACCATTCACCGTTCTCCTTACACTCGTGCGTCTCCATCGACCTTAAAAGAAAGGGAGGACACGCAACTGCTGGCAGGTAAATTCAGCACATTTTGTCTCAACAAAAAAGAGACAGCTCTGTGGTGACCCGTCTTCCACAGTAAAACATTTCCTAGCGAATAAGGAGTCTTCCCATCGCAATGACAATATGAGAGAATTGCCACCGATGGATTTGCCGCTGTGCCTACAAACATCATCTTGAGGCCATACAGTAGTGAAGCACGGGAACCCAGGCGCTTCACCCTTTACCCTAGACCAGTGAAACACTGTCTCTAAACATGCCCACATGCCTGTATCTATGCCCGTTTAAAGTTAACACTAAACCGAAGTCTTCTGTCACACTATTTTGCAGCATTTTAAAGAAGTACACTGGGAAAGATTTTTCTGCAAGGAAGAAACGGCAGGCGGCGTGGCTGAAATGAGAAAATCATGCTGCACGAGCTCTTTGCCCTCAGATGTAGAAGTGTCATCAGTGGGCATCATAGAGAAACGGGACTTTAATAAGTGATCATCAACCTCTGTGAATTCCCTTTGTTCTAGACGCCTGACATAAAGAGGTGTCCTGAGTCACATAAACCTCCACCGACTGGTCTTAATGTGGCGCGGGAACATGCCGGTATAAGAGAATTCCGAAGAAGGCTGAACGTCCACAATTGAATGGTCATTGCCAGAAATGAAGTGGCAGCCGGATCAGACTGGGAAACTTCAGCTTCCATTAGACAATGAAGATGTGAGAATCTGGTACGTCCACAATTCACGGGTTCCTTAGATCCATGAAATTCCGTGTGGAATTTTAGTCAGAAAATGAAAACTCCGCAGCCTCCTGTTCAGCAGGCCCGGGTGTAGCTCCCATAGGCACACTTGTGCTCCTCTAGAATTTGGATAAAAATTGTTTTCACTGGAATAAAGAACCTTGATCAAGCCAGGTGGGTCTTGACAAACGAAATTGCTGCGTGTGCCCAGTATACTGACAAGCACCCACCTGTGCTAGTCCATGGCATATTCAGCACAGGAATCTGCATTGATTGAGCCAAGACAAAGGAAAGCTCAGGGAGGCAGCACCTGTGTGGAAAAGCATTTGTACTTCAAAGATGAGGCCAATGAGGTGAAAGGACAAACCCATGGCAAATAGTTTTCATCATTGGCAGAATTTCACGGAGCAATATTGCTGGGAGATAAAAGGCACCACCAGAGGGAGGCATGCTCAACAAATCTTCCTAGGGCAGGAGCCGTGTTGCCCAAGGCACTAGGCGTGTCAGGCCTCAGCATTGTAAGGAGGGTTCACTGAAGTCCCTGAGTGAAGTTATCTCCGCAGTCCTACGTCTACGTTCCTAAAATTTACTCTGCGGTTTCTGATGATCCTGGGTTATGAACGGCCACCATTCACCGTTCTCCTTACACTCGTGCGTCTCCATCGACCTTAAAAGAAAGGGAGGACACGCAACTGCTGGCAGGTAAATTCAGCACACTTTGTCTTAACATAAAAGAGACAGCTCTGTGGTGAACCGTCTTCCACGGTAAAACATTTCCTAGCGAATAAGGAATCTTCCCATCGCAATGACAATATGAGAGAATTGCCACCGATGGATTTGCCGCTGTGCCTACAAACATCATCTTGAGGCCATACAGTAGTGAAGCACGGGAACCCAGGCGCTTCACCCTTTACCCTAGCCAGTGAAACACTGTCTCTAAAATGCCCACATGCCTGTATCTATGCCCGTTTAAAGTTAATGCTAAACCGAAATCATCTGAACCACTATTTTGCAGCATTTTAAAGAAGTACACTGGGAAAGATTTTTCTGCATGGAAGAAACTGCAGGCGGCATGGCTGAAATGAGAATATCATGCTGCACGAGCTCTTTGCCCTCAGATGTAGAAGTGTCATCAGTGGGCATCATAGAGAAACGGGACTTTAATAAGTGATCATCAACCTCTGTGAATTCCCTTTGTTCTAGATGCCTGACATAAAGAGGTGTCCTGAGTCACATAAACCTCCACCGACTGGTCTTAAGGTGGCGCGGGAACATGCCGGTATAAGAGAATTCCAAAGAAGGCTGAACGTCCACAATTGAATGGTCATTGCCAGAAATGAAGTGGCAGCCGGATCAGAGTGGAAAACTTCAGCTTCCATTAGACAATGTAGATGTGAGAATCTGGTACGTCCACAATTCACGGTTTCCTTAGAACCATGAAATTCCGTGTGGAGTTTTAGTCAGAAAATGAAAACTCCGGAGCCTCTGTTCAGCAGGCCCTGGTGTAGCTCCCATTGGCACATTTGTGCTCCTCTAGAATTTGGATAAAAATCGTTTTCACTGGAATAAAGAACCTTGATCAAGCCAGGTGGGTCTTGACAAAGGAAATTGCTGCATGTGCCCTGTGTACTGACAAGCACCCACCTGTGCTAGTCCATGGTGTATTCAGCACAGAAATCTGCATCCATTGAGCCAAGACAAAGGAAAGCTCAGGGAGGCAGCACCCTTGCGGAAAAGCATTTGTACTTCAAAGATGAGGCCAATGAGGTGAAAGGACAAACCCATGGCAAATAGTTTTCATCATCGGCAGAATTTCAGGGAGCAATATTGCTGGGAGAGAAAAGGCACCACGTGAGGAGGCACCCTCAAGAAAACTACCTAGGGCAGGAGCCGGGTTGCCCCCAGGCACTAGGCGTGTCAGGCCTCAGCATTGTAAGGAGGGTTCACTGAAGTCCCTGAGTGAAGTTTTCTCCGCTGTCCAAGTCTATGTTCCTAAAATTTACTCTGCGGTTTCTGATGATCCTGGGTTATGAACGGCCACCATTCACCGTTCTCCTTACACTCGTGCGTCTCCATCGACCTTAAAAGAAAGGGAGGACACGCAACTGCTGGCAGGTAAATTCAGCACACTTTGTCTTAACATAAAAGAGACAGCTCTGTGGTGACCCGTCTTCCACGGTAAAACATTTCCTAGCGAATAAGGAATCTTCCCATCGCAATGACAATATGAGAGAATTGCCACCGATGGATTTGCCGCTGTGCCTACAAACATCATCTTGAGGCCATACAGTAGTGAAGCACGGGAACCCAGGCGCTTCACCCTTTACCCTAGCCAGTGAAACACTGTCTCTAAAATGCCCACATTCCTGTATCTATGCCCGTTTAAAGTTAATGCTAAACCGAAATCATCTGAACCACTATTTTGCAGCATTTTAAAGAAGTACACTGGGAAAGATTTTTCTGCATGGAAGAAACTGCAGGCGGCATGGCTGAAATGAGAATATCATGCTGCACGAGCTCTTTGCCCTCAGATGTAGAAGTGTCATCAGTGGGCATCATAGAGAAACGGGACTTTAATAAGTGATCATCAACCTCTGTGAATTCCCTTTGTTCTAGACGCCTGACATAAAGAGGTGTCCTGAGTCACATAAACCTCCAGCGACTGGTCTTAATGTGGCGCGGGAACATGCCGGTATAAGAGAATTCCGAAGAAGGCTGAACGTCCACAATTGAATGGTCATTGCCAGAAATGAAGTGGCAGCCGGATCTGACTGGGAAACTTCAGCTTCCATTAGACAATGAAGATGTGAGAATCTGGTACGTCCACAATTCACGGTTTCCTTAGATCCATGAAATTCCGTGTGGAGTTTTAGTCAGAAAATGAAAACTCCGGAGCCTCTGTTCAGCAGGCCTTGGTGTAGCTCCCATAGGCACATTTGTGCTCCTCTAGAATTTGGATAAAAATCGTTTTCACTGGAATAAAGAACCTTGATCAAGCCAGGTGGGTCTTGACAAAGGAAATTGCTGCATGTGCCCTGTGTACTGACAAGCACCCACCTGTGCTAGTCCATGGTGTATTCAGCACAGAAATCTGCATCCATTGAGCCAAGACAAAGGAAAGCTCAGGGAGGCAGCACCCTTGTGGAAAAGCATTTGTACTTCAAAGATGAGGCCAATGAGGTGAAAGGACAAACCAATGGCAAATAGTTTTCATCATCTGCAGAATTTCAGGGAGCAATATTGGTGGGAGAGAAAAGGCACCACGTGAGGAGGCACCCTCAACAAAACTACCTAGGGCAGGAGCCGGGTTGCCCCAGGCACTAGGCGTGTCAGGCCTCAGCATTGTAAGGAGGGTTCACTGAAGTCCCTGAGTGAAGTTTTCTCCGCTGTCCAAGTCTATGTTCCTAATATTTACTCTGCGGTTTCTGATGATCCTGGGTTATGAACGGCCACCATTCACTGTTCTCCTTACACTCGTGCGTCTCCATCGACCTTAAAAGAAAGGGAGGACACGCAACTGCTGGCAGGTAAATTCAGCACACTTTGTCTCAACACAAAAGAGACAGCTCTGTGGTGACCCGTCTTCCACGGTAAAACATTTCCTAGCGAATAAGGAATCTTCCCATCGCAATGACAATATGAGAGAATTGCCACCGATGGATTTGCCGCTGTGCCTACAAACATCATCTTGAGGCCATACAGTAGTGAAGCACGGGAACCCAGGCGCTTGACCCTTTACCCTAGACCAGTGAAACACTGTCTCTAAAATGCCCACATGCCTGTATCTATGCCCGTTTAAAGTTAACACTAAACCGAAATCTTCTGTCCCACTATTTTGCAGCATTTTAAAGAAGTACACTGGGAAAGATTTTTCTGCATGGAAGAAACTGCAGGCGGCGTGGCTGAAATGAGAATATCATGCTGCACGAGCGCTTTGCCTCAGATGTAGAAGTGTCATCAGTGGGCATCATAGAGAAACGGGACGTTAATAAGTGATCATCAACCTCTGTGAATTCCCTTTGTTCTAGACGCCTGACATAAAGAGGTGTCCTGAGTCACATAAACCTCCACCCAGTGGTCTTAATGTGGCGCGGGAACATGCCGGTATAAGAGAATTCCGAAGAAGGCTGAACGTCCACAATTGAATGGTCATTGCCAGAAATGAAGTGGCAGCCGGATCTGACTGGGAAACTTCAGCTTCCATTAGACAATGAAGATGTGAGAATCTGGTACGTCCACAATTCACGGTTTCCTTAGATCCATGAAATTCCGTGTGGAGTTTTAGTCAGAAAATGAAAACTCCGGAGCCTCTGTTCAGCAGGCCTTGGTGTAGCTCCCATAGGCACATTTGTGCTCCTCTAGAATTTGGATAAAAATCGTTTTCACTGGAATAAAGAACCTTGATCAAGCCAGGTGGGTCTTGACAAACGAAATTGCTGCATGTGCCCTGTGTACTGACAAGCACCCACCTGTGCTAGTCCATGGTGTATTCAGCACAGAAATCTGCATCCATTGAGCCAAGACAAAGGAAAGCTCAGGGAGGCAGCACCCTTGTGGAAAAGCATTTGTACTTCAAAGATGAGGCCAATGAGGTGAAAGGACAAACCCATGGCAAATAGTTTTCATCATCTGCAGAATTTCAGGGAGCAATATTGGTGGGAGAGAAAAGGCACCACGTGAGGAGGCACCCTCAACAAAACTACCTAGGGCAGGAGCCGGGTTGCCCCAGGCACTAGGCGTGTCAGGCCTCAGCATTGTAAGGAGGGTTCACTGAAGTCCCTGAGTGAAGTTTTCTCCGCTGTCCAAGTCTATGTTCCTAATATTTACTCTGCGGTTTCTGATGATCCTGGGTTATGAACGGCCACCATTCACCGTTCTCCTTACACTCGTGCGTCTCCATCGACCTTAAAAGAAAGGGAGGACACGCAACTGCTGGCAGGTAAATTCAGCACACTTTGTCTCAACACAAAAGAGACAGCTCTGTGGTGAACCGTCTTCCACGGTAAAACATTTCCTAGCGAATAAGGAATCTTCTCATCGCAATGACAATATGAGAGAATTGCCACCGATGGATTTGCCGCTGTGCCTACAAACATCATCTTGAGGCCATACAGTAGTGAAGCACGGGAACCCAGGCGCTTCACCCTTTACCCTAGATCAGTGAAACACTGTCTCTAAAATGCCCACATGCCTGTATCTATGCCCGTTTAAAGTTAACACTAAACCGAAATCTTCTGTCCCACTATTTTGCAGCATTTTAAAGAAGTACACTGGGAAAGATATTTCTGCAAGGAAGAAACTGCAGGCGGCGTGGCTGAAATGAGAATATCATGCTGCACGAGCTCTTTGCCCTCAGATGTAGAAGTGTCATCAGTGGGCATCATAGAGAAACGGGACTTTAATAAGTGATCATCAACCTCTGTGAATTCCCTTTGTTCTAGACGCCTGACATAAAGAGGTGTCCTGAGTCACATAAACCTCCACCGAGTGGTCTTAATGTGGCGCGGGAACATGCCGGTATAAGAGAATTCCGAAGAAGGCTGAACGTCCACAATTGAATGGTCATTGCCAGAAATGAAGTGGCAGCCGGATCAGACTGGGAAACTTCAGCTTCCATTAGACAATGAAGATGTGAGAATCTGGTACGTCCACAATTCATGGTTTCCTTAGATCCATGAAATTCCGTGTGGAATTTTAGTCAGAAAATGAAAACTCCGCAGCCTCCTGTTCAGCAGGCCCGGGTGTAGCTCCCATAGGCACACTTGTGCTCCTCTAGAATTTGGATAAAAATTGTTTTCACTGGAATAAAGAACCTTGATCAAGCCAGGTGGGTCTTGACAAAGGAAATTGCTGCGTGTGCCCAGTGTACTGACAAGCACCCACCTGTGCTAGTCCATGGCGTATTCAGCACAGAAATCTGCATCCATTGAGCCAAGACAAAGGAAAGCTCAGGGAGGCAGCACCCATGTGGAAAAGCATTTGTACTTCAAAGATGAGGCCAATGAGGTGAAAGGACAAACCCATGGCAAATAGTTTTCATCACCGGCAGAATTTCAGGGAGCAATATTGCTGGGAGAGAAAAGGCACCACGTGAGGAGGCACCCTCAACAAAACTACCTAGGGCAGGAGCCGGGTTGCCCCCAGGCACTAGGCGTGTCAGGCCTCAGCATTGTAAGGAGGGTTCACTGAAGTCCCTGAGTGAAGTTTTCTCCGCTGTCTTACGTCTACATTCCTAAAATTTACTCTGCGGTTTCTGATGATCCTGGGTTATGAACGGCCACCATTCACCGTTCTCCTTACACTCGTGCGTCTCCATCGACCTTAAAAGAAAGGGAGGACACGCAATTGCTGGCAGGTAAATTCAGCACATTTTGTCTCAACAAAAAAGAGACAGCTCTGTGGTGACCCGTCTTCCACAGTAAAACATTTCCTAGCGAATAAGGAGTCTTCCCATCGCAATGACAATATGAGAGAATTGCCACCGATGGATTTGCCGCTGTGCCTACAAACATCATCTTGAGGCCATACAGTAGTGAATCACGGGAACCCAGGCGCTTCACCCTTTACCCTAGACCAGTGAAACACTGTCTCTAAACATGCCCACATGCCTGTATCTATGCCCGTTTAAAGTTAACACTAAACCGAAATCTTCTGTCCCACTATTTTGCAGCATTTTAAAGAAGTACACTGGGAAAGATTTTTCTGCAAGGAAGAAACTGCAGGCGGCGTGGCTGAAATGAGAATATCATGCTGCACGAGCTCTTTGCCCTCAGATGTAGAAGTGTCATCAGTGGGCATCATAGAGAAACGGGACTTTAATAAGTGATCATCAACCTCTGTGAATTCCCTTTGTTCTAGACGCCTGACATAAAGAGGTGTGCTGAGTCACATAAACCTCCACCGAGTGGTCTTAATGTGGCGCGGGAACATGCCGGTATAAGAGAATTCCGAAGAAGGCTGAACGTCCACAATTGAATGGTCATTGCCAGAAATGAAGTGGCAGCCGGATCAGACTGGGAAACTTCAGCTTCCATTAGACAATGAAGATGTGAGAATCTGGTACGTCCACAATTCATGGTTTCCTTAGATCCATGAAATTCCGTGTGGAATGTTAGTCAGAAAATGAAAACTCCGGAGCCACCTGTTCAGCAGGCCCGGGTGTAGCTCCCATAGGCACACTTGTGCTCCTCTAGAATTTGGATAAAAATTGTTTTCACTGGAATAAAGAACCTTGATCAAGCCAGGTGGGTCTTGACAAAGGAAATTGCTGCATGTGCCCTGTGTACTGACTAGCACCCACCTGTGCTAGTCCATGGCGTATTCAGCACAGAAATCTGCATCCATTGAGCCAAGACAAAGGAAAGCTCAGGGAGGCAGCACCCATGTGGAAAAGCATTTGTACTTCAAAGATGAGGCCAATGAGGTGAAAGGACAAACCCATGGCAAATAGTTTTCATCATCTGCAGAATTTCAGGGAGCAATATTGCTGGGAGAGAAAAGGCACCACGTGAGGAGGCACCCTCAACAAAACTACCTAGGGCAGGAGCCGGGTTGCCCCCAGGCACTAGGCGTGTCAGGCCTCAGCATTGTAAGGAGGGTTCACTGAAGTCCCTGAGTGAAGTTTTCTCCGCTGTCTTACGTCTACATTCCTAAAATTTACTCTGCGGTTTCTGATGATCCTGGGTTATGAACGGCCACCATTCACCGTTCTCCTTACACTCGTGCGTCTCCATCGACCTTAAAAGAAAGGGAGGACACGCAACTGCTGGCAGGTAAATTCAGCACATTTTGTCTCAACAAAAAAGAGACAGCTCTGTGGTGACCCGTCTTCCACAGTAAAACATTTCCTAGCGAATAAGGAGTCTTCCCATCGCAATGACAATATGAGA
The DNA here is from genome assembly GCF_050624435.1 of Tenrec ecaudatus. NCBI lineage: Eukaryota > Metazoa > Chordata > Mammalia > Afrosoricida > Tenrecidae > Tenrec > Tenrec ecaudatus. The sequence continues at coordinate 52,410 of NW_027457612.1, forward strand.
GAATTGCCACCGATGGATTTGTCACTGTGCCTACAAACATCATCTTGAGGCCATACAGTAGTGAAGCACGGGAACCCAGGCGCTTCACCCTTTACCCTAGACCAGTGAAACACTGTCTCTAAAATGCCCACATGCCTGTATCTATGCCCGTTTAAAGTTAACACTAAACCGAAATCTTCTGTCCCACTATTTTGCAGCATTTTAAAGAAGTACACTGGGAAAGATTTTTCTGCAAGGAAGAAACTGCAGGCGGCGTGGCTGAAATGAGAATATCATGCTGCACGAGCTCTTTGCCCTCAGATGTAGAAGTGTCATCAGTGGGCATCATAGAGAAACGGGACTTTAATAAGTGATCATCAACCTCTGTGAATTCCCTTTGTTCTAGACGCCTGACATAAAGAGGTGTCCTGAGTCACATAAACCTCCACCGACTGGTCTTAATGTGGCGCGGGAACATGCCGGTATAAGAGAATTCCGAAGAAGGCTGAACGTCCACAATTGAATGGTCATTGCCAGAAATGAAGTGCAGCCGGATCAGACTGGGAAACTTCAGCTTCCATTAGACAATTAAGATGTGAGAATCTGGTACGTCCACAATTCACGGGTTCCTTAGATCCATGAAATTCCGTGTGGAATTTAAGTCAGAAAATGAAAACTCCGGAGCCTCCTGTTCAGCAGGCCCGGGTGTAGCTCCCATAGGCACACTTCTGCTCCTCTAGAATTTGGATAAAAATTGTTTTCACTGGAATAAAGAACCTTGATCAAGCCAGGTGGGTCTTGACAAACGAAATTGCTGCGTGTGCCCGGTATACTGACAAGCACCCACCTGTGCTAGTCCATGGCGTATTCAGCACAGGAATCTGCCTTGATTGAGCCAAGACAAAGGAAAGCTCAGGGAGGCAGCACCCGTGTGGAAAAGCATTTGTACTTCAAAGATGAGGCCAATGAGGTGAAAGGACAAACCCATGGCAAATAGTTTTCATCATCTGCAGAAGTTCACGGAGCAATATTGCTGGGAGATAAAAGGCACCACCAGAGGGAGGCACGCTCAACAAATCTTCCTAGGGCAGAAGCCGTGTTGCCCAAGGCACTAGGCGTGTCAGGCCTCAGCATTGTAAGGAGGGTTCACTGAAGTCCCTGAGTGAAGTTATCTCCGCAGTCCTACGTCTACGTTCCTAAAATTTACTCTGCGGTTTCTGATGATCCTGGGTTATGAACGGCCACCATTCACCGTTCTCCTTACACTCGTGCGTCTCCATCGACCTTAAAAGAAAGGGAGGACACGCAACTGCTGGCAGGTAAATTCAGCACACTTTGTCTTAACATAAAAGAGACAGCTCTGTGGTGACCCGTCTTCCACGGTAAAACATTTCCTAGCGAATAAGGAATCTTCCCATCGCAATGACAATATGAGAGAATTGCCACCGATGGATTTGCCGCTGTGCCTACAAACATCATCTTGAGGCCATACAGTAGTGAAGCACGGGAACCCAGGCGCTTCACCCTTTACCCTAGCCAGTTAAACACTGTCTCTAAAATGCCCACATTCCTGTATCTATGCCCGTTTAAAGTTAATGCTAAACCGAAATCATCTGAACCACTATTTTGCAGCATTTTAAAGAAGTACACTGGGAAAGATTTTTCTGCATGGAAGAAACTGCAGGCGGCATGGCTGAAATGAGAATATCATGCTGCACGAGCTCTTTGCCCTCAGATGTAGAAGTGTCATCAGTGGGCATCATAGAGAAACGGGACTTTAATAAGTGATCATCAACCTCTGTGAATTCCCTTTTTTCTAGACGCCTGACATAAAGAGGTGTCCTGAGTCACATAAACCTCCAGCGACTGGTCTTAATGTGGCGCGGGAACATGCCGGTATAAGAGAATTCCGAAGAAGGCTGAACGTCCACAATTGAATGGTCATTGCCAGAAATGAAGTGGCAGCCGGATCTGACTGGGAAACTTCAGCTTCCATTAGACAATGAAGATGTGAGAATCTGGTACGTCCACAATTCACGGTTTCCTTAGATCCATGAAATTCCGTGTGGAGTTTTAGTCAGAAAATGAAAACTCCGGAGCCTCTGTTCAGCAGGCCTTGGTGTAGCTCCCATAGGCACATTTGTGCTCCTCTAGAATTTGGATAAAAATCGTTTTCACTGGAATAAAGAACCTTGATCAAGCCAGGTGGGTCTTGACAAAGGAAATTGCTGCATGTGCCCTGTGTACTGACAAGCACCCACCTGTGCTAGTCCATGGTGTATTCAGCACAGAAATCTGCATCCATTGAGCCAAGACAAAGGAAAGCTCAGGGAGGCAGCACCCTTGTGGAAAAGCATTTGTACTTCAAAGATGAGGCCAATGAGGTGAAAGGACAAACCCATGGCAAATAGTTTTCATCATGGGCAGAATTTCAGGGAGCAATATTGCTGGGAGAGAAAAGGCAGCACGTGAGGAGGCACCCTCAACAAAACTACCTAGGGCAGGAGCCGGGTTGCCCCAGGCACTAGGCGTTCAGGCCTCAGCATTGTAAGGAGGGTTCAGTGAAGTCCCTGAGTGAAGTTTTCTCCGCTGTCCAAGTCTATGTTCCTAATATTTACTCTGCGGTTTCTGATGATCCTGGGTTATGAACGGCCACCATTCACCGTTCTCCTTACACTCGTGCGTCTCCATCGACCTTAAAAGAAAGGGAGGACACGCAACTGCTGGCAGGTAAATTCAGCACACTTTGTCTCAACACAAAAGAGACAGCTCTGTGGTGACCCGTCTTCCACGGTAAAACATTTCCTAGCGAATAAGGAATCTTCCCATCGCAATGACAATATGAGAGAATTGCCACCGATGGATTTGCCGCTGTGCCTACAAACATCATCTTGAGGCCATACAGTAGTGAAGCACGGGAACCCAGGCGCTTCACCCTTTACCCTAGACCAGTGAAACACTGTCTCTAAAACGCCCACATGCCTGTATCTATGCCCGTTTAAAGTTAACACTAAACCGAAATCTTCTGTCCCACTATTTTGCAGCATTTTAAAGAAGTACACTGGGAAAGATTTTTCTGCATGGAAGAAACTGCAGGCGGCGTGGCTGAAATGAGAATATCATGCTGCACGAGCTCTTTGACTCAGATGTAGAAGTGTCATCAGTGGGCATCATAGAGAAACGGGACGTTAATAAGTGATCATCAACCTCTGTGAATTCCCTTTGTTCTAGACGCCTGACATAAAGAGGTGTCCTGAGTTACATAAACCTCCACCCAGTGGTCTTAATGTGGCGCGGGAACATGCCGGTATAAGAGAATTCCGAAGAAGGCTGAACGTCCACAATTGAATGGTCATTGCCAGAAATGAAGTGGCAGCCGGATCTGACTGGGAAACTTCAGCTTCCATTAGACAATGAAGATGTGAGAATCTGGTACGTCCACAATTCACGGTTTCCTTAGATCCATGAAATTCCGTGTGGAGTTTTAGTCAGAAAATGAAAACTCCGGAGCCTCTGTTCAGCAGGCCTTGGTGTAGCTCCCATAGGCACATTTGTGCTCCTCTAGAATTTGGATAAAAATCGTTTTCACTGGAATAAAGAACCTTGATCAAGCCAGGTGGGTCTTGACAAAGGAAATTGCTGCATGTGCCCTGTGTACTGACAAGCACCCACCTGTGCTAGTCCATGGTGTATTCAGCACAGAAATCTGCATCCATTGAGCCAAGACAAAGGAAAGCTCAGGGAGGCAGCACCCTTGTGGAAAAGCATTTGTACTTCAAAGATGAGGCCAATGAGGTGAAAGGACAAACCCATGGCAAATAGTTTTCATCATCTGCAGAATTTCAGGGAGCAATATTGGTGGGAGAGAAAAGGCACCACGTGAGGAGGCACCCTCAACAAAACTACCTAGGGCAGGAGCCGGGTTGCCCCAGGCACTAGGCGTGTCAGGCCTCAGCATTGTAAGGAGGGTTCACTGAAGTCCCTGAGTGAAGTTTTCTCCGCTGTCCAAGTCTATGTTCCTAATATTTACTCTGCGGTTTCTGATGATCCTGGGTTATGAACGGCCACCATTCACCGTTCTCCTTACACTCGTGCGTCTCCATCAACCTTAAAAGAAAGGGAGGACACGCAACTGCTGGCAGGTAAATTCAGCACACTTTGTCTCAACACAAAAGAGACAGCCCTGTGGTGACCCGTCTTCCACGGTAAAACATTTCCTAGCGAATAAGGAATCTTCCCATCGCAATGACAATATGAGAGAATTGCCACCGATGGATTTGCCGCTGTGCCTACAAACATCATCTTGAGGCCATACAGTAGTGAAGCACGGGAACCCAGGCGCTTGACCCTTTACCCTAGACCAGTGAAACACTGTCTCTAAAATGCCCACATGCCTGTATCTATGCCCGTTTAAAGTTAACACTAAACCGAAATCTTCTGTCCCACTATTTTGCAGCATTTTAAAGAAGTACACTGGGAAAGATTTTTCTGCATGGAAGAAACTGCAGGCGGCGTGGCTGAAATGAGAATATCATGCTGCACGAGCTCTTTGCCTCAGATGTAGAAGTGTCATCAGTGGGCATCATAGAGAAACGGGACGTTAATAAGTGATCATCAACCTCTGTGAATTCCCTTTGTTCTAGACGCCAGACATAAAGAGGTGTCCTGAGTCACATAAACCTCCACCGACTGGTCTTAATGTGGCGCGGGAACATGCCGGTATAAGAGAATTCCGAAGAAGGCTGAACGTCCACAATTGAATGGTCATTGCCAGAAATGAAGTGGCAGCCGGATCAGACTGGGAAACTTCAGCTTCCATTAGACAATGAAGATGTGAGAATCTGGTACGTCCACAATTCACGGTTTCCTTAGAACCATGAAATTCCGTGTGGAGTTTTAGTCAGAAAATGAAAACTCCGGAGCCTCTGTTCAGCAGGCCCTGGTGTAGCTCCCATAGGCACATTTGTGCTCCTCTAGAATTTGGATAAAAATCGTTTTCACTGGAATAAAGAACCTTGATCAAGCCAGGTGGGTCTTGACAAAGGAAATTGCTGCATGTGCCCTGTGTACTGACAAGCACCCACCTGTGCTAGTCCATGGCGTATTCAGCACAGAAATCTGCATCCATTGAGCCAAGACAAAGGAAAGCTCAGGGAGGCAGCACCCGTGTTGAAAAGCATTTGTACTTCAAAGATGAGGCCAATGAGGTGAAAGGACAAACCCATGGCAAATAGTTTTCATCATCGGCAGAATTTCACGGAGCAATATTGCTGGGAGAGAAAAGGCACCACGTGAGGAGGCACCCTCAACAAAACTACCTAGGGCAGGAGCCGGGTTGCCCCCAGGCACTAGGCGTGTCAGGCCTCAGCATTGTAAGGAGGGTTCACTGAAGTCCCTGAGTGAAGTTTTCTCCGCTGTCCTACGTCTACGTTCCTAAAATTTACTCTGCGGTTTCTGATGATCCTGGGTTATGAACGGCCACCATTCACCGTAAACCTTACACTCGTGCATCTCCATCGACCTTAAAAGAAAGGGAGGACACGCAACTGCTGGCAGGTAAATTCAGCACACTTTGTCTCAACAAAAAAGAGACAGCTCTGTGGTGACCCGTCTTCCACGGTAAAACATTTCCTAGCGAATAAGGAATCTTCCCATCGCAATGACAATATGAGAGAATTGCCACCGATGGATTTGCCGCTGTGCCTACAAACATCATCTTGAGGCCATACAGTAGTGAAGCACGGGAACCCAGGCGCTTCACCCTTTACCCTAGACCAGTGAAACACTGTCTCTAAAACGCCCACATGCCTGTATCTATGCCCGTTTAAAGTTAACACTAAACCGAAATCTTCTGTCCCACTATTTTGCAGCATTTTAAAGAAGTACACTGGGAAAGATTTTTCTGCAAGGAAGAAACGGCAGGCGGCGTGGCTGAAATGAGAATATCATGCTGCACGAGCTCTTTGCCCTCAGATGTAGAAGTGTCATCAGTGGGCATCATAGAGAAACGGGACTTTAATAAGTGATCATCAACCTCTGTGAATTCCCTTTGTTCTAGACGCCTGACATAAAGAGGTGTCCTGAGTCACATAAACCTCCACCGACTGGTCTTAATGTGGCGCGGGAACATGCCGGTATAAGAGAATTCCGAAGAAGGCTGAACGTCCACAATTGAATGGTCATTGCCAGAAATGAAGTGGCAGCCGGATCAGACTGGGAAACTTCAGCTTCCATTAGACAATGAAGATGTGAGAATCTGGTACGTCCACAATTCACGGGTTCCTTAGATCCATGAAATTCCGTGTGGAATTTTAGTCAGAAAATGAAAACTCCGCAGCCTCCTGTTCAGCAGGCCCAGGTGTAGCAACCATAGGCACACTTGTGCTCCTCTAGAATTTGGATAAAAATTGTTTTCACTGGAATAAAGAACCTTGATCAAGCCAGGTGTGTCTTGACAAACGAAATTGCTGCGTGTGCCCAGTATACTGACAAGCACCAACCTGTGCTAGTCCATGGGGTATTCAGCACAGGAATCTGCATTGATTGATCCAAGACAAAGGAAAGCTCAGGGAGGCAGCACCCCTGTGGAAAAGCATTTGTACTTCAAAGATGAGGCCAATGAGGTGAAAGGACAAACCCATGGCAAATAGTTTTCATCATTGGCAGAATTTCACGGAGCAATATTGCTGGGAGAGAAAAGGCACCACCTGAGGGAGGCACGCTCAACAAAACTAACTAGGGCAGTAGCCGGGTTGCCCCCAGGCACTAGGCATGTCAGGCCTCAGCATTGTAAGGAGGGTTCACTGAAGTCCCTGAGTGAAGTTTTCTCCGCTGTCCTATGTCTACGTTCCTAAAATTTACTCTGCGGTTTCTGATGATCCTGGGTTATGAACGGCCACCATTCACCGTACTCCTTACACTAGTATGTCTCCATCGACCTTAAAAGAAAGGGAGGACACGCAACTGCTGGCAGGTAAATTCAGCACACTTTGTCTCAACAAAAATAGACAGCTCTGTGGTGACCCGTCTTCCACGGTAAAATATTTCCTAGCGAATAAGGAATCTTCCCATCGCAATGACAATATGAGAGAATTGCCACCGATGGATTTGCCGCTGTGCCTACAAACATCATCTTGAGGCCATACAGTAGTGAAGCACGGGAACCCAGGCGCTTCACCCTTTACCCTAGACCAGTGAAACACTGTCTCTAAAACGCCCACATGCCTGTGTCTATGCCCGTTTAAAGTTAACACTAAACCGAAATCTTCTGTCCCACTATTTTGCAGCATTTTAAAGAAGTACACTGGGAAAGATTTTTCTGCAAGGAAGAAACGGCAGGCGGCGTGGCTGAAATGAGAATATCATGCTGCACGAGCTCTTTGCCCTCAGATGTAGAAGTGTCATCAGTGGGCATCATAGAGAAACGGGACTTTAATAAGTGATCATCAACCTCTGTGAATTCCCTTTGTTCTAGACGCCTGACATAAAGAGGTGTCCTGAGTCACATAAACCTCCACCGACTGGTCTTAATGTGGCGCGGGAACATGCCGGTATAAGAGAATTCCGAAGAAGGCTGAACGTCCACAATTGAATGGTCATTGCCAGAAATGAAGTGGCAGCCGGATCAGACTGGGAAACTTCAGCTTCCATTAGACAATGAAGATGTGAGAATCTGGTACGTCCACAATTCACGGGTTCCTTAGATCCATGAAATTCCGTGTGGAATTTTAGTCAGAAAATGAAAACTCCGCAGCCTCCTGTTCAGCAGGCCCGGGTGTAGCTCCTATAGGCACACTTGTGCTCCTCTAGAATTTGGATAAAAATTGTTTTCACTGGAATAAAGAACCTTGATCAAGCCAGGTGGGTCTTGACAAACGAAATTGCTGCGTGTGCCCGGTATACTGACAAGCACCCACCTGTGCTAGTCCATGGCGTATTCAGCACAGGAATCTGCATTGATTGAGCCAAGACAAAGGAAAGCTCAGGGAGGCAGCACCCGTGTGGAAAAGCATTTGTACTTCAAAGATGAGGCCAATGAGGTGAAAGGACAAACCCATGGCAAATAGTTTTCATCATCTGCAGAATTTCACGGAGCAATATTGCTGGGAGATAAAAGGCACCACCAGAGGGAGGCACGCTCAACAAATCTTCCTAGGGCAGAAGCCGTGTTGCCCAAGGCACTAGGCGTGTCAGGCCTCAGCATTGTAAGGAGGGTTCACTGAAGTCCCTGAGTGAAGTTATCTCCGCAGTCCTACGTCTACGTTCCTAAAATTGCTCTGCGGTTTCTGATGATCCTGGGTTATGAACGGCCACCATTCACCGTTCTCCTTACACTCGTGCGTCACCATCGACCTTAAAAGAAAGGGAGGACACGCAACTGCTGGCAGGTAAATTCAGCACACTTTGTCTCAACAAAAAAGAGACAGCTCTGTGGTGACCCGTCTTCCACGGTAAAACATTTCCTAGCGAATAAGGAATCTTCCCATCGCAATGACAATATGAGAGAATTGCCACCGATGGATTTGCCGCTGTGCCTACAAACATCATCTTGAGGCCATACAGTAGTGAAGCACGGGAACCCAGGCGCTTCACCCTTTACCCTAGCCAGTGAAACACTGTCTCTAAAATGCCCACATTCCTGTATCTATGCCCGTTTAAAGTTAATGCTAAACCGAAATCATCTGAACCACTATTTTGCAGCATTTTAAAGAAGTACACTGGGAAAGATTTTTCTGCATGGAAGAAACTGCAGGCGGCATGGCTGAAATGAGAATATCATGCTGCACGAGCTCTTTGCCCTCAGATGTAGAAGTGTCATCAGTGGGCATCATAGAGAAACGGGACTTTAATAAGTGATCATCAACCTCTGTGAATTCCCTTTGTTCTAGATGCCTGACATAAAGAGGTGTCCTGAGTCACATAAACCTCCACCGACGGGTCTTAATGTGGCGCGGGAACATGCCGGTATAAGAGAATTCCAAAGAAGGCTGAACGTCCACAATTGACTGGTCATTGCCAGAAATGAAGTGGCAGCCGGATCAGACTGGAAAACTTCAGCTTCCATTAGACAATGAAGATGTGAGAATCTGGTACGTCCACAATTCACGGTTTCCTTAGAACCATGAAATTCCGTGTGGAGTTTTAGTCAGAAAATGAAAATTCCGGAGCCTCTGTTCAGCAGGCCCTGGTGTAGCTCCCATAGGCACATTTGTGCTCCTCTAGAATTTGGATAAAAATCGTTTTCACTGGAATAAAGAACCTTGATCAAGCCAGGTGGGTCTTGACAAAGGAAATTGCTGCATGTGCCCTGTGTACTGACAAGCACCCACCTGTGCTAGTCCATGGCGTATTCAGCACAGAAATCTGCATCCATTGAGCCAAGACAAAGGAAAGCTCAGGGAGGCAGCACCCGTGTTGAAAAGCATTTGTACTTCAAAGATGAGGCCAATGAGGTGAAAGGACAAACCCATGGCAAATAGTTTTCATCATCGGCAGAATTTCAGGGAGCAATATTGCTGGGAGAGAAAAGGCACCACGTGAGGAGGCACCCTCAACAAAACTACCTAGGGCAGGAGCCGGGTTGCCCCCAGGCACTAGGCGTGTCAGGCCTCAGCATTGTAAGGAGGGTTCACTGAAGTCCCTGAGTGAAGTTTTCTCCGCTGTCCTACGTCTACGTTCCTAAAATTTACTCTGCGGTTTCTGATGATCCTGGGTTATGAACGGCCACCATTCACCGTAAACCTTACACTCGTGCATCTCCATCGACCTTAAAAGAAAGGGAGGACACGCAACTGCTGGCAGGTAAATTCAGCACACTTTGTCTCAACAAAAAAGAGACAGCTCTGTGGTGACCCGTCTTCCACGGTAAAACATTTCCTAGCGAATAAGGAATCTTCCCATCGCAATGACAATATGAGAGAATTGCCACCGATGGATTTGCCGCTGTGCCTACAAACATCATCTTGAGGCCATACAGTAGTGAAGCACGGGAACCCAGGCGCTTCACCCTTTACCCTAGACCAGTGAAACACTGTCTCTAAAACGCCCACATGCCTGTATCTATGCCCGTTTAAAGTTAACACTAAACCGAAATCTTCTGTCCCACTATTTTGCAGCATTTTAAAGAAGTACACTGGGAAAGATTTTTCTGCAAGGAAGAAACGGCAGGCGGCGTGGCTGAAATGAGAATATCATGCTGCACGAGCTCTTTGCCCTCAGATGTAGAAGTGTCATCAGTGGGCATCATAGAGAAACGGGACTTTAATAAGTGATCATCAACCTCTGTGAATACCCTTTGTTCTAGACGCCTGAAATAAAGAGGTGTCCTGAGTCACATAAACCTCCACCGAGTGGTCTTAATGTGGCGCGGGAACATGCCGGTATAAGAGAATTCCGAAGAAGGCTGAACGTCCACAATTGAATGGTCATTGCCAGAAATGAAGTGGCAGCCGGATCAGACTGGGAAACTTCAGCTTCCATTAGACAATGAAGATGTGAGAATCTGGTACGTCCACAATTCACGGGTTCCTTAGATCCATGAAATTCCGTGTGGAATTTTAGTCAGAAAATGAAAACTCCGCAGCCTCCTGTTCAGCAGGCCCGGGTGTAGCTCCCATAGGCACACTTCTGCTCCTCTAGAATTTGGATAAAAATTGTTTTCACTGGAATAAAGAACCTTGATCAAGCCAGGTGTGTCTTGACAAACGAAATTGCTGCGTGTGCCCGGTATACTGACAAGCACCAACCTGTGCTAGTCCATGGCTTATTCAGCACAGGAATCTGCATTGATTGATCCAAGACAAAGGAAAGCTCAGGAAGGCAGCACCCCTGTGGAAAAGCATTTGTACTTCAAAGATGAGGCCAATGAGGTGAAAGGACAAACCCATGGCAAATAGTTTTCATCATTGGCAGAATTTCACGGAGCAATATTGCTGGGAGAGAAAAGGCACCACCTGAGAGAGGCACGCTCAACAAAACTAACTAGGGCAGTAGCCGGGTTGCCCCCAGGCACTAGGCATGTCAGGCCTCAGCATTGTAAGGAGGGTTCACTGAAGTCCCTGAGTGAAGTTTTCTCCGCTGTCCTATGTCTACGTTCCTAAAATTTACTCTGCGGTTTCTGATGATCCTGGGTTATGAACGGCCACCATTCACCGTACTCCTTACACTAGTATGTCTCCATCGACCTTAAAAGAAAGGGAGGACACGCAACTGCTGGCAGGTAAATTCAGCACACTTTGTCTCAACAAAAATAGACAGCTCTGTGGTGACCCGTCTTCCACGGTAAAATATTTCCTAGCGAATAAGGAATCTTCCCATCGCAATGACAATATGAGAGAATTGCCACCGATGGATTTGCCGCTGTGCCTACAAACATCATCTTGAGGCCATACAGTAGTGAAGCACGGGAACCCAGGCGCTTCACCCTTTACCCTAGCCAGTGAAACACTGTCTCTAAAATGCCCACATCCCTGTATCTATGCCCGTTTAAAGTTAACACTAAACCGAAATCTTCTGTCCCACTATTTTGCAGCATTTTAAAGAAGTACACTGGGAAAGATTTTTCTGCAAGGAAGAAACGGCAGGCGGCGTGGCTGAAATGAGAATATAATGCTGCACGAACTCTTTGCCCTCAGATGTAGAAGTGTCATCAGTGGGCATCATAGAGAAACGGGACTTTAATAAGTGATCATCAACCTCTGTGAATTCCCTTTGTTCTAGATGCCTGACATAAAGAGGTGTCCTGAGTCACATAAACCTCCACCGACTGGTCTTAATGTGGCGCGGGAACATGCCGGTATAAGAGAATTCCGAAGAAGGCTGAACGTCCACAATTGAATGGTCATTGCCAGAAATGAAGTGGCAGCCGGATCAGACTGGGAAACTTCAGCTTCCATTAGACAATGAAGATGTGAGAATCTGGTACGTCCACAATTCACGGTTTCCTTAGATCCATGAAATTCCGTGTGGAATTTTAGTCAGAAAATGAAAACTCCGGAGCTTCCTGTTCAGCAGGCCCGGGTGTAGCTCCCATAGGCACACTTGTGCTCCTCTAGAATTTGGATAAAAATTGTTTTCACTGGAATAAAGAACCTTGATCAAGCCAGGTGGGTCTTGACAAACGAAATTGCTGTGTGTGCCAGGTATACTGACAAGCACCCACCTGTGCTAGTCCATGGCGTATTCAGCACAGGAATCTGCATTGATTGAGCCAAGACAAAGGAAAGCTCAGGGAGGCAGCACCCCTGTGGAAAAGCATTTGTACTTCAAAGATGAGGCCAATGAGGTGAAAGGACAAACCCATGGCAAATAGTTTTCATCATTGGCAGAATTTCACGGAGCAATATTGCTGGGAGAGAAAAGGCACCACCTGAGGGAGGCACGCTCAACAAAACTACATAGGGCAGGAGCCGGGTTGCCCCCAGGCACTAGGCGTGTCAGGCCTCAGCATTGTAAGGAGGGTTCACTGAAGTCCCTGAGTGAAGTTTTCTCTGCTGTCCTACGTCTACGTTCCTAAAATTTACTCTGCGGTTTCTGATGATCCTGGGTTATGAACGGCCACCATTCACCGTAAACCTTACACTCGTGCATCTCCATCGACCTTAAAAGAAAGGGAGGACACGCAACTGCTGGCAGGTAAATTCAGCACACTTTGTCTCAACAAAAAAGAGACAGCTCTGTGGTGACCCGTCTTCCACGGTAAAACATTTCCTAGCGAATAAGGAATCTTCCCATCGCAATGACAATATGAGAGAATTGCCACCGATGGATTTGCCGCTGTGCCTACAAACATCATCTTGAGGCCATACAGTAGTGAAGCACGGGAACCCAGGCGCTTCACCCTTTACCCTAGACCAGTGAAACACTGTCTCTAAAACGCCCACATGCCTGTATCTATGCCCGTTTAAAGTTAACACTAAACCGAAATCTTCTGTCCCACTATTTTGCAGCATTTTAAAGAAGTACACTGGGAAAGATTTTTCTGCAAGGAAGAAACGGCAGGCGGCGTGGCTGAAATGAGAATATCATGCTGCACGAGCTCTTTGCCCTCAGATGTAGAAGTGTCATCAGTGGGCATCATAGAGAAACGGGACTTTAATAAGTGATCATCAACCTCTGTGAATTCCCTTTGTTCTAGACGCCTGACATAAAGAGGTGTCCTGAGTCACATAAACCTCCACCGACTGGTCTTAATGTGGCGCGGGAACATGCCGGTATAAGAGAATTCCGAAGAAGGCTGAACGTCCACAATTGAATGGTCATTGCCAGAAATGAAGTGGCAGCCGGATCAGACTGGGAAACTTCAGCTTCCATTAGACAATGAAGATGTGAGAATCTGGTACGTCCACAATTCACGGTTTCCTTAGATCCATGAAATTCCGTGTGGAATTTTAGTCAGAAAATGAAAACTCCGCAGCCTCCTGTTCAGCAGGCCCGGGTGTAGCTCCCATAGGCACACTTGTGCTCCTCTATAATTTGGATAAAAATAGTTTTCACTGGAATAAAGAACCTTGATCAAGCCAGGTGGGTCTTGACAAACGAAATTGCTGCGTGTGCCCGGTATACTGACAAGCACCAACCTGTGCTAGTCCATGGCGTATTCAGCACAGGAATCTGCATTGATTGATCCAAGACAAAGGAAGGCTCAGGGAGGCAGCACCCCTGTGGAAAAGCATTTGTAATTCAAAGATGAGGCCAATGAGGTGAAAGGACAAACCCATGGCAAATAGTTTTCATCATTGGCAGAATTTCACGGAGCAATATTGCTGGGAGAGAAAAGGCACCACCTGAGGGAGGCACGCTCAACAAAACTAACTAGGGCAGGAGCTGGGTTGCCCCCAGGCACTAGGCATGTCAGGCCTCAGCATTGTAAGGAGGGTTCACTGAAGTCCCTGAGTGAAGTTTTCTCCGCTATCCTACGTCTACGTTCCTAAAATTTACTCTGGGGTTTCTGATGATCCTGGGTTATGAACGGCCACCATTCACCGTTCTCCTTACACTAGTACGTCTCCATCGACCTTAAAAGAAAGGGAGGACACGCAACTGCTGGCAGGTAAATTCAGCACACTTTGTCTCAACAAAAATAGACAGCGCTGTGGTGACCCGTCTTCCACGGTAAAATATTTCCTAGCGAATAAGGAATCTTCCCATCGCAATGACAATATGAGAGAATTGCCACCGATGGATTTGCCGCTGTGCCTACAAACATCATCTTGAGGCCATACAGTAGTGAAGCACGGGAACCCAGGCGCTTCACCCTTTACCCTAGCCAGTGAAACACTGTCTCTAAAATGCCCACATTCCTGTATCTATGCCCGTTTAAAGTTAATGCTAAACCGAAATCATCTGAACCACTATTTTGCAGCATTTTAAAGAAGTACACTGGGAAAGATTTTTCTGCATGGAAGAAACTGCAGGCGGCATGGCTGAAATGAGAATATCATGCTGCACGAGCTCTTTGCCCTCAGATGTAGAAGTGTCATCAGTGGGCATCATAGAGAAACGGGACTTTAATAAGTGATCATCAACCTCTGTGAATTCCCTTTGTTCTAGATGCCTGACATAAAGAGGTGTCCTGAGTCACATAAACCTCCACCGACGGGTCTTAATGTGGCGCGGGAACATGCCGGTATAAGAGAATTCCAAAGAAGGCTGAACGTCCACAATTGACTGGTCATTGCCAGAAATGAAGTGGCAGCCGGATCAGACTGGAAAACTTCAGCTTCCATTAGACAATGAAGATGTGAGAATCTGGTACGTCCACAATTCATGGTTTCCTTAGAACCATGAAATTCCGTGTGGAGTTTTAGTCAGAAAATGAAAATTCCGGAGCCTCTGTTCAGCAGGCCCTGGTGTAGCTCCCATAGGCACATTTGTGCTCCTCTAGAATTTGGATAAAAATCGTTTTCACTGGAATAAAGAACCTTGATCAAGCCAGGTGGGTCTTGACAAAGGAAATTGCTGCATGTGCCCTGTGTACTGACAAGCACCCACCTGTGCTAGTCCATGGCGTATTCAGCACAGAAATCTGCATCCATTGAGCCAAGACAAAGGAAAGCTCAGGGAGGCAGCACCCGTGTTGAAAAGCATTTGTACTTCAAAGATGAGGCCAATGAGGTGAAAGGACAAACCCATGGCAAATAGTTTTCATCATCGGCAGAATTTCAGGGAGCAATATTGCTGGGAGAGAAAAGGCACCACGTGAGGAGGCACCCTCAACAAAACTACCTAGGGCAGGAGCCGGGTTGCCCCCAGGCACTAGGCGTGTCAGGCCTCAGCATTGTAAGGAGGGTTCACTGAAGTCCCTGAGTGAAGTTTTCTCCGCTGTCCTACGTCTACGTTCCTAAAATTTACTCTGCGGTTTCTGATGATCCTGGGTTATGAACGGCCACCATTCACCGTAAACCTTACACTCGTGCATCTCCATCGACCTTAAAAGAAAGGGAGGACACGCAACTGCTGGCAGGTAAATTCAGCACACTTTGTCTCAACAAAAAAGAGACAGCTCTGTGGTGACCCGTCTTCCACGGTAAAACATTTCCTAGCGAATAAGGAATCTTCCCATCGCAATGACAATATGAGAGAATTGCCACCGATGGATTTGCCGCTGTGCCTACAAACATCATCTTGAGGCCATACAGTAGTGAAGCACGGGAACCCAGGCGCTTCACCCTTTACCCTAGACCAGTGAAACACTGTCTCTAAAACGCCCACATGCCTGTATCTATGCCCGTTTAAAGTTAACACTAAACCGAAATCTTCTGTCCCACTATTTTGCAGCATTTTAAAGAAGTACACTGGGAAAGATTTTTCTGCAAGGAAGAAACGGCAGGCGGCGTGGCTGAAATGAGAATATCATGCTGCACGAGCTCTTTGCCCTCAGATGTAGAAGTGTCATCAGTGGGCATCATAGAGAAACGGGACTTTAATAAGTGATCATCAACCTCTGTGAATACCCTTTGTTCTAGACGCCTGAAATAAAGAGGTGTCCTGAGTCACATAAACCTCCACCGAGTGGTCTTAATGTGGCGCGGGAACATGCCGGTATAAGAGAATTCCGAAGAAGGCTGAACGTCCACAATTGAATGGTCATTGCCAGAAATGAAGTGGCAGCCGGATCAGACTGGGAAACTTCAGCTTCCATTAGACAATGAAGATGTGAGAATCTGGTACGTCCACAATTCACGGGTTCCTTAGATCCATGAAATTCCGTGTGGAATTTTAGTCAGAAAATGAAAACTCCGCAGCCTCCTGTTCAGCAGGCCCGGGTGTAGCTCCCATAGGCACACTTCTGCTCCTCTAGAATTTGGATAAAAATTGTTTTCACTGGAATAAAGAACCTTGATCAAGCCAGGTGTGTCTTGACAAACGAAATTGCTGCGTGTGCCCGGTATACTGACAAGCACCAACCTGTGCTAGTCCATGGCTTATTCAGCACAGGAATCTGCATTGATTGATCCAAGACAAAGGAAAGCTCAGGAAGGCAGCACCCCTGTGGAAAAGCATTTGTACTTCAAAGATGAGGCCAATGAGGTGAAAGGACAAACCCATGGCAAATAGTTTTCATCATTGGCAGAATTTCACGGAGCAATATTGCTGGGAGAGAAAAGGCACCACCTGAGAGAGGCACGCTCAACAAAACTAACTAGGGCAGTAGCCGGGTTGCCCCCAGGCACTAGGCATGTCAGGCCTCAGCATTGTAAGGAGGGTTCACTGAAGTCCCTGAGTGAAGTTTTCTCCGCTGTCCTATGTCTACGTTCCTAAAATTTACTCTGCGGTTTCTGATGATCCTGGGTTATGAACGGCCACCATTCACCGTACTCCTTACACTAGTATGTCTCCATCGACCTTAAAAGAAAGGGAGGACACGCAACTGCTGGCAGGTAAATTCAGCACACTTTGTCTCAACAAAAATAGACAGCTCTGTGGTGACCCGTCATCCACGGTAAAATATTTCCTAGCGAATAAGGAATCTTCCCATCGCAATGACAATATGAGAGAATTGCCACCGATGGATTTGCCGCTGTGCCTACAAACATCATCTTGAGGCCATACAGTAGTGAAGCACGGGAACCCAGGCGCTTCACCCTTTACCCTAGCCAGTGAAACACTGTCTCTAAAATGCCCACATCCCTGTATCTATGCCCGTTTAAAGTTAACACTAAACCGAAATCTTCTGTCCCACTATTTTGCAGCATTTTAAAGAAGTACACTGGGAAAGATTTTTCTGCAAGGAAGAAACGGCAGGCGGCGTGGCTGAAATGAGAATATAATGCTGCACGAACTCTTTGCCCTCAGATGTAGAAGTGTCATCAGTGGGCATCATAGAGAAACGGGACTTTAATAAGTGATCATCAACCTCTGTGAATTCCCTTTGTTCTAGATGCCTGACATAAAGAGGTGTCCTGAGTCACATAAACCTCCACCGACTGGTCTTAATGTGGCGCGGGAACATGCCGGTATAAGAGAATTCCGAAGAAGGCTGAACGTCCACAATTGAATGGTCATTGCCAGAAATGAAGTGGCAGCCGGATCAGACTGGGAAACTTCAGCTTCCATTAGACAATGAAGATGTGAGAATCTGGTACGTCCACAATTCACGGTTTCCTTAGATCCATGAAATTCCGTGTGGAATTTTAGTCAGAAAATGAAAACTCCGGAGCTTCCTGTTCAGCAGGCCCGGGTGTAGCTCCCATAGGCACACTTGTGCTCCTCTAGAATTTGGATAAAAATTGTTTTCACTGGAATAAAGAACCTTGATCAAGCCAGGTGGGTCTTGACAAACGAAATTGCTGTGTGTGCCAGGTATACTGACAAGCACCCACCTGTGCTAGTCCATGGCGTATTCAGCACAGGAATCTGCATTGATTGAGCCAAGACAAAGGAAAGCTCAGGGAGGCAGCACCCCTGTGGAAAAGCATTTGTACTTCAAAGATGAGGCCAATGAGGTGAAAGGACAAACCCATGGCAAATAGTTTTCATCATTGGCAGAATTTCACGGAGCAATATTGCTGGGAGAGAAAAGGCACCACCTGAGGGAGGCACGCTCAACAAAACTACATAGGGCAGGAGCCGGGTTGCCCCCAGGCACTAGGCGTGTCAGGCCTCAGCATTGTAAGGAGGGTTCACTGAAGTCCCTGAGTGAAGTTTTCTCTGCTGTCCTACGTCTACGTTCCTAAAATTTACTCTGCGGTTTCTGATGATCCTGGGTTATGAACGGCCACCATTCACCGTAAACCTTACACTCGTGCATCTCCATCGACCTTAAAAGAAAGGGAGGACACGCAACTGCTGGCAGGTAAATTCAGCACACTTTGTCTCAACAAAAAAGAGACAGCTCTGTGGTGACCCGTCTTCCACGGTAAAACATTTCCTAGCGAATAAGGAATCTTCCCATCGCAATGACAATATGAGAGAATTGCCACCGATGGATTTGCCGCTGTGCCTACAAACATCATCTTGAGGCCATACAGTAGTGAAGCACGGGAACCCAGGCGCTTCACCCTTTACCCTAGACCAGTGAAACACTGTCTCTAAAACGCCCACATGCCTGTATCTATGCCCGTTTAAAGTTAACACTAAACCGAAATCTTCTGTCCCACTATTTTGCAGCATTTTAAAGAAGTACACTGGGAAAGATTTTTCTGCAAGGAAGAAACGGCAGGCGGCGTGGCTGAAATGAGAATATCATGCTGCACGAGCTCTTTGCCCTCAGATGTAGAAGTGTCATCAGTGGGCATCATAGAGAAACGGGACTTTAATAAGTGATCATCAACCTCTGTGAATTCCCTTTGTTCTAGACGCCTGACATAAAGAGGTGTCCTGAGTCACATAAACCTCCACCGACTGGTCTTAATGTGGCGCGGGAACATGCCGGTATAAGAGAATTCCGAAGAAGGCTGAACGTCCACAATTGAATGGTCATTGCCAGAAATGAAGTGGCAGCCGGATCAGACTGGGAAACTTCAGCTTCCATTAGACAATGAAGATGTGAGAATCTGGTACGTCCACAATTCACGGTTTCCTTAGATCCATGAAATTCCGTGTGGAATTTTAGTCAGAAAATGAAAACTCCGCAGCCTCCTGTTCAGCAGGCCCGGGTGTAGCTCCCATAGGCACACTTGTGCTCCTCTATAATTTGGATAAAAATAGTTTTCACTGGAATAAAGAACCTTGATCAAGCCAGGTGGGTCTTGACAAACGAAATTGCTGCGTGTGCCCGGTATACTGACAAGCACCAACCTGTGCTAGTCCATGGCGTATTCAGCACAGGAATCTGCATTGATTGATCCAAGACAAAGGAAGGCTCAGGGAGGCAGCACCCCTGTGGAAAAGCATTTGTAATTCAAAGATGAGGCCAATGAGGTGAAAGGACAAACCCATGGCAAATAGTTTTCATCATTGGCAGAATTTCACGGAGCAATATTGCTGGGAGAGAAAAGGCACCACCTGAGGGAGGCACGCTCAACAAAACTAACTAGGGCAGGAGCTGGGTTGCCCCCAGGCACTAGGCATGTCAGGCCTCAGCATTGTAAGGAGGGTTCACTGAAGTCCCTGAGTGAAGTTTTCTCCGCTATCCTACGTCTACGTTCCTAAAATTTACTCTGGGGTTTCTGATGATCCTGGGTTATGAACGGCCACCATTCACCGTTCTCCTTACACTAGTACGTCTCCATCGACCTTAAAAGAAAGGGAGGACACGCAACTGCTGGCAGGTAAATTCAGCACACTTTGTCTCAACAAAAATAGACAGCGCTGTGGTGACCCGTCTTCCACGGTAAAATATTTCCTAGCGAATAAGGAATCTTCCCATCGCAATGACAATATGAGAGAATTGCCACCGATGGATTTGCCGCTGTGCCTACAAACATCATCTTGAGGCCATACAGTAGTGAAGCACGGGAACCCAGGCGCTTCACCCTTTACCCTAGACCAGTGAAACACTGTCTCTAAAATGCCCACATGCCTGTATCTATGCCCGTTTAAAGTTAACACTAAACCGAAATCTTCTGTCCCACTATTTTGCAGCATTTTAAAGAAGTACACTGGGAAAAATTTTTCTGCAAGGAAGAAACTGCAGGCGGTGTGGCTGAAATGAGAATATCATGCTGCACGAGCTCTTTGCCCTCAGATGTAGAAGTGTCATCAGTGGGCATCATAGAGAAATGGGACTTTAATAAGTGATCATCAACCTCTGTCAATTCCCTTTGTTCTAGACGCCTGAAATAAAGAGTTGTCCTGAGTCACATGAACCTCCACCGACTGGTCTTAATGTGGCGCGGGAACATGCCGGTATAAGAGAATTCCGAAGAAGGCTGAACGTCCACAATTGAATGGTCATTGCCAGAAATGAAGTGGCAGCCGGATCAGACTGGGAAACTTCAGCTTCCATTAGACAATGAAGATGTGAGAATCTGGTACGTCCACAATTCACGGTTTCCTTAGATCCATGAAATTCCGTGTGGAATTTTAGTCAGAAAATGAAAACTCCGGAGCTTCCTGTTCAGCAGGCCCGGGTGTAGCTCCCATAGGCACACTTGTGCTCCTCTAGAATTTGGATAAAAATTGTTTTCACTGGAATAAAGAACCTTGATCAAGCCAGGTGGGTCTTGACAAACGAAATTGCTGCGTGTGCCCGGTATACTGACAAGCACCCACCTGTGCTAGTCCATGGCATATTCAGCACAGGAATCTGCATTGATTGAGCCAAGACAAAGGAAAGCTCAGGGAGGCAGCACCCCTGTGGAAAAGCATTTGTACTTCAAAGATGAGGCCAATGAGGTGAAAGGACAAACCCATGGCAAATAGTTTTCATCATTGGCAGAATTTCACGGAGCAATATTGATGGGAGAGAAAAGGCACCACCTGAGGGAGGCACGCTCAACAAAACTACATAGGGCAGGAGCCGGGTTGCCCCCAGGCACTAGGCGTGTCAGGCCTCAGCATTGTAAGGAGGGTTCACTGAAGTCCCTGAGTGAAGTTTTCTCTGCTGTCCTACGTCTACGTTCCTAAAATTTACTCTGGGGTTTCTGATGATCCTGGGTTATGAACGGCCACCATTCACCGTAAACCTTACACTCGTGCATCTCCATCGACCTTAAAAGAAAGGGAGGACACGCAACTGCTGGCAGGTAAATTCAGCACACTTTGTCTCAACAAAAAAGAGACAGCTCTGTGGTGACCCGTCTTCCACGGTAAAACATTTCCTAGCGAATAAGGAATCTTCCCATCGCAATGACAATATGAGAGAATTGCCACCGATGGATTTGCCGCTGTGCCTACAAACATCATCTTGAGGCCATACAGTAGTGAAGCACGGGAACCCAGGCGCTTCACCCTTTACCCTAGACCAGTGAAACACTGTCTCTAAAACGCCCACGTGCCTGTATCTATGCCCGTTTAAAGTTAACACTAAACCGAAATCTTCTGTCCCACTATTTTGCAGCATTTTAAAGAAGTACACTGGGAAAGATTTTTCTGCAAGGAAGAAACGGCAGGCGGCGTGGCTGAAATGAGAATATCATGCTGCACGAGCTCTTTGCCCTCAGATGTAGAAGTGTCATCAGTGGGCATCATAGAGAAACGGGACTTTAATAAGTGATCATCAACCTCTGTGAATTCCCTTTGTTCTAGACGCCTGACATAAAGAGGTGTCCTGAGTCACATAAACCTCCACCGACTGGTCTTAATGTGGCGCGGGAACATGCCGGTATAAGAGAATTCCGAAGAAGGCTGAACGTCCACAATTGAATGGTCATTGCCAGAAATGAAGTGGCAGCCGGATCAGACTGGGAAACTTCAGCTTCCATTAGACAATGAAGGTGTGAGAATCTGGAACGTCCACAATTCACGGTTTCCTTAGATCCATGAAATTCCGTGTGGAATTTTAGTCAGAAAATGAAAACTCCGCAGCCTCCTGTTCAGCAGGCCCGGGTGTAGCTCCCATAGGCACACTTGTGCTCCTCTAGAATTTGGATAAAAATAGTTTTCACTGGAATAAAGAACCTTGATCAAGCCAGGTGGGTCTTGACAAACGAAATTGCTGCGTGTGCCCGGTATACTGACAAGCACCAACCTGTGCTAGTCCATGGCGTATTCAGCACAGGAATCTGCATTGATTGATCCAAGACAAAGGAAAGCTCAGGGAGGCAGCACCCGTGTTGAAAAGCATTTGTACTTCAAAGATGAGGCCAATGAGGTGAAAGGACAAACCCATGGCAAATAGTTTTCATCAACGGCAGAATTTCAGGGAGCAATATTGCTGGGAGAGAAAAGGCACCACGTGAGGAGGCACCCTCAACAAAACTACCTAGGGCAGGAGCCGGGTTGCCCCCAGGCACTAGGCGTGTCAGGCCTCAGCATTGTAAGGAGGGTTCACTGAAGTCCCTGAGTGAAGTTTTCTCCGCTGTCCAAGTCTATGTTCCTAAAATTTACTCTGCGGTTTCTGATGATCCTGGGTTATGAACGGCTACCATTCACCGTTCTCCTTACACTCGTGCGTCTCCATCGACCTTAAAAGAAAGGGAGGACACGCAACTGCTGGCAGGTAAATTCAGCACATTTTGTCTCAACAAAAAAGAGACAGCTCTGTGGTGACCCGTCTTCCACAGTAAAACATTTCCTAGCGAATAAGGAGTCTTCCCATCGCAATGACAATATGAGAGAATTGCCACCGATGGATTTGCCGCTGTGCCTACAAACATCATCTTGAGGCCATACAGTAGTGAATCACGGGAACCCAGGCGCTTCACCCTTTACCCTAGACCAGTGAAACACTGTCTCTAAACATGCCCACATGCCTGTATCTATGCCCGTTTAAAGTTAACACTAAACCGAAGTCTTCTGTCACACTATTTTGCAGCATTTTAAAGAAGTACACTGGGAAAGATTTTTCTGCAAGGAAGAAACGGCAGGCGGCGTGGCTGAAATGAGAAAATCATGCTGCACGAGCTCTTTGCCCTCAGATGTAGAAGTGTCATCAGTGGGCATCATAGAGAAACGGGACTTTAATAAGTGATCATCAACCTCTGTGAATTCCCTTTGTTCTAGACGCCTGACATAAAGAGGTGTCCTGAGTCACATAAACCTCCACCGACTGGTCTTAATGTGGCGCGGGAACATGCCGGTATAAGAGAATTCCGAAGAAGGCTGAACGTCCACAATTGAATGGTCATTGCCAGAAATGAAGTGGCAGCCGGATCAGACTGGGAAACTTCAGCTTCCATTAGACAATGAAGATGTGAGAATCTGGTACGTCCACAATTCACGGTTTCCTTAGATCCATGAAATTCCGTGTGGAATTTTAGTCAGAAAATGAAAACTCCGCAGCCTCCTGTTCAGCAGGCCCGGGTGTAGCTCCCATAGGCACACTTGTGCTCCTCTAGAATTTGGATAAAAATTGTTTTCACTGGAATAAAGAACCTTGATCAAGCCAGGTGGGTCTTGACAAACGAAATTGCTGCGTGTGCCCAGTATACTGACAAGCACCCACCTGTGCTAGTCCATGGCGTATTCAGCACAGGAATCTGCATTGATTGAGCCAAGACAAAGGAAAGCTCAGGGAGGCAGCACCTGTGTGGAAAAGCATTTGTACTTCAAAGATGAGGCCAATGAGGTGAAAGGACAAACCCATGGCAAATAGTTTTCATCATTGGCAGAATTTCACGGAGCAATATTGCTGGGAGATAAAAGGCACCACCAGAGGGAGGCATGCTCAACAAATCTTCCTAGGGCAGGAGCCGTGTTGCCCAAGGCACTAGGCGTGTCAGGCCTCAGCATTGTAAGGAGGGTTCACTGAAGTCCCTGAGTGAAGTTATCTCCGCAGTCCTACGTCTACGTTCCTAAAATTTACTCTGCGGTTTCTGATGATCCTGGGTTATGAACGGCCACCATTCACCGTTCTCCTTACACTCGTGCGTCTCCATCGACCTTAAAAGAAAGGGAGGACACGCAACTGCTGGCAGGTAAATTCAGCACACTTTGTCTTGACATAAAAGAGACAGCTCTGTGGTGAACCGTCTTCCACGGTAAAACATTTCCTAGCGAATAAGGAATCTTCCCATCGCAATGACAATATGAGAGAATTGCCACCGATGGATTTGCCGCTGTGCCTACAAACATCATCTTGAGGCCATACAGTAGTGAAGCACGGGAACCCAGGCGCTTCACCCTTTACCCTAGCCAGTGAAACACTGTCTCTAAAATGCCCACATTCCTGTATCTATGCCCGTTTAAAGTTAATGCTAAACCGAAATCATCTGAACCACTATTTTGCAGCATTTTAAAGAAGTACACTGGGAAAGATTTTTCTGCATGGAAGAAACTGCAGGCGGCATGGCTGAAATGAGAATATCATGCTGCACGAGCTCTTTGCCCTCAGATGTAGAAGTGTCATCAGTGGGCATCATAGAGAAACGGGACTTTAATAAGTGATCATCAACCTCTGTGAATTCCCTTTGTTCTAGACGCCTGACATAAAGAGGTGTCCTGAGTCACATAAACCTCCACCGACTGGTCTTAATGTGGCGCGGGAACATGCCGGTATAAGAGAATTCCGAAGAAGGCTGAACGTCCACAATTGAATGGTCATTGCCAGAAATGAAGTGGCAGCCGGATCAGACTGGGAAACTTCAGCTTCCATTAGACAATGAAGATGTGAGAATCTGGTACGTCCACAATTCACGGTTTCCTTAGATCCATGAAATTCCGTGTGGAATTTTAGTCAGAAAATGAAAACTCCGCAGCCTCCTGTTCAGCAGGCCCGGGTGTAGCTCCCATAGGCACACTTGTGCTCCTCTAGAATTTGGATAAAAATTGTTTTCACTGGAATAAAGAACCTTGATCAAGCCAGGTGGGTCTTGACAAACGAAATTGCTGCATGTGCCCAGTATACTGACAAGCACCCACCTGTGCTAGTCCATGGCGTATTCAGCACAGGAATCTGCATTGATTGAGCCAAGACAAAGGAAAGCTCAGGGAGGCAGCACCTGTGTGGAAAAGCATTTGTACTTCAAAGATGAGGCCAATGAGGTGAAAGGACAAACCCATGGCAAATAGTTTTCATCATTGGCAGAATTTCAGGGAGCAATATTGCTGGGAGATAAAAGGCACCACCAGAGGGAGGCATGCTCAACAAATCTTCCTAGGGCAGGAGCCGTGTTGCCCAAGGCACTAGGCGTGTCAGGCCTCAGCATTGTAAGGAGGGTTCACTGAAGTCCCTGAGTGAAGTTATCTCCGTTGTCCTACGTCTACGTTCCTAAAATTTACTCTGCGGTTTCTGATGATCCTGGGTTATGAACGGCCACCATTCACCGTTCTCCTTACACTCGTGCGTCTCCATCGACCTTAAAAGAAAGGGAGGACACGCAACTGCTGGCAGGTAAATTCAGCACACTTTGTCTTAACATAAAAGAGACAGCTCTGTGGTGACCCGTCTTCCACGGTAAAACATTTCCTAGCGAATAAGGAATCTTCCCATCGCAATGACAATATGAGAGAATTGCCACCGATGGATTTGCCGCTGTGCCTACAAACATCATCTTGAGGCCATACAGTAGTGAAGCACGGGAACCCAGGCGCTTCACCCTTTACCCTAGCCAGTGAAACACTGTCTCTAAAATGCCCACATTCCTGTATCTATGCCCGTTTAAAGTTAATGCTAAACCGAAATCATCTGAACCACTATTTTGCAGCATTTTAAAGAAGTACACTGGGAAAGATTTTTCTGCATGGAAGAAACTGCAGGCGGCACGGCTGAAATGAGAATATCATGCTGCACGAGCTCTTTGCCCTCAGATGTAGAAATGTCATCAGTGGGCATCATAGAGAAACGGGACTTTAATAAGTGATCATCAACCTCTGTGAATTCCCTTTGTTCTAGATGCCTGACATAAAGAGGTGTCCTGAGTCACATAAACCTCCACCGACTGGTCTTAATGTGGCGCGGGAACATGCCGGTATAAGAGAATTCCAAAGAAGGCTGAACGTCCACAATTGAATGGTCATTGCCAGAAATGAATTGGCAGCCGGATCAGACTGGAAAACTTCAGCTTCCATTAGACAATGAAGATGTGAGAATCTGGTACGTCCACAATTCACGGTTTCCTTAGAACCATGAAATTCCGTGTGGAGTTTTAGTCAGAAAATGAAAACTCCGGAGCCTCTGTTCAGCAGGCCCTGGTGTAGCTCCCATAGGCACATTTGTGCTCCTCTAGAATTTGGATAAAAATCGTTTTCACTGGAATAAAGAACCTTGATCAAGCCAGGTGGGTCTTGACAAAGGAAATTGCTGCATGTGCCCTGTGTACTGACAAGCACCCACCTGTGCTAGTCCATGGCATATTCAGCACAGAAATCTGCATCCATTGAGCCAAGACAAAGGAAAGCTTAGGGAGGCAGCACCCGTGTTGAAAAGCATTTGTACTTCAAAGATGAGGCCAATGAGGTGAAAGGACAAACCCATGGCAAATAGTTTTCATCATTGGCAGAATTTCAGGGAGCAATATTGCTGGGAGAGAAAAGGCACCACGTGAGGAGGCACCCTCAACAAAACTACCTAGGGCAGGAGCCGGGTTGCCCCCAGGCACTAGGCGTGTCAGGCCTCAGCATTGTAAGGAGGGTTCACTGAAGTCCCTGAGTGAAGTTTTCTCCGCTGTCTTACATCTACATTCCTAAAATTTACTCTGCGGTTTCTGATGATCCTGGGTTATGAACGACCACCATTCACCGTTCTCCTTACACTCGTGCGTCTCCATCGACCTTAAAAGAAAGGGAGGACACGCAACTGCTGGCAGGTAAATTCAGCACATTTTGTCTCAACAAAAAAGAGACAGCTCTGTGGTGACCCGTCTTCCACAGTAAAACATTTCCTAGCGAATAAGGAGTCTTCCCATCGCAATGACAATATGAGAGAATTGCCACCGATGGATTTGTCACTGTGCCTACAAACATCATCTTGAGGCCATACAGTAGTGAAGCACGGGAACCCAGGCGCTTCACCCTTTACCCTAGACCAGTGAAACACTGTCTCTAAACATGCCCACATGCCTGTATCTATGCCCGTTTAAAGTTAACACTAAACCGAAATCTTCTGTCCCACTATTTTGCAGCATTTTAAAGAAGTACACTGGGAAAGATTTTTCTGCAAGGAAGAAACTGCAGGCGGCGTGGCTGAAATGAGAATATCATGCTGCACGAGCTCTTTGCCCTCAGATGTAGAAGTGTCATCAGTGGGCATCATAGAGAAACGGGACTTTAATAAGTGATCATCAACCTCTGTCAATTCCCTTTGTTCTAGACGCCTGACATAAAGAGGTGTCCTGAGTCACATAAACCTCCACCGACTGGTCTTAATGTGGCGCGGGAACATGCCGGTATAAGAGAATTCCGAAGAAGGCTGAACGTCCACAATTGAATGGTCATTGCGAGAAATGAAGTGGCAGCCGGATCAGACTGGGAAACTTCAGCTTCCATTAGACAATTAAGATGTGAGAATCTGGTACGTCCACAATTCACGGGTTCCTTAGATCCATGAATTTCCGTGTGGAATTTAAGTCAGAAAATGAAAACTCCGGAGCCTCCTGTTCAGCAGGCCCGGGTGTAGCTCCCATAGGCACACTTGTGCTCCTCTAGAATTTGGATAAAAATTGTTTTCACTGGAATAAAGAACCTTGATCAAGCCAGGTGGGTCTTGACAAACGAAATTGCTGCGTGTGCCGGGTATACTGACAAGCACCCACCTGTGCTAGTCCATGGTGTATTCAGCACAGGAATCTGCCTTGATTGAGCCAAGACAAAGGAAAGCTCAGGGAGGCAGCACCCGTGTGGAAAAGCATTTGTACTTCAAAGATGAGGCCAATGAGGTGAAAGGACAAACCCATGGCAAATAGTTTTCATCATCTGCAGAAGTTCACGGAGCAATATTGCTGGGAGATAAAAGGCACCACCAGAGGGAGGCACGCTCAACAAATCTTCCTAGGGCAGAAGCCGTGTTGCCCAAGGCACTAGGCGTGTCAGGCCTCAGCATTGTAAGGAGGGTTCACTGAAGTCCCTGAGTGAAGTTATCTCCGCAGTCCTACGTCTACGTTCCTGAAATTTACTCTGCGGTTTCTGATGATCCTGGGTTATGAACGGCCACCATTCACCGTTCTCCTTACACTCGTGCGTCTCCATCGACCTTAAAAGAAAGGGAGGATACGCAACTGCTGGCAGGTAAATTCAGCACACTTTGTCTTAACATAAAAGAGACAGCTCTGTGGTGACCCGTCTTCCACGGTAAAACATTTCCTAGCGAATAAGGAATCTTCCCATCGCAATGACAATATGAGAGAATTGCCACCGATGGATTTGCCGCTGTGCCTACAAACATCATCTTGAGGCCATACAGTAGTGAAGCACGGGAACCCAGGCGCTTCACCCTTTACCCTAGCCAGTGAAACACTGTCTCTAAAATGCCCACATTCCTGTATCTATGCCCGTTTAAAGTTAATGCTAAACCGAAATCATCTGAACCACTATTTTGCAGCATTTTAAAGAAGTACACTGGGAAAGATTTTTCTGCATGGAAGAAACTGCAGGCGGCATGGCTGAAATGAGAATATCATGCTGCACGAGCTCTTTGCCCTCAGATGTAGAAGTGTCATCAGTGGGCATCATAGAGAAACGGGACTTTAATAAGTGATCATCAACCTCTGTGAATTCCCTTTGTTCTAGACGCCTGACATAAAGAGGTGTCCTGAGTCACATAAACCTCCACCGACTGGTCTTAATGTGGCGCGGGAACATGCCGGTATAAGAGAATTCCGAAGAAGGCTGAACGTCCACAATTGAATGGTCATTGCCAGAAATGAAGTGGCAGCCGGATCTGACTGGGAAACTTCAGCTTCCATTAGACAATGAAGATGTGAGAATCTGGTACGTCCACAATTCACGGTTTCCTTAGATCCATGAAATTCCGTGTGGAGTTTTAGTCAGAAAATGAAAACTCCGGAGCCTCTGTTCAGCAGGCCTTGGTGTAGCTCCCATAGGCACATTTGTGCTCCTCTAGAATTTGGATAAAAATCGTTTTCACTGGAATAAAGAACCTTGATCAAGCCAGGTGGGTCTTGACAAAGGAAATTGCTGCATGTGCCCTGTGTACTGACAAGCACCCACCTGTGCTAGTCCATGGTGTATTCAGCACAGAAATCTGCATCCATTGAGCCAAGACAAAGGAAAGCTCAGGGAGGCAGCACCCTTGTGGAAAAGCATTTGTACTTCAAAGATGAGGCCAATGAGGTGAAAGGACAAACCCATGGCAAATAGTTTTCATCATGGGCAGATTTCAGGGAGCAATATTGCTGGGAGAGAAAAGGCACCACGTGAGGAGGCACCCTCAACAAAACTACCTAGGGCAGGAGCCGGGTTGCCCCAGGCACTAGGCGTGTCAGGCCTCAGCATTGTAAGGAGGGTTCACTGAAGTCCCTGAGTGAAGTTTTCTCCGCTGTCCAAGTCTATGTTCCTAATATTTACTCTGCGGTTTCTGATGATCCTGGGTTATAAACGGCCACCATTCACCGTTCTCCTTACACTCGTGCGTCTCCATCGACCTTAAAAGAAAGGGAGGACACGCAACTGCTGGCAGGTAAATTCAGCACACTTTGTCTCAACACAAAAGAGACAGCTCTGTGGTGACCCGTCTTCCACGGTAAAACATTTCCTAGCGAATAAGGAATCTTCCCATCGCAATGACAATATGAGAGAATTGCCACCGATGGATTTGCCGCTGTGCCTACAAACATCATCTTGAGGCCATACAGTAGTGAAGCGCGGGAACCCAGGCGCTTCACCCTTTACCCTAGACCAGTGAAACACTGTCTCTAAAACGCCCACATGCCTGTATCTATGCCTGTTTAAAGTTAACACTAAACCGAAATCTTCTGTCCCACTATTTTGCAGCATTTTAAAGAAGTACACTGGGAAAGATTTTTCTGCATGGAAGAAACTGCAGGCAGCGTGGCTGAAATGAGAATATCATGCTGCACGAGCTCTTTGCCCTCAGATGTAGAAGTGTCATCAGTGGGCATCATAGAGAAACGGGACTTTAATAAGTGATCATCAACCTCTGTGAATTCCCTTTGTTCTAGACGCCTGACATAAAGAGGTGTCCTGAGTCACATAAACCTCCAGCGACTGGTCTTAATGTGGCGCGGGAACATGCCGGTATAAGAGAATTCCGAAGAAGGCTGAACGTCCACAATTGAATGGTCATTGCCAGAAATGAAGTGGCAGCCGGATCTGACTGGGAAACTTCAGCTTCCATTAGACAATGAAGATGTGAGAATCTGGTACGTCCACAATTCACGGTTTCCTTAGATCCATGAAATTCCGTGTGGAGTTTTAGTCAGAAAATGAAAACTCCGGAGCCTCTGTTCAGCAGGCCTTGGTGTAGCTCCCATAGGCACATTTGTGCTCCTCTAGAATTTGGATAAAAATCGTTTTCACTGGAATAAAGAACCTTGATCAAGCCAGGTGGGTCTTGACAAAGGAAATTGCTGCATGTGCCCTGTGTACTGACAAGCACCCACCTGTGCTAGTCCATGGTGTATTCAGCACAGAAATCTGCATCCATTGAGCCAAGACAAAGGAAAGCTCAGGGAGGCAGCACCCTTGTGGAAAAGCATTTGTACTTCAAAGATGAGGCCAATGAGGTGAAAGGACAAACCCATGGCAAATAGTTTTCATCATGGGCAGAATTTCAGGGAGCAATATTGCTGGGAGAGAAAAGGCACCACGTGAGGAGGCACCCTCACCAAAACTACCTAGGGCAGGAGCCGGGTTGCCCCAGGCACTAGGCGTGTCAGGCCTCAGCATTGTAAGGAGGGTTCACTGAAGTCCCTGAGTGAAGTTTTCTCCGCTGTCCAAGTCTATGTTCCTAATATTTACTCTGCGGTTTCTGATGATCCTGGGTTATGAACGGCCACCATTCACCGTTCTCCTTACACTCGTGCGTCTCCATCGACCTTAAAAGAAAGGGAGGACACGCAACTGCTGGCAGGTAAATTCAGCACACTTTGTCTCAACACAAAAGAGACAGCTCTGTGGTGACCCGTCTTCCACGGTAAAACATTTCCTAGCGAATAAGGAATCTTCCCATCGCAATGACAATATGAGAGAATTGCCACCGATGGATTTGCCGCTGTGCCTACAAACATCATCTTGAGGCCATACAGTAGTGAAGCACGGGAACCCAGGCGCTTCACCCTTTACCCTAGACCAGTGAAACACTGTCTCTAAAACGCCCACATGCCTGTATCTATGCCCGTTTAAAGTTAACACTAAACCGAAATCTTCTGTCCCACTATTTTGCAGCATTTTAAAGAAGTACACTGGGAAAGATTTTTCTGCATGGAAGAAACTGCAGGCGGCGTGGCTGAAATGAGAATATCATGCTGCACGAGCTCTTTGCCTCAGATGTAGAAGTGTCATCAGTGGGCATCATAGAGAAACGGGACGTTAATAAGTGATCATCAACCTCTGTGAATTCCCTTTGTTCTAGACGCCTGACATAAAGAGGTGTCCTGAGTCACATAAACCTCCACCCAGTGGTCTTAATGTGGCGCGGGAACATGCCGGTATAAGAGAATTCCGAAGAAGGCTGAACGTCCACAATTGAATGGTCATTGCCAGAAATGAAGTGGCAGCCGGATCTGACTGGGAAACTTCAGCTTCCATTAGACAATGAAGATGTGAGAATCTGGTACGTCCACAATTCACGGTTTCCTTAGATCCATGAAATTCCGTGTGGAGTTTTAGTCAGAAAATGAAAACTCCGGAGCCTCTGTTCAGCAGGCCTTGGTGTAGCTCCCATAGGCACATTTGTGCTCCTCTAGAATTTGGATAAAAATCGTTTTCACTGGAATAAAGAACCTTGATCAAGCCAGGTGGGTCTTGACAAAGGAAATTGCTGCATGTGCCCTGTGTACTGACAAGCACCCACCTGTGCTAGTCCATGGCGTATTCAGCACAGAAATCTGCATCCATTGAGCCAAGACAAAGGAAAGCTCAGGGAGGCAGCACCCTTGTGGAAAAGCATTTGTACTTCAAAGATGAGGCCAATGAGGTGAAAGGACAAACCCATGGCAAATAGTTTTCATCATCTGCAGAATTTCAGGGAGCAATATTGGTGGGAGAGAAAAGGCACCACGTGAGGAGGCACCCTCAACAAAACTACCTAGGGCAGGAGCCGGGTTGCCCCAGGCACTAGGCGTGTCAGGCCTCAGCATTGTAAGGAGGGTTCACTGAAGTCCCTGAGTGAAGTTTTCTCCGCTGTCCAAGTCTATGTTCCTAATATTTACTCTGCGGTTTCTGATTATCCTGGGTTATGAACGGCCACCATTCACCGTTCTCCTTACACTCGTGCGTCTCCATCGACCTTAAAAGAAAGGGAGGACACGCAACTGCTGGCAGGTAAATTCAGCACACTTTGTCTCAACACAAAAGAGACAGCTCTGTGGTGACCCGTCTTCCACGGTAAAACATTTCCTAGCGAATAAGGAATCTTCTCATCGCAATGACAATATGAGAGAATTGCCACCGATGGATTTGCCGCTGTGCCTACAAACATCATCTTGAGGCCATACAGTAGTGAAGCACGGGAACCCAGGCGCTTCACCCTTTACCCTAGACCAGTGAAACACTGTCTCTAAAATGCCCACATGCCTGTATCTATGCCCGTTTAAAGTTAACACTAAACCGAAGTCTTCTGTCCCACTATTTTGCAGCATTTTAAAGAAGTACACTGGGAAAGATTTTTCTGCATGGAAGAAACTGCAGGCGGCGTGGCTGAAATGAGAATATCATGCTGCACGAGCTCTTTGCCTCAGATGTAGAAGTGTCATCAGTGGGCATCATAGAGAAACGGGACGTTAATAAGTGATCATCAACCTCTGTGAATTCCCTTTGTTCTAGACGCCAGACATAAAGAGGTGTCCTGAGTCACATAAACCTCCACCGACTGGTCTTAATGTGGCGTGGGAACATGCCGGTATAAGAGAATTCCGAAGAAGGCTGAACGTCCACAATTGAATGGTCATTGCCAGAAATGAAGTGGCAGCCGGATCAGACTGGGAAACTTCAGCTTCCATTAGACAATGAAGATGTGAGAATCTGGTACGTCCACAATTCACGGTTTCCTTAGAACCATGAAATTCCGTGTGGAGTTTTAGTCAGAAAATGAAAACTCCGGAGCCTCTGTTCAGCAGGACCTAGTGTAGCTCCCATAGGCACATTTGTGCTCCTCTAGAATTTGGATAAAAATCGTTTTCACTGGAATAAAGAACCTTGATCAAGCCAGGTGGGTCTTGACAAAGGAAATTGCTGCATGTGCCCTGTGTACTGACAAGCACCCACCTGTGCTAGTCCATGGCGTATTCAGCACAGAAATCTGCATCCATTGAGCCAAGACAAAGGAAAGCTCAGGGAGGCAGCACCCATGTGGAAAAGCATTTGTACTTCAAAGATGAGGCCAATGATGTGAAAGGACAAACCCATGGCAAATAGTTTTCATCATCGGCAGAATTTCAGGGAGCAATATTGCTGGGAGAGAAAAGGCACCACGTGAGGAGGCACCCTCAAGAAAACTACCTAGGGCAGGAGCCGGGTTGCCCCCAGGCACTAGGCGTGTCAGGCCTCAGCATTGTAAGGAGGGTTCACTGAAGTCCCTGAGTGAAGTTTTCTCCGCTGTCTTACGTCTACATTCCTAAAATTTACTCTGCGGTTTCTGATGATCCTGGGTTATGAACGGCCACCATTCACCGTTCTCCTTACACTCGTGCGTCTCCATCGACCTTAAAAGAAAGGGAGGACACGCAACTGCTGGCAGGTAAATTCAGCACATTTTGTCTCAACAAAAAAGAGACAGCTCTGTGGTGACCCGTCTTCCACAGTAAAACATTTCCTAGCGAATAAGGAGTCTTCCCATCGCAATGACAATATGAGAGAATTGCCACCGATGGATTTGCCGCTGTGCCTACAAACATCATCTTGAGACCATACAGTAGTGAATCACGGGAACCCAGGCGCTTCACCCTTTACCCTAGACCAGTGAAACACTGTCTCTACACATGCCCACATGCCTGTATCTATGCCCGTTTAAAGTTAACACTAAACCGAAATCTTCTGTCCCACTATTTTGCAGCATTTTAAAGAAGTACACTGGGAAAGATTTTTCTGCAAGGAAGAAACTGCAGGCGGCATGGCTGAAATGAGAATATCATGCTGCACGAGCTCTTTGCCCTCAGATGTAGAAGTGTCATCAGTGGGCATCATAGAGAAACGGGACTTTAATAAGTGATCATCAACCTCTGTGAATTCCCTTTGTTCTAGACGCCTGACATAAAGAGGTGTCCTGAGTCACATAAACCTCCACCGAGTGGTCTTAATGTGGCGCGGGAACATGCCGGTATAAGAGAATTCCGAAGAAGGCTGAACGTCCACAATTGAATGGTCATTGCCAGAAATGAAGTGGCAGCCGGATCAGACTGGGAAACTTCAGCTTCCATTAGACAATGAAGATGTGAGAATCTGGTACGTCCACAATTCATGGTTTCCTTAGATCCATGAAATTCCGTGTGGAATGTTAGTCAGAAAATGAAATCTCCGGAGCCACCTGTTCAGCAGGCCCGGGTGTAGCTCCCATAGGCACACTTGTGCTCCTCTAGAATTTGGATAAAAATTGTTTTCACTGGAATAAAGAACCTTGATCAAGCCAGGTGGGTCTTGACAAAGGAAATTGCTGCATGTGCCCTGTGTACTGACAAGCACCCACCTGTGCTAGTCCATGGCGTATTCAGCACAGAAATCTGCATCCATTGAGCCAAGACAAAGGAAAGCTCAGGGAGGCAGCACCCATGTGGAAAAGCATTTGTACTTCAAAGATGAGGCCAATGATGTGAAAGGACAAACCCATGGCAAATAGTTTTCATCATCGGCAGAATTTCAGGGAGCAATATTGCTGGGAGAGAAAAGGCACCACGTGAGGAGGCACCCTCAACAAAACTACCTAGGGCAGGAGCCGGGTTGCCCCCAGGCACTAGGCGTGTCAGGCCTCAGCATTGTAAGGAGGGTTCACTGAAGTCCCTGAGTGAAGTTTTCTCCGCTGTCTTACGTCTACATTCCTAAAATTTACTCTGCGGTTTCTGATGATCCTGGGTTATGAACGGCCACCATTCACCGTTCTCCTTACACTCGTGCGTCTCCATCGACCTTAAAAGAAAGGGAGGACACGCAACTGCTGGCAGGTAAATTCAGCACACTTTGTCTCAACACAAAAGAGACAGCTCTGTGGTGACCCGTCTTCCACGGTAAAACATTTCCTAGCGAATAAGGAATCTTCCCATCGCAATGACAATATGAGAGAATTGCCACCGATGGATTTGCCGCTGTGCCTACAAACATCATCTTGAGGCCATACAGTAGTGAAGCACGGGAACCCAGGCGCTTCACCCTTTACCCTAGACCAGTGAAACACTGTCTCTAAAACGCCCACATGCCTGTATCTATGCCCGTTTAAAGTTAACACTAAACCGAAATCTTCTGTCCCACTATTTTGCAGCATTTTAAAGAAGTACACTGGGAAAGATTTTTCTGCATGGAAGAAACTGCAGGCGGCGTGGCTGAAATGAGAATATCATGCTGCACGAGCTCTTTGCCCTCAGATGTAGAAGTGTCATCAGTGGGCATCATAGAGAAACGGGACTTTAATAAGTGATCATCAACCTCTGTGAATTCCCTTTGTTCTAGACGCCTGACATAAAGAGGTGTCCTGAGTCACATAAACCTCCAGCGACTGGTCTTAATGTGGCGCGGGAACATGCCGGTATAAGAGAATTCCGAAGAAGGCTGAACGTCCACAATTGAATGGTCATTGCCAGAAATGAAGTGGCAGCCGGATCTGACTGGGAAACTTCAGCTTCCATTAGACAATGAAGATGTGAGAATCTGGTACGTCCACAATTCACGGTTTCCTTAGATCCATGAAATTCCGTGTGGAGTTTTAGTCAGAAAATGAAAACTCCGGAGCCTCTGTTCAGCAGGCCTTGGTGTAGCTCCCATAGGCACATTTGTGCTCCTCTAGAATTTGGATAAAAATCGTTTTCACTGGAATAAAGAACCTTGATCAAGCCAGGTGGGTCTTGACAAAGGAAATTGCTGCATGTGCCCTGTGTACTGACAAGCACCCACCTGTGCTAGTCCATGGTGTATTCAGCACAGAAATCTGCATCCATTGAGCCAAGACAAAGGAAAGCTCAGGGAGGCAGCACCCTTGTGGAAAAGCATTTGTACTTCAAAGATGAGGCCAATGAGGTGAAAGGACAAACCCATGGCAAATAGTTTTCATCATGGGCAGAATTTCAGGGAGCAATATTGCTGGGAGAGAAAAGGCACCACGTGAGGAGGCACCCTCACCAAAACTACCTAGGGCAGGAGCCGGGTTGCCCCAGGCACTAGGCGTGTCAGGCCTCAGCATTGTAAGGAGGGTTCACTGAAGTCCCTGAGTGAAGTTTTCTCCGCTGTCCAAGTCTATGTTCCTAATATTTACTCTGCGGTTTCTGATGATCCTGGGTTATGAACGGCCACCATTCACCGTTCTCCTTACACTCGTGCGTCTCCATCGACCTTAAAAGAAAGGGAGGACACGCAACTGCTGGCAGGTAAATTCAGCACACTTTGTCTCAACACAAAAGAGACAGCTCTGTGGTGACCCGTCTTCCACGGTAAAACATTTCCTAGCGAATAAGGAATCTTCCCATCGCAATGACAATATGAGAGAATTGCCACCGATGGATTTGCCGCTGTGCCTACAAACATCATCTTGAGGCCATACAGTAGTGAAGCACGGGAACCCAGGCGCTTCACCCTTTACCCTAGACCAGTGAAACACTGTCTCTAAAACGCCCACATGCCTGTATCTATGCCCGTTTAAAGTTAACACTAAACCGAAATCTTCTGTCCCACTATTTTGCAGCATTTTAAAGAAGTACACTGGGAAAGATTTTTCTGCATGGAAGAAACGGCAGGCGGCGTGGCTGAAATGAGAATATCATGCTGCACGAGCTCTTTGCCTCAGATGTAGAAGTGTCATCAGTGGGCATCATAGAGAAACGGGACGTTAATAAGTGATCATCAACCTCTGTGAATTCCCTTTGTTCTAGACGCCTGACATAAAGAGGTGTCCTGAGTCACATAAACCTCCACCCAGTGGTCTTAATGTGGCGCGGGAACATGCCGGTATAAGAGAATTCCGAAGAAGGCTGAACGTCCACAATTGAATGGTCATTGCCAGAAATGAAGTGGCAGCCGGATCTGACTGGGAAACTTCAGCTTCCATTAGACAATGAAGATGTGAGAATCTGGTACGTCCACAATTCACGGTTTCCTTAGATCCATGAAATTCCGTGTGGAGTTTTAGTCAGAAAATGAAAACTCCGGAGCCTCTGTTCAGCAGGCCTTGGTGTAGCTCCCATAGGCACATTTGTGCTCCTCTAGAATTTGGATAAAAATCGTTTTCACTGGAATAAAGAACCTTGATCAAGCCAGGTGGGTCTTGACAAAGGAAATTGCTGCATGTGCCCTGTGTACTGACAAGCACCCACCTGTGCTAGTCCATGGCGTATTCAGCACAGAAATCTGCATCCATTGAGCCAAGACAAAGGAAAGCTCAGGGAGGCAGCACCCTTGTGGAAAAGCATTTGTACTTCAAAGATGAGGCCAATGAGGTGAAAGGACAAACCCATGGCAAATAGTTTTCATCATCTGCAGAATTTCAGGGAGCAATATTGGTGGGAGAGAAAAGGCACCACGTGAGGAGGCACCCTCAACAAAACTACCTAGGGCAGGAGCCGGGTTGCCCCAGGCACTAGGCGTGTCAGGCCTCAGCATTGTAAGGAGGGTTCACTGAAGTCCCTGAGTGAAGTTTTCTCCGCTGTCCAAGTCTATGTTCCTAATATTTACTCTGCGGTTT
The DNA here is from genome assembly GCF_050624435.1 of Tenrec ecaudatus. Classification (NCBI taxonomy): domain Eukaryota; kingdom Metazoa; phylum Chordata; class Mammalia; order Afrosoricida; family Tenrecidae; genus Tenrec; species Tenrec ecaudatus. Next base: position 90,385 of record NW_027457612.1, read on the forward strand.
CTGATGATCCTGGGTTATGAACGGCCACCATTCACCGTTCTCCTTACACTCGTGCGTCTCCATCGACCTTAAAAGAAAGGGAGGACACGCAACTGCTGGCAGGTAAATTCAGCACACTTTGTCTCAACACAAAAGAGACAGCTCTGTGGTGACCCGTCTTCCACGGTAAAACATTTCCTAGCGAATAAGGAATCTTCTCATCGCAATGACAATATGAGAGAATTGCCACCGATGGATTTGCCGCTGTGCCTACAAACATCATCTTGAGGCCATACAGTAGTGAAGCACGGGAACCCAGGCGCTTCACCCTTTACCCTAGACCAGTGAAACACTGTCTCTAAAATGCCCACATGCCTGTATCTATGCCCGTTTAAAGTTAACACTAAACCGAAGTCTTCTGTCCCACTATTTTGCAGCATTTTAAAGAAGTAAACTGGGAAAGATTTTTCTGCATGGAAGAAACTGCAGGCGGCGTGGCTGAAATGAGAATATCATGCTGCACGAGCTCTTTGCCTCAGATGTAGAAGTGTCATCAGTGGGCATCATAGAGAAACGGGACGTTAATAAGTGATCATCAACCTCTGTGAATTCCCTTTGTTCTAGACGCCAGACATAAAGAGGTGTCCTGAGTCACATAAACCTCCACCGACTGGTCTTAATGTGGCGTGGGAACATGCCGGTATAAGAGAATTCCGAAGAAGGCTGAACGTCCACAATTGAATGGTCATTGCCAGAAATGAAGTGGCAGCCGGATCAGACTGGGAAACTTCAGCTTCCATTAGACAATGAAGATGTGAGAATCTGGTACGTCCACAATTCACGGTTTCCTTAGAACCATGAAATTCCGTGTGGAGTTTTAGTCAGAAAATGAAAACTCCGGAGCCTCTGTTCAGCAGGACCTAGTGTAGCTCCCATAGGCACATTTGTGCTCCTCTAGAATTTGGATAAAAATCGTTTTCACTGGAATAAAGAACCTTGATCAAGCCAGGTGGGTCTTGACAAAGGAAATTGCTGCATGTGCCCTGTGTACTGACAAGCACCCACCTGTGCTAGTCCATGGCGTATTCAGCACAGAAATCTGCATCCATTGAGCCAAGACAAAGGAAAGCTCAGGGAGGCAGCACCCTTGTGGAAAAGCATTTGTACTTCAAAGATGAGGCCAATGAGGTGAAAGGACAAACCCATGGCAAATAGTTTTCATCATCTGCAGAATTTCAGGGAGCAATATTGGTGGGAGAGAAAAGGCACCACGTGAGGAGGCACCCTCAACAAAACTACCTAGGGCAGGAGCCGGGTTGCCCCAGGCACTAGGCGTGTCAGGCCTCAGCATTGTAAGGAGGGTTCACTGAAGTCCCTGAGTGAAGTTTTCTCCGCTGTCCAAGTCTATGTTCCTAATATTTACTCTGCGGTTTCTGATTATCCTGGGTTATGAACGGCCACCATTCACCGTTCTCCTTACACTCGTGCGTCTCCATCGACCTTAAAAGAAAGGGAGGACACGCAACTGCTGGCAGGTAAATTCAGCACACTTTGTCTCAACACAAAAGAGACAGCTCTGTGGTGACCCGTCTTCCACGGTAAAACATTTCCTAGCGAATAAGGAATCTTCTCATCGCAATGACAATATGAGAGAATTGCCACCGATGGATTTGCCGCTGTGCCTACAAACATCATCTTGAGGCCATACAGTAGTGAAGCACGGGAACCCAGGCGCTTCACCCTTTACCCTAGACCAGTGAAACACTGTCTCTAAAATGCCCACATGCCTGTATCTATGCCCGTTTAAAGTTAACACTAAACCGAAGTCTTCTGTCCCACTATTTTGCAGCATTTTAAAGAAGTACACTGGGAAAGATTTTTCTGCATGGAAGAAACTGCAGGCGGCGTGGCTGAAATGAGAATATCATGCTGCACGAGCTCTTTGCCTCAGATGTAGAAGTGTCATCAGTGGGCATCATAGAGAAACGGGACGTTAATAAGTGATCATCAACCTCTGTGAATTCCCTTTGTTCTAGACGCCAGACATAAAGAGGTGTCCTGAGTCACATAAACCTCCACCGACTGGTCTTAATGTGGCGTGGGAACATGCCGGTATAAGAGAATTCCGAAGAAGGCTGAACGTCCACAATTGAATGGTCATTGCCAGAAATGAAGTGGCAGCCGGATCAGACTGGGAAACTTCAGCTTCCATTAGACAATGAAGATGTGAGAATCTGGTACGTCCACAATTCACGGTTTCCTTAGAACCATGAAATTCCGTGTGGAGTTTTAGTCAGAAAATGAAAACTCCGGAGCCTCTGTTCAGCAGGACCTAGTGTAGCTCCCATAGGCACATTTGTGCTCCTCTAGAATTTGGATAAAAATCGTTTTCACTGGAATAAAGAACCTTGATCAAGCCAGGTGGGTCTTGACAAAGGAAATTGCTGCATGTGCCCTGTGTACTGACAAGCACCCACCTGTGCTAGTCCATGGCGTATTCAGCACAGAAATCTGCATCCATTGAGCCAAGACAAAGGAAAGCTAAGGGAGGCAGCACCCATGTGGAAAAGCATTTGTACTTCAAAGATGAGGCCAATGATGTGAAAGGACAAACCCATGGCAAATAGTTTTCATCATCTGCAGAATTTCAGGGAGCAATATTGCTGGGAGAGAAAAGGCACCACGTGAGGAGGCACCCTCAAGAAAACTACCTAGGGCAGGAGCCGGGTTGCCCCCAGGCACTAGGCGTGTCAGGCCTCAGCATTGTAAGGAGGGTTCACTGAAGTCCCTGAGTGAAGTTTTCTCCGCTGTCTTACGTCTACATTCCTAAAATTTACTCTGCGGTTTCTGATGATCCTGGGTTATGAACGGCCACCATTCACCGTTCTCCTTACACTCGTGCGTCTCCATCGACCTTAAAAGAAAGGGAGGACACGCAACTGCTGGCAGGTAAATTCAGCACATTTTGTCTCAACAAAAAAGAGACAGCTCTGTGGTGACCCGTCTTCCACAGTAAAACATTTCCTAGCGAATAAGGAGTCTTCCCATCGCAATGACAATATGAGAGAATTGCCACCGATGGATTTGCCGCTGTGCCTACAAACATCATCTTGAGACCATACAGTAGTGAATCACGGGAACCCAGGCGCTTCACCCTTTACCCTAGACCAGTGAAACACTGTCTCTACACATGCCCACATGCCTGTATCTATGCCCGTTTAAAGTTAACACTAAACCGAAATCTTCTGTCCCACTATTTTGCAGCATTTTAAAGAAGTACACTGGGAAAGATTTTTCTGCAAGGAAGAAACTGCAGGCGGCATGGCTGAAATGAGAATATCATGCTGCACGAGCTCTTTGCCCTCAGATGTAGAAGTGTCATCAGTGGGCATCATAGAGAAACGGGACTTTAATAAGTGATCATCAACCTCTGTGAATTCCCTTTGTTCTAGACGCCTGACATAAAGAGGTGTCCTGAGTCACATAAACCTCCACCGAGTGGTCTTAATGTGGCGCGGGAACATGCCGGTATAAGAGAATTCCGAAGAAGGCTGAACGTCCACAATTGAATGGTCATTGCCAGAAATGAAGTGGCAGCCGGATCAGACTGGGAAACTTCAGCTTCCATTAGACAATGAAGATGTGAGAATCTGGTACGTCCACAATTCATGGTTTCCTTAGATCCATGAAATTCCGTGTGGAATGTTAGTCAGAAAATGAAATCTCCGGAGCCACCTGTTCAGCAGGCCCGGGTGTAGCTCCCATAGGCACACTTGTGCTCCTCTAGAATTTGGATAAAAATTGTTTTCACTGGAATAAAGAACCTTGATCAAGCCAGGTGGGTCTTGACAAAGGAAATTGCTGCATGTGCCCTGTGTACTGACAAGCACCCACCTGTGCTAGTCCATGGCGTATTCAGCACAGAAATCTGCATCCATTGAGCCAAGACAAAGGAAAGCTCAGGGAGGCAGCACCCATGTGGAAAAGCATTTGTACTTCAAAGATGAGGCCAATGAGGTGAAAGGACAAACCCATGGCAAATAGTTTTCATCATCGGCAGAATTTCAGGGAGCAATATTGCTGGGAGAGAAAAGGCACCACGTGAGGAGGCACCCTCAACAAAACTACCTAGGGCAGGAGCCGGGTTGCCCCCAGGCACTAGGCGTGTCAGGCCTCAGCATTGTAAGGAGGGTTCACTGAAGTCCCTGAGTGAAGTTTTCTCCGCTGTCTTACGTCTACATTCCTAAAATTTACTCTGCGGTTTCTGATGATCCTGGGTTATGAACGGCCACCATTCACCGTTCTCCTTACACTCGTGCGTCTCCATCGACCTTAAAAGAAAGGGAGGACACGCAACTGCTGGCAGGTAAATTCAGCACATTTTGTCTCAACAAAAAAGAGACAGCTCTGTGGTGACCCGTCTTCCACAGTAAAACATTTCCTAGCGAATAAGGAATCTTCCCATCGCAATGACAATATGAGAGAATTGCCACCGATGGATTTGCCGCTGTGCCTACAAACATCATCTTGAGGCCATACAGTAGTGAAGCACGGGAACCCAGGCGCTTCACCCTTTACCCTAGACCAGTGAAACACTGTCTCTAAAACGCCCACATGCCTGTATCTATGCCCGTTTAAAGTTAACACTAAACCGAAATCTTCTGTCCCACTATTTTGCAGCATTTTAAAGAAGTACACTGGGAAAGATTTTTCTGCATGGAAGAAACTGCAGGCGGCGTGGCTGAAATGAGAATATCATGCTGCACGAGCTCTTTGCCCTCAGATGTAGAAGTGTCATCAGTGGGCATCATAGAGAAACGGGACTTTAATAAGTGATCATCAACCTCTGTGAATTCCCTTTGTTCTAGACGCCTGACATAAAGAGGTGTCCTGAGTCACATAAACCTCCAGCGACTGGTCTTAATGTGGCGCGGGAACATGCCGGTATAAGAGAATTCCGAAGAAGGCTGAACGTCCACAATTGAATGGTCATTGCCAGAAATGAAGTGGCAGCCGGATCTGACTGGGAAACTTCAGCTTCCATTAGACAATGAAGATGTGAGAATCTGGTACGTCCACAATTCACGGTTTCCTTAGATCCATGAAATTCCGTGTGGAGTTTTAGTCAGAAAATGAAAACTCCGGAGCCTCTGTTCAGCAGGCCTTGGTGTAGCTCCCATAGGCACATTTGTGCTCCTCTAGAATTTGGATAAAAATCGTTTTCACTGGAATAAAGAACCTTGATCAAGCCAGGTGGGTCTTGACAAAGGAAATTGCTGCATGTGCCCTGTGTACTGACAAGCACCCACCTGTGCTAGTCCATGGTGTATTCAGCACAGAAATCTGCATCCATTGAGCCAAGACAAAGGAAAGCTCAGGGAGGCAGCACCCTTGTGGAAAAGCATTTGTACTTCAAAGATGAGGCCAATGAGGTGAAAGGACAAACCCATGGCAAATAGTTTTCATCATGGGCAGAATTTCAGGGAGCAATATTGCTGGGAGAGAAAAGGCACCACGTGAGGAGGCACCCTCACCAAAACTACCTAGGGCAGGAGCCGGGTTGCCCCAGGCACTAGGCGTGTCAGGCCTCAGCATTGTAAGGAGGGTTCACTGAAGTCCCTGAGTGAAGTTTTCTCCGCTGTCCAAGTCTATGTTCCTAATATTTACTCTGCGGTTTCTGATGATCCTGGGTTATGAACGGCCACCATTCACCGTTCTCCTTACACTCGTGCGTCTCCATCGACCTTAAAAGAAAGGGAGGACACGCAACTGCTGGCAGGTAAATTCAGCACACTTTGTCTCAACACAAAAGAGACAGCTCTGTGGTGACCCGTCTTCCACGGTAAAACATTTCCTAGCGAATAAGGAATCTTCCCATCGCAATGACAATATGAGAGAATTGCCACCGATGGATTTGCCGCTGTGCCTACAAACATCATCTTGAGGCCATACAGTAGTGAAGCACGGGAACCCAGGCGCTTCACCCTTTACCCTAGACCAGTGAAACACTGTCTCTAAAACGCCCACATGCCTGTATCTATGCCCGTTTAAAGTTAACACTAAACCGAAATCTTCTGTCCCACTATTTTGCAGCATTTTAAAGAAGTACACTGGGAAAGATTTTTCTGCATGGAAGAAACGGCAGGCGGCGTGGCTGAAATGAGAATATCATGCTGCACGAGCTCTTTGCCTCAGATGTAGAAGTGTCATCAGTGGGCATCATAGAGAAACGGGACGTTAATAAGTGATCATCAACCTCTGTGAATTCCCTTTGTTCTAGACGCCTGACATAAAGAGGTGTCCTGAGTCACATAAACCTCCACCCAGTGGTCTTAATGTGGCGCGGGAACATGCCGGTATAAGAGAATTCCGAAGAAGGCTGAACGTCCACAATTGAATGGTCATTGCCAGAAATGAAGTGGCAGCCGGATCTGACTGGGAAACTTCAGCTTCCATTAGACAATGAAGATGTGAGAATCTGGTACGTCCACAATTCACGGTTTCCTTAGATCCATGAAATTCCGTGTGGAGTTTTAGTCAGAAAATGAAAACTCCGGAGCCTCTGTTCAGCAGGCCTTGGTGTAGCTCCCATAGGCACATTTGTGCTCCTCTAGAATTTGGATAAAAATCGTTTTCACTGGAATAAAGAACCTTGATCAAGCCAGGTGGGTCTTGACAAAGGAAATTGCTGCATGTGCCCTGTGTACTGACAAGCACCCACCTGTGCTAGTCCATGGCGTATTCAGCACAGAAATCTGCATCCATTGAGCCAAGACAAAGGAAAGCTCAGGGAGGCAGCACCCTTGTGGAAAAGCATTTGTACTTCAAAGATGAGGCCAATGAGGTGAAAGGACAAACCCATGGCAAATAGTTTTCATCATCTGCAGAATTTCAGGGAGCAATATTGGTGGGAGAGAAAAGGCACCACGTGAGGAGGCACCCTCAACAAAACTACCTAGGGCAGGAGCCGGGTTGCCCCAGGCACTAGGCGTGTCAGGCCTCAGCATTGTAAGGAGGGTTCACTGAAGTCCCTGAGTGAAGTTTTCTCCGCTGTCCAAGTCTATGTTCCTAATATTTACTCTGCGGTTTCTGATGATCCTGGGTTATGAACGGCCACCATTCACCGTTCTCCTTACACTCGTGCGTCTCCATCGACCTTAAAAGAAAGGGAGGACACGCAACTGCTGGCAGGTAAATTCAGCACACTTTGTCTCAACACAAAAGAGACAGCTCTGTGGTGACCCGTCTTCCACGGTAAAACATTTCCTAGCGAATAAGGAATCTTCTCATCGCAATGACAATATGAGAGAATTGCCACCGATGGATTTGCCGCTGTGCCTACAAACATCATCTTGAGGCCATACAGTAGTGAAGCACGGGAACCCAGGCGCTTCACCCTTTACCCTAGACCAGTGAAACACTGTCTCTAAAATGCCCACATGCCTGTATCTATGCCCGTTTAAAGTTAACACTAAACCGAAGTCTTCTGTCCCACTATTTTGCAGCATTTTAAAGAAGTAAACTGGGAAAGATTTTTCTGCATGGAAGAAACTGCAGGCGGCGTGGCTGAAATGAGAATATCATGCTGCACGAGCTCTTTGCCTCAGATGTAGAAGTGTCATCAGTGGGCATCATAGAGAAACGGGACGTTAATAAGTGATCATCAACCTCTGTGAATTCCCTTTGTTCTAGACGCCAGACATAAAGAGGTGTCCTGAGTCACATAAACCTCCACCGACTGGTCTTAATGTGGCGTGGGAACATGCCGGTATAAGAGAATTCCGAAGAAGGCTGAACGTCCACAATTGAATGGTCATTGCCAGAAATGAAGTGGCAGCCGGATCAGACTGGGAAACTTCAGCTTCCATTAGACAATGAAGATGTGAGAATCTGGTACGTCCACAATTCACGGTTTCCTTAGAACCATGAAATTCCGTGTGGAGTTTTAGTCAGAAAATGAAAACTCCGGAGCCTCTGTTCAGCAGGACCTAGTGTAGCTCCCATAGGCACATTTGTGCTCCTCTAGAATTTGGATAAAAATCGTTTTCACTGGAATAAAGAACCTTGATCAAGCCAGGTGGGTCTTGACAAAGGAAATTGCTGCATGTGCCCTGTGTACTGACAAGCACCCACCTGTGCTAGTCCATGGCGTATTCAGCACAGAAATCTGCATCCATTGAGCCAAGACAAAGGAAAGCTAAGGGAGGCAGCACCCATGTGGAAAAGCATTTGTACTTCAAAGATGAGGCCAATGATGTGAAAGGACAAACCCATGGCAAATAGTTTTCATCATTGGCAGAATTTCAGGGAGCAATATTGCTGGGAGAGAAAAGGCACCACGTGAGGAGGCACCCTCAACAAAACTACCTAGGGCAGGAGCCGGGTTGCCCCCAGGCACTAGGCGTGTCAGGCCTCAGCATTGTAAGGAGGGTTCACTGAAGTCCCTGAGTGAAGTTTTCTCCGCTGTCTTACGTCTACATTCCTAAAATTTACTCTGCGGTTTCTGATGATCCTGGGTTATGAACGGCCACCATTCACCGTTCTCCTTACACTCGTGCGTCTCCATCGACCTTAAAAGAAAGGGAGGACACGCAACTGCTGGCAGGTAAATTCAGCACATTTTGTCTCAACAAAAAAGAGACAGCTCTGTGGTGACCCGTCTTCCACAGTAAAACATTTCCTAGCGAATAAGGAGTCTTCCCATCGCAATGACAATATGAGAGAATTGCCACCGATGGATTTGCCGCTGTGCCTACAAACATCATCTTGAGACCATACAGTAGTGAATCACGGGAACCCAGGCGCTTCACCCTTTACCCTAGACCAGTGAAACACTGTCTCTACACATGCCCACATGCCTGTATCTATGCCCGTTTAAAGTTAACACTAAACCGAAATCTTCTGTCCCACTATTTTGCAGCATTTTAAAGAAGTACACTGGGAAAGATTTTTCTGCAAGGAAGAAACTGCAGGCGGCGTGGCTGAAATGAGAATATCATGCTGCACGAGCTCTTTGCCCTCAGATGTAGAAGTGTCATCAGTGGGCATCATAGAGAAACGGGACTTTAATAAGTGATCATCAACCTCTGTGAATTCCCTTTGTTCTAGACGCCTGACATAAAGAGGTGTCCTGAGTCACATAAACCTCCACCGAGTGGTCTTAATGTGGCGCGGGAACATGCCGGTATAAGAGAATTCCGAAGAAGGCTGAACGTCCACAATTGAATGGTCATTGCCAGAAATGAAGTGGCAGCCGGATCAGACTGGGAAACTTCAGCTTCCATTAGACAATGAAGATGTGAGAATCTGGTACGTCCACAATTCATGGTTTCCTTAGATCCATGAAATTCCGTGTGGAATGTTAGTCAGAAAATGAAATCTCCGGAGCCACCTGTTCAGCAGGCCCGGGTGTAGCTCCCATAGGCACACTTGTGCTCCTCTAGAATTTGGATAAAAATTGTTTTCACTGGAATAAAGAACCTTGATCAAGCCAGGTGGGTCTTGACAAAGGAAATTGCTGCATGTGCCCTGTGTACTGACAAGCACCCACCTGTGCTAGTCCATGGCGTATTCAGCACAGAAATCTGCATCCATTGAGCCAAGACAAAGGAAAGCTCAGGGAGGCAGCACCCATGTGGAAAAGCATTTGTACTTCAAAGATGAGGCCAATGAGGTGAAAGGACAAACCCATGGCAAATAGTTTTCATCATCGGCAGAATTTCAGGGAGCAATATTGCTGGGAGAGAAAAGGCACCACGTGAGGAGGCACCCTCAACAAAACTACCTAGGGCAGGAGCCGGGTTGCCCCCAGGCACTAGGCGTGTCAGGCCTCAGCATTGTAAGGAGGGTTCACTGAAGTCCCTGAGTGAAGTTTTCTCCGCTGTCTTACGTCTACATTCCTAAAATTTACTCTGCGGTTTCTGATGATCCTGGGTTATGAACGGCCACCATTCACCGTTCTCCTTACACTTGTGCGTCTCCATCGACCTTAAAAGAAAGGGAGGACACGCAACTGCTGGCAGGTAAATTCAGCACATTTTGTCTCAACAAAAAAGAGACAGCTCTGTGGTGACCCGTCTTCCACAGTAAAACATTTCCTAGCGAATAAGGAGTCTTCCCATCGCAATGACAATATGAGAGAATTGCCACCGATGGATTTGTCGCTGTGCCTACAAACATCATCTTGAGGCCATACAGTAGTGAAGCACGGGAACCCAGGCGCTTCACCCTTTACCCTAGACCAGTGAAACACTGTCTCTAAACATGCCCATATGCCTGTATCTATGCCCGTTTAAAGTTAACACTAAACCGAAATCTTCTGTCCCACTATTTTGCAGCATTTTAAAGAAGTACACTGGGAAAGATTTTTCTGCAAGGAAGAAACTGCAGGCGGCGTGGCTGAAATGAGAATATCATGCTGCACGAGCTCTTTGCCCTCAGATGTAGAAGTGTCATCAGTGGGCATCATAGAGAAACGGGACTTTAATAAGTGATCATCAACCTCTGTGAATTCCCTTTGTTCTAGACGCCTGACATAAAGAGGTGTCCTGAGTCACATAAACCTCCACCGACTGGTCTTAATGTGGCGCGGGAACATGCCGGTATAAGAGAATTCCGAAGAAGGCTGAACGTCCACAATTGAATGGTCATTGCCAGAAATGAAGTGGCAGCCGGATCAGACTGGGAAACTTCAGCTTCCATTAGACAATGAAGATGTGAGAATCTGGTACGTCCACAATTCACGGGTTCCTTAGATCCATGAAATTCCGTGTGGAATTTAAGTCAGAAAATGAAAACTCCGGAGCCTCCTGTTCAGCAGGCCCGGGTGTAGCTCCCATAGGCACACTTGTGCTCCTCTAGAATTTGGATAAAAATTGTTTTCACTGGAATAAAGAACCTTGATCAAGCCAGGTGGGTCTTGACAAACGAAATTGCTGCGTGTGCCCGGTATACTGACAAGCACCCACCTTTGCTAGTCCATGGCGTATTCAGCACAGGAATCTGCATTGATTGAGTCAAGACAAAGGAAAGCTCAGGGAGGCAGCACCCCTGTGGAAAAGCATTTGTACTTCAAAGATGAGGCCAATGAGGTGAAAGGACAAACCCATGGCAAATAGTTTTCATCATCGGCAGAAGTTCACGGAGCAATATTGCTGGGAGATAAAAGGCACCACCAGAGGGAGGCACGCTCAACAAATCTTCCTAGGGCAGAAGCCGTGTTGCCCAAGGCACTAGGCGTGTCAGGCCTCAGCATTGTAAGGAGGGTTCACTGAAGTCCCTGAGTGAAGTTATCTCCGCAGTCCTACGTCTACGTTCCTAAAATTTACTCTGCGGTTTCTGATGATCCTGGGTTATGAACGGCCACCATTCACCGTTCTCCTTACACTCGTGCGTCACCATCGACCTTAAAAGAAAGGGAGGACACGCAACTGCTGGCAGGTAAATTCAGCACACTTTGTCTTAACATAAAAGAGACAGCTCTGTGGTGACCCGTCTTCCACGGTAAAACATTTCCTAGCGAATAAGGAATCTTCCCATCGCAATGACAATATGAGAGAATTGCCACCGATGGATTTGCCGCTGTGCCTACAAACATCATCTTGAGGCCATACAGTAGTGAAGCACGGGAACCCAGGCGCTTCACCCTTTACCCTAGCCAGTGAAACACTGTCTCTAAAATGCCCACATTCCTGTATCTATGCCCGTTTAAAGATAATGCTAAACCGAAATCATCTGAACCACTATTTTGCAGCATTTTAAAGAAGTACACTGGGAAAGATTTTTCTGCATGGAAGAAACTGCAGGCGGCATGGCTGAAATGAGAATATCATGCTGCACGAGCTCTTTGCCCTCAGATGTAGAAGTGTCATCAGTGGGCATCATAGAGAAACGGGACTTTAATAAGTGATCATCAACCTCTGTCAATTCCCTTTGTTCTAGATGCCTGACATAAAGAGGTGTCCTGAGTCACATAAACCTCCACCGACGGGTCTTAATGTGGCGCGGGAACATGCCGGTATAAGAGAATTCCAAAGAAGGCTGAACGTCCACAATTGACTGGTCATTGCCAGAAATGAAGTGGCAGCCGGATCAGACTGGAAAACTTCAGCTTCCATTAGACAATGAAGATGTGAGAATCTGGTACGTCCACAATTCATGGTTTCCTTAGAACCATGAAATTCCGTGTGGAGTTTTAGTCAGAAAATGAAAACTCCGGAGCCTCTGTTCAGCAGGCCCTGGTGTAGCTCCCATAGGCACATTTGTGCTACTCTAGAATTTGGATAAAAATCGTTTTCACTGGAATAAAGAACCTTGATCAAGCCAGGTGGGTCTTGACAAAGGAAATTGCTGCATGTGCCCTGTGTACTGACAAGCACCCACCTGTGCTAGTCCATGGCGTATTCAGCACAGAAATCTGCATCCATTGAGCCAAGACAAAGGAAAGCTCAGGGAGGCAGCACCCGTGTTGAAAAGCATTTGTACTTCAAAGATGAGGCCAATGAGGTGAAAGGACAAACCCATGGCAAATAGTTTTCATCATCGGCAGAATTTCAGGGAGCAATATTGCTGGGAGAGAAAAGGCACCACGTGAGGAGGCACCCTCAACAAAACTACCTAGGGCAGGAGCCGGGTTGCCCCCAGGCACTAGGCGTGTCAGGCCTCAGCATTGTAAGGAGGGTTCACTGAAGTCCCTGAGTGAAGTTTTCTCCGCTGTCCTACGTCTACGTTCCTAAAATTTACTCTGCGGTTTCTGATGATCCTGGGTTATGAACGGCCACCATTCACCGTTCTCCTTACACTCGTGCATCTCCATCGACCTTAAAAGAAAGGGAGGACACGCAACTGCTGGCAGGTAAATTCAGCACACTTTGTCTCAACAAAAAAGAGACAGCTCTGTGGTGACCCGTCTTCCACGGTAAAACATTTCCTAGCGAATAAGGAATCTTCCCATCGCAATGACAATATGAGAGAATTGCCACCGATGGATTTGCCGCTGTGCCTACAAACATCATCTTGAGGCCATACAGTAGTGAAGCACGGGAACCCAGGCGCTTCACCCTTTACCCTAGACCAGTGAAACACTGTCTCTAAAACGCCCACATGCCTGTATCTATGCCCGTTTAAAGTTAACACTAAACCGAAATCTTCTGTCCCACTATTTTGCAGCATTTTAAAGAAGTACACTGGGAAAGATTTTTCTGCAAGAAAGAAACGGCAGGCGGCGTGGCTGAAATGAGAATATCATGCTGCACGAGCTCTTTGCCCTCAGATGTAGAAGTGTCATCAGTGGGCATCATAGAGAAACGGGACTTTAATAAGTGATCATCAACCTCTGTGAATTCCCTTTGTTCTAGACGCCTGAAATAAAGAGGTGTCCTGAGTCACATAAACCTCCACCGACTGGTCTTAATGTGGCGAGGGAACATGCCGGTATAAGAGAATTCCAAAGAAGGCTGAACGTCCACAATTGAATGGTCATTGCCAGAAATGAAGTGGCAGCCGGATCAGACTGGGAAACTTCAGCTTCCATTAGACAATGAAGATGTGAGAATCTGGTACGTCCACAATTCACGGGTTCCTTAGATCCATGAAATTCCGTGTGGAATTTTAGTCAGAAAATGAAAACTCCGCAGCCTCCTGTTCAGCAGGCCCGGGTGTAGCTCCCATAGGCACATTTGTGCTCCTCTAGAATTTGGATAAAAATTGTTTTCACTGGAATAAAGAACCTTGATCAAGCCAGGTGGGTCTTGACAAACGAAATTGCTGCGTGTGCCCGGTATACTGACAAGCACCAACCTGTGCTAGTCCATGGCGTATTCAGCACAGGAATCTGCATTGATTGATCCAAGACAAAGGAAAGCTCAGGGAGGCAGCACCCCTGTGGAAAAGCATTTGTACTTCAAAGATGAGGCCAATGAGGTGAAAGGACAAACCCATGGCAAATAGTTTTCATCATTGGCAGAATTTCACGGAGCAATATTGCTGGGAGAGAAAAGGCACCACCTGAGGGAGGCACGCTCAACAAAACTAACTAGGGCAGTAGCCGGGTTGCCCCCAGGCACTAGGCATGTCAGGCCTCAGCATTGTAAGGAGGGTTCACTGAAGTCCCTGAGTGAAGTTTTCTCCGCTGTCCTATGTCTACGTTCCTAAAATTTACTCTGCGGTTTCTGATGATCCTGGGTTATGAACGGCCACCATTTACCGTACTCCTTACACTAGTATGTCTCCATCGACCTTAAAAGAAAGGGAGGACACGCAACTGCTGGCAGGTAAATTCAGCACACTTTGTCTCAACAAAAATAGACAGCTCTGTGGTGACCCGTCTTCCACGGTAAAATATTTCCTAGCGAATAAGGAATCTTCCCATCGCAATGACAATATGAGAGAATTGCCACCGATGGATTTGCCGCTGTGCCTACAAACATCATCTTGAGGCCATACAGTAGTGAAGCACGGGAACCCAGGCGCTTCACCCTTTACCCTAGCCAGTGAAACACTGTCTCTAAAATGCCCACATTCCTGTATCTATGCCCGTTTAAAGTTAACACTAAACCGAAATCTTCTGTCCCACTATTTTGCAGCATTTTAAAGAAGTACACTGGGAAAGATTTTTCTGCAAGGAAGAAACGGCAGGCGGCGTGGCTGAAATGAGAATATCATGCTGCACGAACTCTTTGCCCTCAGATGTAGAAGTGTCATCAGTGGGCATCATAGAGAAACGGGACTTTAATAAGTGATCATCAACCTCTGTGAATTCCCTTTGTTCTAGACGCCTGACATAAAGAGGTGTCCTGAGTCACATAAACCTCCACCGACTGGTCTTAATGTGGCGCGGGAACATGCCGGTATAAGAGAATTCCGAAGAAGGCTGAACGTCCACAATTGAATGGTCATTGCCAGAAATGAAGTGGCAGCCGGATCAGACTGGGAAACTTCAGCTTCCATTAGACAATGAAGATGTGAGAATCTGGTATGTCCACAATTCACGGTTTCCTTAGATCCATGAAATTCCCTGTGGAATTTTAGTCAGAAAATGAAAACTCCGGAGCTTCCTGTTCAGCAGGCCCGGGTGTAGCTCCCATAGGCACACTTGTGCTCCTCTAGAATTTGGATAAAAATTGTTTTCACTGGAATAAAGAACCTTGATCAAGCCAGGTGGGTCTTGACAAACGAAATTGCTGTGTGTGCCAGGTATACTGACAAGCACCCACCTGTGCTAGTCCATGGCGTATTCAGCACAGGAATCTGCATTGATTGAGCCAAGACAAAGGAAAGCTCAGGGAGGCAGCACCCCTGTGGAAAAGCATTTGTACTTCAAAGATGAGGCCAATGAGGTGAAAGGACAAACCCATGGCAAATAGTTTTCATCATTGGCAGAATTTCACGGAGCAATATTGCTGGGAGAGAAAAGGCACCACCTGAGGGAGGCACGCTCAACAAAACTACATAGGGCAGGAGCCGGGTTGCCCCCAGGCACTAGGCGTGTCAGGCCTCAGCATTGTAAGGAGGGTTCACTGAAGTCCCTGAGTGAAGTTTTCTCTGCTGTCCTACGTCTACGTTCCTAAAATTTACTCTGCGGTTTCTGATGATCCTGGGTTATGAATGGCCACCATTCACCGTAAACCTTACACTCGTGCATCTCCATCGACCTTAAAAGAAAGGGAGGACACGCAACTGCTGGCAGGTAAATTCAGCACACTTTGTCTCAACAAAAAAGAGACAGCTCTGTGGTGACCCGTCTTCCACGGTAAAACATTTCCTAGCGAATAAGGAATCTTCCCATCGCAATGACAATATGAGAGAATTGCCACCGATGGATTTGCCGCTGTGCCTACAAACATCATCTTGAGGCCATACAGTAGTGAAGCACGGGAACCCAGGCGCTTCACCCTTTACCCTAGACCAGTGAAACACTGTCTCTAAAACGCCCACATGCCTGTATCTATGCCCGTTTAAAGTTAACACTAAACCGAAATCTTCTGTCCCACTATTTTGCAGCATTTTAAAGAAGTACACTGGGAAAGATTTTTCTGCAAGGAAGAAACGGCAGGCGGCGTGGCTGAAATGAGAATATCATGCTGCACGAACTCTTTGCCCTCAGATGTAGAAGTGTCATCAGTGGGCATCATAGAGAAACGGGACTTTAATAAGTGATCATCAACCTCTGTGAATTCCCTTTGTTCTAGACGCCTGACATAAAGAGGTGTCCTGAGTCACATAAACCTCCACCGACTGGTCTTAATGTGGCGCGGGAACATGCCGGTATAAGAGAATTCCGAAGAAGGCTGAACGTCCACAATTGAATGGTCATTGCCAGAAATGAAGTGGCAGCCGGATCAGACTGGGAAACTTCAGCTTCCATTAGACAATGAAGGTGTGAGAATCTGGTACGTCCACAATTCACGGTTTCCTTAGATCCATGAAATTCCGTGTGGAATTTTAGTCAGAAAATGAAAACTCCGCAGCCTCCTGTTCAGCAGGCCCGGGTGTAGCTCCCATAGGCACATTTGTGCTCCTCTAGAATTTGGATAAAAATAGTTTTCACTGGAATAAAGAACCTTGATCAAGCCAGGTGGGTCTTGACAAACGAAATTGCTGCGTGTGACCGGTATACTGACAAGCACCAATCTGTGCTAGTCCATGGCGTATTCAGCACAGGAATCTGCATTGATTGATCCAAGACAAAGGAAGGCTCAGGGAGGCAGCACCCCTGTGGAAAAGCATTTGTACTTCAAAGATGAGGCCAATGAGGTGAAAGGACAAACCCATGGCAAATAGTTTTCATCATTGGCAGAATTTCACGGAGCAATATTGCTGGGAGAGAAAAGGCACCACCTGAGGGAGGCACGCTCAACAAAACTAACTAGGGCAGGAGCCGGGTTGCCCCCAGGCACTAGGCATGTCAGGCCTCAGCATTGTAAGGAGGGTTCACTGAAGTCCCTGAGTGAAGTTTTCTCCGCTATCCTACGTCTACGTTCCTAAAATTTACTCTGGGGTTTCTGATGATCCTGGGTTATGAACGGCCACCATTCACCGTTCTCCTTACACTAGTACGTCTCCATCGACCTTAAAAGAAAGGGAGGACACGCAACTGCTGGCAGGTAAATTCAGCACACTTTGTCTCAACAAAAATAGACAGCTCTGTGGTGACCCGTCTTCCACGGTAAAATATTTCCTAGCGAATAAGGAATCTTCCCATCGCAATGACAATATGAGAGAATTGCCACCGATGGATTTGCCGCTGTGCCTACAAACATCATCTTGAGGCCATACAGTAGTGAAGCACGGGAACCCAGGCGCTTCACCCTTTACCCTAGACCAGTGAAACACTGTCTCTAAAATGCCCACATGCCTGTATCTATGCCCGTTTAAAGTTAACACTAAACCGAAATCTTCTGTCCCACTATTTTGAAGCATTTTAAAGAAGTACACTGGGAAAAATTTTTCTGCAAGGAAGAAACTGCAGGCGGTGTGGCTGAAATGAGAATATCATGCTGCACGAGCTCTTTGCCCTCAGATGTAGAAGTGTCATCAGTGGGCATCATAGAGAAATGGGACTTTAATAAGTGATCATCAACCTCTGTCAATTCCCTTTGTTCTAGACGCCTGAAATAAAGAGTTGTCCTGAGTCACATGAACCTCCACCGACTGGTTTTAATGTGGCGCGGGAACA
The DNA here is from genome assembly GCF_050624435.1 of Tenrec ecaudatus. Classification (NCBI taxonomy): domain Eukaryota; kingdom Metazoa; phylum Chordata; class Mammalia; order Afrosoricida; family Tenrecidae; genus Tenrec; species Tenrec ecaudatus. The sequence goes on from NW_027457612.1 coordinate 108,038, forward strand.
TGCCGGTATAAGAGAATTCCGAAGAAGGCTGAACGTCCACAATTGAATGGTCATTGCCAGAAATGAAGTGGCAGCCGGATCAGACTGGGAAACTTCAGCTTCCATTAGACAATGAAGATGTGAGAATCTGGTACGTCCACAATTCACGGGTTCCTTAGATCCATGAAATTCCGTGTGGAATTTTAGTCAGAAAATGAAAACTCCGGAGCTTCCTGTTCAGCAGGCCCGGGTGTAGCTCCCATAGGCACACTTGTGCTCCTCTAGAATTTGGATAAAAATTGTTTTCACTGGAATAAAGAACCTTGATCAAGCCAGGTGGGTCTTGACAAACGAAATTGCTGCGTGTGCCCGGTATACTGACAAGCACCCACCTGTGCTAGTCCATGGCGTATTCAGCACAGGAATCTGCATTGATTGAGCCAAGACAAAGGAAAGCTCAGGGAGGCAGCACCCCTGTGGAAAAGCATTTGTACTTCAAAGATGAGGCCAATGAGGTGAAAGGACAAACCCATGGCAAATAGTTTTCATCATTGGCAGAATTTCACGGAGCAATATTGCTGGGAGATAAAAGGCACCACCAGAGGGAGGCATGCTCAACAAATCTTCCTAGGGCAGGAGCCGTGTTGCCCAAGGCACTAGGCGTGTCAGGCCTCAGCATTGTAAGGAGGGTTCACTGAAGTCCCTGAGTGAAGTTATCTCCGTTGTCCTACGTCTACGTTCCTAAAATTTACTCTGCGGTTTCTGATGATCCTGGGTTATGAACGGCCACCATTCACCGTTCTCCTTACACTCGTGCGTCTCCATCGACCTTAAAAGAAAGGGAGGACACGCAACTGCTGGCAGGTAAATTCAGCACACTTTGTCTTAACATAAAAGAGACAGCTCTGTGGTGACCCGTCTTCCACGGTAAAACATTTCCTAGCGAATAAGGAATCTTCCCATCGCAATGACAATATGAGAGAATTGCCACCGATGGATTTGCCGCTGTGCCTACAAACATCATCTTGAGGCCATACAGTAGTGAAGCACGGGAACCCAGGCGCTTCACCCTTTACCCTAGCCAGTGAAACACTGTCTCTAAAATGCCCACATTCCTGTATCTATGCCCGTTTAAAGTTAATGCTAAACCGAAATCATCTGAACCACTATTTTGCAGCATTTTAAAGAAGTACACTGGGAAAGATTTTTCTGCATGGAAGAAACTGCAGGCGGCATGGCTGAAATGAGAATATCATGCTGCACGAGCTCTTTGCCCTCAGATGTAGAAGTGTCATCAGTGGGCATCATAGAGAAACGGGACTTTAATAAGTGATCATCAACCTCTGTGAATTCCCTTTGTTCTAGATGCCTGACATAAAGAGGTGTCCTGAGTCACATAAACCTCCACCGACTGGTCTTAATGTGGCGCGGGAACATGCCGGTATAAGAGAATTCCAAAGAAGGCTGAACGTCCACAATTGAATGGTCATTGCCAGAAATGAATTGGCAGCCGGATCAGACTGGAAAACTTCAGCTTCCATTAGACAATGAAGATGTGAGAATCTGGTACGTCCACAATTCACGGTTTCCTTAGAACCATGAAATTCCGTGTGGAGTTTTAGTCAGAAAATGAAAACTCCGGAGCCTCTGTTCAGCAGGCCCTGGTGTAGCTCCCATAGGCACATTTGTGCTCCTCTAGAATTTGGATAAAAATCGTTTTCACTGGAATAAAGAACCTTGATCAAGCCAGGTGGGTCTTGACAAAGGAAATTGCTGCATGTGCCCTGTGTACTGACAAGCACCCACCTGTGCTAGTCCATGGCATATTCAGCACAGAAATCTGCATCCATTGAGCCAAGACAAAGGAAAGCTTAGGGAGGCAGCACCCGTGTTGAAAAGCATTTGTACTTCAAAGATGAGGCCAATGAGGTGAAAGGACAAACCCATGGCAAATAGTTTTCATCATTGGCAGAATTTCAGGGAGCAATATTGCTGGGAGAGAAAAGGCACCACGTGAGGAGGCACCCTCAACAAAACTACCTAGGGCAGGAGCCGGGTTGCCCCCAGGCACTAGGCGTGTCAGGCCTCAGCATTGTAAGGAGGGTTCACTGAAGTCCCTGAGTGAAGTTTTCTCCGCTGTCTTACATCTACATTCCTAAAATTTACTCTGCGGTTTCTGATGATCCTGGGTTATGAACGGCCACCATTCACCGTTCTCCTTACACTCGTGCGTCTCCATCGACCTTAAAAGAAAGGGAGGACACGCAACTGCTGGCAGGTAAATTCAGCACATTTTGTCTCAACAAAAAAGAGACAGCTCTGTGGTGACCCGTCTTCCACAGTAAAACATTTCCTAGCGAATAAGGAGTCTTCCCATCGCAATGACAATATGAGAGAATTGCCACCGATGGATTTGTCACTGTGCCTACAAACATCATCTTGAGGCCATACAGTAGTGAAGCACGGGAACCCAGGCGCTTCACCCTTTACCCTAGACCAGTGAAACACTGTCTCTAAACATGCCCACATGCCTGTATCTATGCCCGTTTAAAGTTAACACTAAACCGAAATCTTCTGTCCCACTATTTTGCAGCATTTTAAAGAAGTACACTGGGAAAGATTTTTCTGCAAGGAAGAAACTGCAGGCGGCGTGGCTGAAATGAGAATATCATGCTGCACGAGCTCTTTGCCCTCAGATGTAGAAGTGTCATCAGTGGGCATCATAGAGAAACGGGACTTTAATAAGTGATCATCAACCTCTGTCAATTCCCTTTGTTCTAGACGCCTGACATAAAGAGGTGTCCTGAGTCACATAAACCTCCACCGACTGGTCTTAATGTGGCGCGGGAACATGCCGGTATAAGAGAATTCCGAAGAAGGCTGAACGTCCACAATTGAATGGTCATTGCGAGAAATGAAGTGGCAGCCGGATCAGACTGGGAAACTTCAGCTTCCATTAGACAATTAAGATGTGAGAATCTGGTACGTCCACAATTCACGGGTTCCTTAGATCCATGAATTTCCGTGTGGAATTTAAGTCAGAAAATGAAAACTCCGGAGCCTCCTGTTCAGCAGGCCCGGGTGTAGCTCCCATAGGCACACTTGTGCTCCTCTAGAATTTGGATAAAAATTGTTTTCACTGGAATAAAGAACCTTGATCAAGCCAGGTGGGTCTTGACAAACGAAATTGCTGCGTGTGCCCGGTATACTGACAAGCACCCACCTGTGCTAGTCCATGGTGTATTCAGCACAGGAATCTGCATTGATTGAGCCAAGACAAAGGAAAGCTCAGGGAGGCAGCACCCGTGTGGAAAAGCATTTGTACTTCAAAGATGAGGCCAATGAGGTGAAAGGACAAACCCATGGCAAATAGTTTTCATCATCTGCAGAAGTTCACGGAGCAATATTGCTGGGAGATAAAAGGCACCACCAGAGGGAGGCACGCTCAACAAATCTTCCTAGGGCAGAAGCCGTGTTGCCCAAGGCACTAGGCGTGTCAGGCCTCAGCATTGTAAGGAGGGTTCACTGAAGTCCCTGAGTGAAGTTATCTCCGCAGTCCTACGTCTACGTTCCTAAAATTTACTCTGCGGTTTCTGATGATCCTGGGTTATGAACGGCCACCATTCACCGTTCTCCTTACACTCGTGCGTCTCCATCGACCTTAAAAGAAAGGGAGGATACGCAACTGCTGGCAGGTAAATTCAGCACACTTTGTCTTAACATAAAAGAGACAGCTCTGTGGTGACCCGTCTTCCACGGTAAAACATTTCCTAGCGAATAAGGAATCTTCCCATCGCAATGACAATATGAGAGAATTGCCACCGATGGATTTGCCGCTGTGCCTACAAACATCATCTTGAGGCCATACAGTAGTGAAGCACGGGAACCCAGGCGCTTCACCCTTTACCCTAGCCAGTGAAACACTGTCTCTAAAATGCCCACATTCCTGTATCTATGCCCGTTTAAAGTTAATGCTAAACCGAAATCATCTGAACCACTATTTTGCAGCATTTTAAAGAAGTACACTGGGAAAGATTTTTCTGCATGGAAGAAACTGCAGGCGGCATGGCTGAAATGAGAATATCATGCTGCACGAGCTCTTTGCCCTCAGATGTAGAAGTGTCATCAGTGGGCATCATAGAGAAACGGGACTTTAATAAGTGATCATCAACCTCTGTGAATTCCCTTTGTTCTAGACGCCTGACATAAAGAGGTGTCCTGAGTCACATAAACCTCCACCGACTGGTCTTAATGTGGCGCGGGAACATGCCGGTATAAGAGAATTCCGAAGAAGGCTGAACGTCCACAATTGAATGGTCATTGCCAGAAATGAAGTGGCAGACGGATCTGACTGGGAAACTTCAGCTTCCATTAGACAATGAAGATGTGAGAATCTGGTACGTCCACAATTCACGGTTTCCTTAGATCCATGAAATTCCGTGTGGAGTTTTAGTCAGAAAATGAAAACTCCGGAGCCTCTGTTCAGCAGGCCTTGGTGTAGCTCCCATAGGCACATTTGTGCTCCTCTAGAATTTGGATAAAAATCGTTTTCACTGGAATAAAGAACCTTGATCAAGCCAGGTGGGTCTTGACAAAGGAAATTGCTGCATGTGCCCTGTGTACTGACAAGCACCCACCTGTGCTAGTCCATGGTGTATTCAGCACAGAAATCTGCATCCATTGAGCCAAGACAAAGGAAAGCTCAGGGAGGCAGCACCCTTGTGGAAAAGCATTTGTACTTCAAAGATGAGGCCAATGAGGTGAAAGGACAAACCCATGGCAAATAGTTTTCATCATGGGCAGATTTCAGGGAGCAATATTGCTGGGAGAGAAAAGGCACCACGTGAGGAGGCACCCTCAACAAAACTACCTAGGGCAGGAGCCGGGTTGCCCCAGGCACTAGGCGTGTCAGGCCTCAGCATTGTAAGGAGGGTTCACTGAAGTCCCTGAGTGAAGTTTTCTCCGCTGTCCAAGTCTATGTTCCTAATATTTACTCTGCGGTTTCTGATGATCCTGGGTTATGAACGGCCACCATTCACCGTTCTCCTTACACTCGTGCGTCTCCATCGACCTTAAAAGAAAGGGAGGACACGCAACTGCTGGCAGGTAAATTCAGCACACTTTGTCTCAACACAAAAGAGACAGCTCTGTGGTGACCCGTCTTCCACGGTAAAACATTTCCTAGCGAATAAGGAATCTTCCCATCGCAATGACAATATGAGAGAATTGCCACCGATGGATTTGCCGCTGTGCCTACAAACATCATCTTGAGGCCATACAGTAGTGAAGCGCGGGAACCCAGGCGCTTCACCCTTTACCCTAGACCAGTGAAACACTGTCTCTAAAACGCCCACATGCCTGTATCTATGCCTGTTTAAAGTTAACACTAAACCGAAATCTTCTGTCCCACTATTTTGCAGCATTTTAAAGAAGTACACTGGGAAAGATTTTTCTGCATGGAAGAAACTGCAGGCAGCGTGGCTGAAATGAGAATATCATGCTGCACGAGCTCTTTGCCCTCAGATGTAGAAGTGTCATCAGTGGGCATCATAGAGAAACGGGACTTTAATAAGTGATCATCAACCTCTGTGAATTCCCTTTGTTCTAGACGCCTGACATAAAGAGGTGTCCTGAGTCACATAAACCTCCAGGGACTGGTCTTAATGTGGCGCGGGAACATGCCGGTATAAGAGAATTCCGAAGAAGGCTGAACGTCCACAATTGAATGGTCATTGCCAGAAATGAAGTGGCAGCCGGATCTGACTGGGAAACTTCAGCTTCCATTAGACAATGAAGATGTGAGAATCTGGTACGTCCACAATTCACGGTTTCCTTAGATCCATGAAATTCCGTGTGGAGTTTTAGTCAGAAAATGAAAACTCCGGAGCCTCTGTTCAGCAGGCCTTGGTGTAGCTCCCATAGGCACATTTGTGCTCCTCTAGAATTTGGATAAAAATCGTTTTCACTGGAATAAAGAACCTTGATCAAGCCAGGTGGGTCTTGACAAAGGAAATTGCTGCATGTGCCCTGTGTACTGACAAGCACCCACCTGTGCTAGTCCATGGTGTATTCAGCACAGAAATCTGCATCCATTGAGCCAAGACAAAGGAAAGCTCAGGGAGGCAGCACCCTTGTGGAAAAGCATTTGTACTTCAAAGATGAGGCCAATGAGGTGAAAGGACAAACCCATGGCAAATAGTTTTCATCATGGGCAGAATTTCAGGGAGCAATATTGCTGGGAGAGAAAAGGCACCACGTGAGGAGGCACCCTCACCAAAACTACCTAGGGCAGGAGCCGGGTTGCCCCAGGCACTAGGCGTGTCAGGCCTCAGCATTGTAAGGAGGGTTCACTGAAGTCCCTGAGTGAAGTTTTCTCCGCTGTCCAAGTCTATGTTCCTAATATTTACTCTGCGGTTTCTGATGATCCTGGGTTATGAACGGCCACCATTCACCGTTCTCCTTACACTCGTGCGTCTCCATCGACCTTAAAAGAAAGGGAGGACACGCAACTGCTGGCAGGTAAATTCAGCACACTTTGTCTCAACACAAAAGAGACAGCTCTGTGGTGACCCGTCTTCCACGGTAAAACATTTCCTAGCGAATAAGGAATCTTCCCATCGCAATGACAATATGAGAGAATTGCCACCGATGGATTTGCCGCTGTGCCTACAAACATCATCTTGAGGCCATACAGTAGTGAAGCACGGGAACCCAGGCGCTTCACCCTTTACCCTAGACCAGTGAAACACTGTCTCTAAAACGCCCACATGCCTGTATCTATGCCCGTTTAAAGTTAACACTAAACCGAAATCTTCTGTCCCACTATTTTGCAGCATTTTAAAGAAGTACACTGGGAAAGATTTTTCTGCATGGAAGAAACTGCAGGCGGCGTGGCTGAAATGAGAATATCATGCTGCACGAGCTCTTTGCCTCAGATGTAGAAGTGTCATCAGTGGGCATCATAGAGAAACGGGACGTTAATAAGTGATCATCAACCTCTGTGAATTCCCTTTGTTCTAGACGCCTGACATAAAGAGGTGTCCTGAGTCACATAAACCTCCACCCAGTGGTCTTAATGTGGCGCGGGAACATGCCGGTATAAGAGAATTCCGAAGAAGGCTGAACGTCCACAATTGAATGGTCATTGCCAGAAATGAAGTGGCAGCCGGATCTGACTGGGAAACTTCAGCTTCCATTAGACAATGAAGATGTGAGAATCTGGTACGTCCACAATTCACGGTTTCCTTAGATCCATGAAATTCCGTGTGGAGTTTTAGTCAGAAAATGAAAACTCCGGAGCCTCTGTGCAGCAGGCCTTGGTGTAGCTCCCATAGGCACATTTGTGCTCCTCTAGAATTTGGATAAAAATCGTTTTCACTGGAATAAAGAACCTTGATCAAGCCAGGTGGGTCTTGACAAAGGAAATTGCTGCATGTGCCCTGTGTACTGACAAGCACCCACCTGTGCTAGTCCATGGCGTATTCAGCACAGAAATCTGCATCCATTGAGCCAAGACAAAGGAAAGCTCAGGGAGGCAGCACCCATGTGGAAAAGCATTTGTACTTCAAAGATGAGGCCAATGAGGTGAAAGGACAAACCCATGGCAAATAGTTTTCATCATCGGCAGAATTTCAGGGAGCAATATTGCTGGGAGAGAAAAGGCACCACGTGAGGAGGCACCCTCAACAAAACTACCTAGGGCAGGAGCCGGGTTGCCCCCAGGCACTAGGCGTGTCAGGCCTCAGCATTGTAAGGAGGGTTCACTGAAGTCCCTGAGTGAAGTTTTCTCCGCTGTCTTACGTCTACATTCCTAAAATTTACTCTGCGGTTTCTGATGATCCTGGGTTATGAACGGCCACCATTCACCGTTCTCCTTACACTCGTGCGTCTCCATCGACCTTAAAAGAAAGGGAGGACACGCAACTGCTGGCAGGTAAATTCAGCACATTTTGTCTCAACAAAAAAGAGACAGCTCTGTGGTGACCCGTCTTCCACAGTAAAACATTTCCTAGCGAATAAGGAATCTTCCCATCGCAATGACAATATGAGAGAATTGCCACCGATGGATTTGCCGCTGTGCCTACAAACATCATCTTGAGGCCATACAGTAGTGAAGCACGGGAACCCAGGCGCTTCACCCTTTACCCTAGACCAGTGAAACACTGTCTCTAAAACGCCCACATGCCTGTATCTATGCCCGTTTAAAGTTAACACTAAACCGAAATCTTCTGTCCCACTATTTTGCAGCATTTTAAAGAAGTACACTGGGAAAGATTTTTCTGCATGGAAGAAACTGCAGGCGGCGTGGCTGAAATGAGAATATCATGCTGCACGAGCTCTTTGCCCTCAGATGTAGAAGTGTCATCAGTGGGCATCATAGAGAAACGGGACTTTAATAAGTGATCATCAACCTCTGTGAATTCCCTTTGTTCTAGACGCCTGACATAAAGAGGTGTCCTGAGTCACATAAACCTCCAGCGACTGGTCTTAATGTGGCGCGGGAACATGCCGGTATAAGAGAATTCCGAAGAAGGCTGAACGTCCACAATTGAATGGTCATTGCCAGAAATGAAGTGGCAGCCGGATCTGACTGGGAAACTTCAGCTTCCATTAGACAATGAAGATGTGAGAATCTGGTACGTCCACAATTCACGGTTTCCTTAGATCCATGAAATTCCGTGTGGAGTTTTAGTCAGAAAATGAAAACTCCGGAGCCTCTGTTCAGCAGGCCTTGGTGTAGCTCCCATAGGCACATTTGTGCTCCTCTAGAATTTGGATAAAAATCGTTTTCACTGGAATAAAGAACCTTGATCAAGCCAGGTGGGTCTTGACAAAGGAAATTGCTGCATGTGCCCTGTGTACTGACAAGCACCCACCTGTGCTAGTCCATGGTGTATTCAGCACAGAAATCTGCATCCATTGAGCCAAGACAAAGGAAAGCTCAGGGAGGCAGCACCCTTGTGGAAAAGCATTTGTACTTCAAAGATGAGGCCAATGAGGTGAAAGGACAAACCCATGGCAAATAGTTTTCATCATGGGCAGAATTTCAGGGAGCAATATTGCTGGGAGAGAAAAGGCACCACGTGAGGAGGCACCCTCACCAAAACTACCTAGGGCAGGAGCCGGGTTGCCCCAGGCACTAGGCGTGTCAGGCCTCAGCATTGTAAGGAGGGTTCACTGAAGTCCCTGAGTGAAGTTTTCTCCGCTGTCCAAGTCTATGTTCCTAATATTTACTCTGCGGTTTCTGATGATCCTGGGTTATGAACGGCCACCATTCACCGTTCTCCTTACACTCGTGCGTCTCCATCGACCTTAAAAGAAAGGGAGGACACGCAACTGCTGGCAGGTAAATTCAGCACACTTTGTCTCAACACAAAAGAGACAGCTCTGTGGTGACCCGTCTTCCACGGTAAAACATTTCCTAGCGAATAAGGAATCTTCCCATCGCAATGACAATATGAGAGAATTGCCACCGATGGATTTGCCGCTGTGCCTACAAACATCATCTTGAGGCCATACAGTAGTGAAGCACGGGAACCCAGGCGCTTCACCCTTTACCCTAGACCAGTGAAACACTGTCTCTAAAACGCCCACATGCCTGTATCTATGCCCGTTTAAAGTTAACACTAAACCGAAATCTTCTGTCCCACTATTTTGCAGCATTTTAAAGAAGTACACTGGGAAAGATTTTTCTGCATGGAAGAAACTGCAGGCGGCGTGGCTGAAATGAGAATATCATGCTGCACGAGCTCTTTGCCTCAGATGTAGAAGTGTCATCAGTGGGCATCATAGAGAAACGGGACGTTAATAAGTGATCATCAACCTCTGTGAATTCCCTTTGTTCTAGACGCCTGACATAAAGAGGTGTCCTGAGTCACATAAACCTCCACCCAGTGGTCTTAATGTGGCGCGGGAACATGCCGGTATAAGAGAATTCCGAAGAAGGCTGAACGTCCACAATTGAATGGTCATTGCCAGAAATGAAGTGGCAGCCGGATCTGACTGGGAAACTTCAGCTTCCATTAGACAATGAAGATGTGAGAATCTGGTACGTCCACAATTCACGGTTTCCTTAGATCCATGAAATTCCGTGTGGAGTTTTAGTCAGAAAATGAAAACTCCGGAGCCTCTGTTCAGCAGGCCTTGGTGTAGCTCCCATAGGCACATTTGTGCTCCTCTAGAATTTGGATAAAAATCGTTTTCACTGGAATAAAGAACCTTGATCAAGCCAGGTGGGTCTTGACAAAGGAAATTGCTGCATGTGCCCTGTGTACTGACAAGCACCCACCTGTGCTAGTCCATGGCGTATTCAGCACAGAAATCTGCATCCATTGAGCCAAGACAAAGGAAAGCTCAGGGAGGCAGCACCCTTGTGGAAAAGCATTTGTACTTCAAAGATGAGGCCAATGAGGTGAAAGGACAAACCCATGGCAAATAGTTTTCATCATCTGCAGAATTTCAGGGAGCAATATTGGTGGGAGAGAAAAGGCACCACGTGAGGAGGCACCCTCAACAAAACTACCTAGGGCAGGAGCCGGGTTGCCCCAGGCACTAGGCGTGTCAGGCCTCAGCATTGTAAGGAGGGTTCACTGAAGTCCCTGAGTGAAGTTTTCTCCGCTGTCCAAGTCTATGTTCCTAATATTTACTCTGCGGTTTCTGATGATCCTGGGTTATGAACGGCCACCATTCACCGTTCTCCTTACACTCGTGCGTCTCCATCGACCTTAAAAGAAAGGGAGGACACGCAACTGCTGGCAGGTAAATTCAGCACACTTTGTCTCAACACAAAAGAGACAGCTCTGTGGTGACCCGTCTTCCACGGTAAAACATTTCCTAGCGAATAAGGAATCTTCTCATCGCAATGACAATATGAGAGAATTGCCACCGATGGATTTGCCGCTGTGCCTACAAACATCATCTTGAGGCCATACAGTAGTGAAGCACGGGAACCCAGGCGCTTCACCCTTTACCCTAGACCAGTGAAACACTGTCTCTAAAATGCCCACATGCCTGTATCTATGCCCGTTTAAAGTTAACACTAAACCGAAGTCTTCTGTCCCACTATTTTGCAGCATTTTAAGGAAGTAAACTGGGAAAGATTTTTCTGCATGTAAGAAACTGCAGGCGGCGTGGCTGAAATGAGAATATCATGCTGCACGAGCTCTTTGCCTCAGATGTAGAAGTGTCATCAGTGGGCATCATAGAGAAACGGGACGTTAATAAGTGATCATCAACCTCTGTGAATTCCCTTTGTTCTAGACGCCAGACATAAAGAGGTGTCCTGAGTCACATAAACCTCCACCGACTGGTCTTAATGTGGCGTGGGAACATGCCGGTATAAGAGAATTCCGAAGAAGGCTGAACGTCCACAATTGAATGGTCATTGCCAGAAATGAAGTGGCAGCCGGATCAGACTGGGAAACTTCAGCTTCCATTAGACAATGAAGATGTGAGAATCTGGTACGTCCACAATTCACGGTTTCCTTAGAACCATGAAATTCCGTGTGGAGTTTTAGTCAGAAAATGAAAACTCCGGAGCCTCTGTTCAGCAGGACCTAGTGTAGCTCCCATAGGCACATTTGTGCTCCTCTAGAATTTGGATAAAAATCGTTTTCACTGGAATAAAGAACCTTGATCAAGCCAGGTGGGTCTTGACAAAGGAAATTGCTGCATGTGCCCTGTGTACTGACAAGCACCCACCTGTGCTAGTCCATGGCGTATTCAGCACAGAAATCTGCATCCATTGAGCCAAGACAAAGGAAAGCTAAGGGAGGCAGCACCCATGTGGAAAAGCATTTGTACTTCAAAGATGAGGCCAATGATGTGAAAGGACAAACCCATGGCAAATAGTTTTCATCATCGGCAGAATTTCAGGGAGCAATATTGCTGGGAGAGAAAAGGCACCACGTGAGGAGGCACCCTCAAGAAAACTACCTAGGGCAGGAGCCGGGTTGCCCCCAGGCACTAGGCGTGTCAGGCCTCAGCATTGTAAGGAGGGTTCACTGAAGTCCCTGAGTGAAGTTTTCTCCGCTGTCTTACGTCTACATTCCTAAAATTTACTCTGCGGTTTCTGATGATCCTGGGTTATGAACGGCCACCATTCACCGTTCTCCTTACACTCGTGCGTCTCCATCGACCTTAAAAGAAAGGGAGGACACGCAACTGCTGGCAGGTAAATTCAGCACATTTTGTCTCAACAAAAAAGAGACAGCTCTGTGGTGACCCGTCTTCCACAGTAAAACATTTCCTAGCGAATAAGGAGTCTTCCCATCGCAATGACAATATGAGAGAATTGCCACCGATGGATTTGCCGCTGTGCCTACAAACATCATCTTGAGACCATACAGTAGTGAATCACGGGAACCCAGGCGCTTCACCCTTTACCCTAGACCAGTGAAACACTGTCTCTACACATGCCCACATGCCTGTATCTATGCCCGTTTAAAGTTAACACTAAACCGAAATCTTCTGTCCCACTATTTTGCAGCATTTTAAAGAAGTACACTGGGAAAGATTTTTCTGCAAGGAAGAAACTGCAGGCGGCGTGGCTGAAATGAGAATATCATGCTGCACGAGCTCTTTGCCCTCAGATGTAGAAGTGTCATCAGTGGGCATCATAGAGAAACGGGACTTTAATAAGTGATCATCAACCTCTGTGAATTCCCTTTGTTCTAGACGCCTGACATAAAGAGGTGTCCTGAGTCACATAAACCTCCACCGAGTGGTCTTAATGTGGCGCGGGAACATGCCGGTATAAGAGAATTCCGAAGAAGGCTGAACGTCCACAATTGAATGGTCATTGCCAGAAATGAAGTGGCAGCCGGATCAGACTGGGAAACTTCAGCTTCCATTAGACAATGAAGATGTGAGAATCTGGTACGTCCACAATTCATGGTTTCCTTAGATCCATGAAATTCCGTGTGGAATGTTAGTCAGAAAATGAAATCTCCGGAGCCACCTGTTCAGCAGGCCCGGGTGTAGCTCCCATAGGCACACTTGTGCTCCTCTAGAATTTGGATAAAAATTGTTTTCACTGGAATAAAGAACCTTGATCAAGCCAGGTGGGTCTTGACAAAGGAAATTGCTGCATGTGCCCTGTGTACTGACAAGCACCCACCTGTGCTAGTCCATGGCGTATTCAGCACAGAAATCTGCATCCATTGAGCCAAGACAAAGGAAAGCTCAGGGAGGCAGCACCCATGTGGAAAAGCATTTGTACTTCAAAGATGAGGCCAATGAGGTGAAAGGACAAACCCATGGCAAATAGTTTTCATCATCGGCAGAATTTCAGGGAGCAATATTGCTGGGAGAGAAAAGGCACCACGTGAGGAGGCACCCTCAACAAAACTACCTAGGGCAGGAGCCGGGTTGCCCCCAGGCACTAGGCGTGTCAGGCCTCAGCATTGTAAGGAGGGTTCACTGAAGTCCCTGAGTGAAGTTTTCTCCGCTGTCTTACGTCTACATTCCTAAAATTTACTCTGCGGTTTCTGATGATCCTGGGTTATGAACGGCCACCATTCACCGTTCTCCTTACACTTGTGCGTCTCCATCGACCTTAAAAGAAAGGGAGGACACGCAACTGCTGGCAGGTAAATTCAGCACATTTTGTCTCAACAAAAAAGAGACAGCTCTGTGGTGACCCGTCTTCCACAGTAAAACATTTCCTAGCGAATAAGGAGTCTTCCCATCGCAATGACAATATGAGAGAATTGCCACCGATGGATTTGTCGCTGTGCCTACAAACATCATCTTGAGGCCATACAGTAGTGAAGCACGGGAACCCAGGCGCTTCACCCTTTACCCTAGACCAGTGAAACACTGTCTCTAAACATGCCCACATGCCTGTATCTATGCCCGTTTAAAGTTAACACTAAACCGAAATCTTCTGTCCCACTATTTTGCAGCATTTTAAAGAAGTACACTGGGAAAGATTTTTCTGCAAGGAAGAAACTGCAGGCGGCGTGGCTGAAATGAGAATATCATGCTGCACGAGCTCTTTGCCCTCAGATGTAGAAGTGTCATCAGTGGGCATCATAGAGAAACGGGACTTTAATAAGTGATCATCAACCTCTGTGAATTCCCTTTGTTCTAGACGCCTGACATAAAGAGGTGTCCTGAGTCACATAAACCTCCACCGACTGGTCTTAATGTGGCGCGGGAACATGCCGGTATAAGAGAATTCCGAAGAAGGCTGAACGTCCACAATTGAATGGTCATTGCCAGAAATGAAGTGGCAGCCGGATCAGACTGGGAAACTTCAGCTTCCATTAGACAATGAAGATGTGAGAATCTGGTACGTCCACAATTCACGGGTTCCTTAGATCCATGAAATTCCGTGTGGAATTTAAGTCAGAAAATGAAAACTCCGGAGCCTCCTGTTCAGCAGGCCCGGGTGTAGCTCCCATAGGCACACTTGTGCTCCTCTAGAATTTGGATAAAAATTGTTTTCACTGGAATAAAGAACCTTGATCAAGCCAGGTGGGTCTTGACAAACGAAATTGCTGCGTGTGCCCGGTATACTGACAAGCACCCACCTTTGCTAGTCCATGGCGTATTCAGCACAGGAATCTGCATTGATTGAGCCAAGACAAAGGAAAGCTCAGGGAGGCAGCACCCCTGTGGAAAAGCATTTGTACTTCAAAGATGAGGCCAATGAGGTGAAAGGACAAACCCATGGCAAATAGTTTTCATCATTGGCAGAAGTTCACGGAGCAATATTGCTGGGAGATAAAAGGCACCACCAGAGGGAGGCACGCTCAACAAATCTTCCTAGGGCAGAAGCCGTGTTGCCCAAGGCACTAGGCGTGTCAGGCCTCAGCATTGTAAGGAGGGTTCACTGAAGTCCCTGAGTGAAGTTATCTCCGCAGTCCTACGTCTACGTTCCTAAAATTTACTCTGCGGTTTCTGATGATCCTGGGTTATGAACGGCCACCATTCACCGTTCTCCTTACACTCGTGCGTCACCATCGACCTTAAAAGAAAGGGAGGACACGCAACTGCTGGCAGGTAAATTCAGCACACTTTGTCTTAACATAAAAGAGACAGCTCTGTGGTGAACCGTCTTCCACGGTAAAACATTTCCTAGCGAATAAGGAATCTTCCCATCGCAATGACAATATGAGAGAATTGCCACCGATGGATTTGCCGCTGTGCCTACAAACATCATCTTGAGGCCATACAGTAGTGAAGCACGGGAACCCAGGCGCTTCACCCTTTACCCTAGCCAGTGAAACACTGTCTCTAAAATGCCCACATTCCTGTATCTATGCCCGTTTAAAGATAATGCTAAACCGAAATCATCTGAACCACTATTTTGCAGCATTTTAAAGAAGTACACTGGGAAAGATTTTTCTGCATGGAAGAAACTGCAGGCGGCATGGCTGAAATGAGAATATCATGCTGCACGAGCTCTTTGCCCTCAGATGTAGAAGTGTCATCAGTGGGCATCATAGAGAAACGGGACTTTAATAAGTGATCATCAACCTCTGTCAATTCCCTTTGTTCTAGATGCCTGACATAAAGAGGTGTCCTGAGTCACATAAACCTCCACCGACGGGTCTTAATGTGGCGCGGGAACATGCCGGTATAAGAGAATTCCAAAGAAGGCTGAACGTCCACAATTGACTGGTCATTGCCAGAAATGAAGTGGCAGCCGGATCAGACTGGAAAACTTCAGCTTCCATTAGACAATGAAGATGTGAGAATCTGGTACGTCCACAATTCATGGTTTCCTTAGAACCATGAAATTCCGTGTGGAGTTTTAGTCAGAAAATGAAAACTCCGGAGCCTCTGTTCAGCAGGCCCTGGTGTAGCTCCCATAGGCACATTTGTGCTACTCTAGAATTTGGATAAAAATCGTTTTCACTGGAATAAAGAACCTTGATCAAGCCAGATGGGTCTTGACAAAGGAAATTGCTGCATGTGCCCTGTGTACTGACAAGCACCCACCTGTGCTAGTCCATGGCGTATTCAGCACAGAAATCTGCATCCATTGAGCCAAGACAAAGGAAAGCTCAGGGAGGCAGCACCCGTGTTGAAAAGCATTTGTACTTCAAAGATGAGGCCAATGATGTGAAAGGACAAACCCATGGCAAATAGTTTTCATCATCGGCAGAATTTCAGGGAGCAATATTGCTGGGAGAGAAAAGGCACCACGTGAGGAGGCACCCTCAAGAAAACTACCTAGGGCAGGAGCCGGGTTGCCCCCAGGCACTAGGCGTGTCAGGCCTCAGCATTGTAAGGAGGGTTCACTGAAGTCCCTGAGTGAAGTTTTCTCCGCTGTCTTACGTCTACATTCCTAAAATTTACTCTGCGGTTTCTGATGATCCTGGGTTATGAACGGCCACCATTCACCGTTCTCCTTACACTCGTGCGTCTCCATCGACCTTAAAAGAAAGGGAGGACACGCAACTGCTGGCAGGTAAATTCAGCACATTTTGTCTCAACAAAAAAGAGACAGCTCTGTGGTGACCCGTCTTCCACAGTAAAACATTTCCTAGCGAATAAGGAGTCTTCCCATCGCAATGACAATATGAGAGAATTGCCACCGATGGATTTGCCGCTGTGCCTACAAACATCATCTTGAGACCATACAGTAGTGAATCACGGGAACCCAGGCGCTTCACCCTTTACCCTAGACCAGTGAAACACTGTCTCTACACATGCCCACATGCCTGTATCTATGCCCGTTTAAAGTTAACACTAAACCGAAATCTTCTGTCCCACTATTTTGCAGCATTTTAAAGAAGTACACTGGGAAAGATTTTTCTGCAAGGAAGAAACTGCAGGCGGCGTGGCTGAAATGAGAATATCATGCTGCACGAGCTCTTTGCCCTCAGATGTAGAAGTGTCATCAGTGGGCATCATAGAGAAACGGGACTTTAATAAGTGATCATCAACCTCTGTGAATTCCCTTTGTTCTAGACGCCTGACATAAAGAGGTGTCCTGAGTCACATAAACCTCCACCGAGTGGTCTTAATGTGGCGCGGGAACATGCCGGTATAAGAGAATTCCGAAGAAGGCTGAACGTCCACAATTGAATGGTCATTGCCAGAAATGAAGTGGCAGCCGGATCAGACTGGGAAACTTCAGCTTCCATTAGACAATGAAGATGTGAGAATCTGGTACGTCCACAATTCATGGTTTCCTTAGATCCATGAAATTCCGTGTGGAATGTTAGTCAGAAAATGAAATCTCCGGAGCCACCTGTTCAGCAGGCCCGGGTGTAGCTCCCATAGGCACACTTGTGCTCCTCTAGAATTTGGATAAAAATTGTTTTCACTGGAATAAAGAACCTTGATCAAGCCAGGTGGGTCTTGACAAAGGAAATTGCTGCATGTGCCCTGTGTACTGACAAGCACCCACCTGTGCTAGTCCATGGCGTATTCAGCACAGAAATCTGCATCCATTGAGCCAAGACAAAGGAAAGCTCAGGGAGGCAGCACCCATGTGGAAAAGCATTTGTACTTCAAAGATGAGGCCAATGAGGTGAAAGGACAAACCCATGGCAAATAGTTTTCATCATCGGCAGAATTTCAGGGAGCAATATTGCTGGGAGAGAAAAGGCACCACGTGAGGAGGCACCCTCAACAAAACTACCTAGGGCAGGAGCCGGGTTGCCCCCAGGCACTAGGCGTGTCAGGCCTCAGCATTGTAAGGAGGGTTCACTGAAGTCCCTGAGTGAAGTTTTCTCCGCTGTCTTACGTCTACATTCCTAAAATTTACTCTGCGGTTTCTGATGATCCTGGGTTATGAACGGCCACCATTCACCGTTCTCCTTACACTTGTGCGTCTCCATCGACCTTAAAAGAAAGGGAGGACACGCAACTGCTGGCAGGTAAATTCAGCACATTTTGTCTCAACAAAAAAGAGACAGCTCTGTGGTGACCCGTCTTCCACAGTAAAACATTTCCTAGCGAATAAGGAGTCTTCCCATCGCAATGACAATATGAGAGAATTGCCACCGATGGATTTGTCGCTGTGCCTACAAACATCATCTTGAGGCCATACAGTAGTGAAGCACGGGAACCCAGGCGCTTCACCCTTTACCCTAGACCAGTGAAACACTGTCTCTAAACATGCCCACATGCCTGTATCTATGCCCGTTTAAAGTTAACACTAAACCGAAATCTTCTGTCCCACTATTTTGCAGCATTTTAAAGAAGTACACTGGGAAAGATTTTTCTGCAAGGAAGAAACTGCAGGCGGCGTGGCTGAAATGAGAATATCATGCTGCACGAGCTCTTTGCCCTCAGATGTAGAAGTGTCATCAGTGGGCATCATAGAGAAACGGGACTTTAATAAGTGATCATCAACCTCTGTGAATTCCCTTTGTTCTAGACGCCTGACATAAAGAGGTGTCCTGAGTCACATAAACCTCCACCGACTGGTCTTAATGTGGCGCGGGAACATGCCGGTATAAGAGAATTCCGAAGAAGGCTGAACGTCCACAATTGAATGGTCATTGCCAGAAATGAAGTGGCAGCCGGATCAGACTGGGAAACTTCAGCTTCCATTAGACAATGAAGATGTGAGAATCTGGTACGTCCACAATTCACGGGTTCCTTAGATCCATGAAATTCCGTGTGGAATTTAAGTCAGAAAATGAAAACTCCGGAGCCTCCTGTTCAGCAGGCCCGGGTGTAGCTCCCATAGGCACACTTGTGCTCCTCTAGAATTTGGATAAAAATTGTTTTCACTGGAATAAAGAACCTTGATCAAGCCAGGTGGGTCTTGACAAACGAAATTGCTGCGTGTGCCCGGTATACTGACAAGCACCCACCTTTGCTAGTCCATGGCGTATTCAGCACAGGAATCTGCATTGATTGAGCCAAGACAAAGGAAAGCTCAGGGAGGCAGCACCCCTGTGGAAAAGCATTTGTACTTCAAAGATGAGGCCAATGAGGTGAAAGGACAAACCCATGGCAAATAGTTTTCATCATTGGCAGAAGTTCACGGAGCAATATTGCTGGGAGATAAAAGGCACCACCAGAGGGAGGCACGCTCAACAAATCTTCCTAGGGCAGAAGCCGTGTTGCCCAAGGCACTAGGCGTGTCAGGCCTCAGCATTGTAAGGAGGGTTCACTGAAGTCCCTGAGTGAAGTTATCTCCGCAGTCCTACGTCTACGTTCCTAAAATTTACTCTGCGGTTTCTGATGATCCTGGGTTATGAACGGCCACCATTCACCGTTCTCCTTACACTCGTGCGTCACCATCGACCTTAAAAGAAAGGGAGGACACGCAACTGCTGGCAGGTAAATTCAGCACACTTTGTCTTAACATAAAAGAGACAGCTCTGTGGTGAACCGTCTTCCACGGTAAAACATTTCCTAGCGAATAAGGAATCTTCCCATCGCAATGACAATATGAGAGAATTGCCACCGATGGATTTGCCGCTGTGCCTACAAACATCATCTTGAGGCCATACAGTAGTGAAGCACGGGAACCCAGGCGCTTCACCCTTTACCCTAGCCAGTGAAACACTGTCTCTAAAATGCCCACATTCCTGTATCTATGCCCGTTTAAAGATAATGCTAAACCGAAATCATCTGAACCACTATTTTGCAGCATTTTAAAGAAGTACACTGGGAAAGATTTTTCTGCATGGAAGAAACTGCAGGCGGCATGGCTGAAATGAGAATATCATGCTGCACGAGCTCTTTGCCCTCAGATGTAGAAGTGTCATCAGTGGGCATCATAGAGAAACGGGACTTTAATAAGTGATCATCAACCTCTGTCAATTCCCTTTGTTCTAGATGCCTGACATAAAGAGGTGTCCTGAGTCACATAAACCTCCACCGACGGGTCTTAATGTGGCGCGGGAACATGCCGGTATAAGAGAATTCCAAAGAAGGCTGAACGTCCACAATTGACTGGTCATTGCCAGAAATGAAGTGGCAGCCGGATCAGACTGGAAAACTTCAGCTTCCATTAGACAATGAAGATGTGAGAATCTGGTACGTCCACAATTCATGGTTTCCTTAGAACCATGAAATTCCGTGTGGAGTTTTAGTCAGAAAATGAAAACTCCGGAGCCTCTGTTCAGCAGGCCCTGGTGTAGCTCCCATAGGCACATTTGTGCTACTCTAGAATTTGGATAAAAATCGTTTTCACTGGAATAAAGAACCTTGATCAAGCCAGATGGGTCTTGACAAAGGAAATTGCTGCATGTGCCCTGTGTACTGACAAGCACCCACCTGTGCTAGTCCATGGCGTATTCAGCACAGAAATCTGCATCCATTGAGCCAAGACAAAGGAAAGCTCAGGGAGGCAGCACCCGTGTTGAAAAGCATTTGTACTTCAAAGATGAGGCCAATGAGGTGAAAGGACAAACCCATGGCAAATAGTTTTCATCATCGGCAGAATTTCAGGGAGCAATATTGCTGGGAGAGAAAAGGCACCACGTGAGGAGGCACCCTCAACAAAACTACCTAGGGCAGGAGCCGGGTTGCCCCCAGGCACTAGGCGTGTCAGGCCTCAGCATTGTAAGGAGGGTTCACTGAAGTCCCTGAGTGAAGTTTTCTCCGCTGTCCTACGTCTACGTTCCTAAAATTTACTCTGCGGTTTCTGATGATCCTGGGTTATGAACGGCCACCATTCACCGTTCTCCTTACACTCGTGCATCTCCATCGACCTTAAAAGAAAGGGAGGACACGCAACTGCTGGCAGGTAAATTCAGCACACTTTGTCTCAACAAAAAAGAGACAGCTCTGTGGTGACCCGTCTTCCACGGTAAAACATTTCCTAGCGAATAAGGAATCTTCCCATCGCAATGACAATATGAGAGAATTGCCACCGATGGATTTGCCGCTGTGCCTACAAACATCATCTTGAGGCCATACAGTAGTGAAGCACGGGAACCCAGGCGCTTCACCCTTTACCCTAGACCAGTGAAACACTGTCTCTAAAACGCCCACATGCCTGTATCTATGCCCGTTTAAAGTTAACACTAAACCGAAATCTTCTGTCCCACTATTTTGCAGCATTTTAAAGAAGTACACTGTGAAAGATTTTTCTGCAAGGAAGAAACGGCAGGCGGCGTGGCTGAAATGAGAATATCATGCTGCACGAGCTCTTTGCCCTCAGATGTAGAAGTGTCATCAGTGGGCATCATAGAGAAACGGGACTTTAATAAGTGATCATCAACCTCTGTGAATTCCCTTTGTTCTAGACGCCTGAAATAAAGAGGTGTCCTGAGTCACATAAACCTCCACCGACTGGTCTTAATGTGGCGAGGGAACATGCCGGTATAAGAGAATTCCAAAGAAGGCTGAACGTCCACAATTGAATGGTCATTGCCAGAAATGAAGTGGCAGCCGGATCAGACTGGGAAACTTCAGCTTCCATTAGACAATGAAGATGTGAGAATCTGGTACGTCCACAATTCACGGGTTCCTTAGATCCATGAAATTCCGTGTGGAATTTTAGTCAGAAAATGAAAACTCCGCAGCCTCCTGTTCAGCAGGCCCGGGTGTAGCTCCCATAGGCACATTTGTGCTCCTCTAGAATTTGGATAAAAATTGTTTTCACTGGAATAAAGAACCTTGATCAAGCCAGGTGGGTCTTGACAAACGAAATTGCTGCGTGTGCCCGGTATACTGACAAGCACCAACCTGTGCTAGTCCATGGCGTATTCAGCACAGGAATCTGCATTGATTGATCCAAGACAAAGGAAAGCTCAGGGAGGCAGCACCCCTGTGGAAAAGCATTTGTACTTCAAAGATGAGGCCAATGAGGTGAAAGGACAAACCCATGGCAAATAGTTTTCATCATTGGCAGAATTTCACGGAGCAATATTGCTGGGAGAGAAAAGGCACCACCTGAGGGAGGCACGCTCAACAAAACTAACTAGGGCAGTAGCCGGGTTGCCCCCAGGCACTAGGCATGTCAGGCCTCAGCATTGTAAGGAGGGTTCACTGAAGTCCCTGAGTGAAGTTTTCTCCGCTGTCCTATGTCTACGTTCCTAAAATTTACTCTGCGGTTTCTGATGATCCTGGGTTATGAACGGCCACCATTTACCGTACTCCTTACACTAGTATGTCTCCATCGACCTTAAAAGAAAGGGAGGACACGCAACTGCTGGCAGGTAAATTCAGCACACTTTGTCTCAACAAAAATAGACAGCTCTGTGGTGACCCGTCTTCCACGGTAAAATATTTCCTAGCGAATAAGGAATCTTCCCATCGCAATGACAATATGAGAGAATTGCCACCGATGGATTTGCCGCTGTGCCTACAAACATCATCTTGAGGCCATACAGTAGTGAAGCACGGGAACCCAGGCGCTTCACCCTTTACCCTAGCCAGTGAAACACTGTCTCTAAAATGCCCACATTCCTGTATCTATGCCCGTTTAAAGTTAACACTAAACCGAAATCTTCTGTCCCACTATTTTGCAGCATTTTAAAGAAGTACACTGGGAAAGATTTTTCTGCAAGGAAGAAACGGCAGGCGGCGTGGCTGAAATGAGAATATCATGCTGCACGAACTCTTTGCCCTCAGATGTAGAAGTGTCATCAGTGGGCATCATAGAGAAACGGGACTTTAATAAGTGATCATCAACCTCTGTGAATTCCCTTTGTTCTAGACGCCTGACATAAAGAGGTGTCCTGAGTCACATAAACCTCCAGCGACTGGTCTTAATGTGGCGCGGGAACATGCCGGTATAAGAGAATTCCGAAGAAGGCTGAACGTCCACAATTGAATGGTCATTGCCAGAAATGAAGTGGCAGCCGGATCAGACTGGGAAACTTCAGCTTCCATTAGACAATGAAGATGTGAGAATCTGGTATGTCCACAATTCACGGTTTCCTTAGATCCATGAAATTCCCTGTGGAATTTTAGTCAGAAAATGAAAACTCCGGAGCTTCCTGTTCAGCAGGCCCGGGTGTAGCTCCCATAGGCACACTTGTGCTCCTCTAGAATTTGGATAAAAATTGTTTTCACTGGAATAAAGAACCTTGATCAAGCCAGGTGGGTCTTGACAAACGAAATTGCTGTGTGTGCCAGGTATACTGACAAGCACCCACCTGTGCTAGTCCATGGCGTATTCAGCACAGGAATCTGCATTGATTGAGCCAAGACAAAGGAAAGCTCAGGGAGGCAGCACCCCTGTGGAAAAGCATTTGTACTTCAAAGATGAGGCCAATGAGGTGAAAGGACAAACCCATGGCAAATAGTTTTCATCATTGGCAGAATTTCACGGAGCAATATTGCTGGGAGAGAAAAGGCACCACCTGAGGGAGGCACGCTCAACAAAACTACATAGGGCAGGAGCCGGGTTGCCCCCAGGCACTAGGCGTGTCAGGCCTCAGCATTGTAAGGAGGGTTCACTGAAGTCCCTGAGTGAAGTTTTCTCTGCTGTCCTACGTCTACGTTCCTAAAATTTACTCTGCGGTTTCTGATGATCCAGGGTTATGAATGGCCACCATTCACCGTAAACCTTACACTCGTGCATCTCCATCGACCTTAAAAGAAAGGGAGGACACGCAACTGCTGGCAGGTAAATTCAGCACACTTTGTCTCAACAAAAAAGAGACAGCTCTGTGGTGACCCGTCTTCCACGGTAAAACATTTCCTAGCGAATAAGGAATCTTCCCATCGCAATGACAATATGAGAGAATTGCCACCGATGGATTTGCCGCTGTGCCTACAAACATCATCTTGAGGCCATACAGTAGTGAAGCACGGGAACCCAGGCGCTTCACCCTTTACCCTAGACCAGTGAAACACTGTCTCTAAAACGCCCACATGCCTGTATCTATGCCCGTTTAAAGTTAACACTAAACCGAAATCTTCTGTCCCACTATTTTGCAGCATTTTAAAGAAGTACACTGGGAAAGATTTTTCTGCAAGGAAGAAACGGCAGGCGGCGTGGCTGAAATGAGAATATCATGCTGCACGAACTCTTTGCCCTCAGATGTAGAAGTGTCATCAGTGGGCATCATAGAGAAACGGGACTTTAATAAGTGATCATCAACCTCTGTGAATTCCCTTTGTTCTAGACGCCTGACATAAAGAGGTGTCCTGAGTCACATAAACCTCCACCGACTGGTCTTAATGTGGCGCGGGAACATGCCGGTATAAGAGAATTCCGAAGAAGGCTGAACGTCCACAATTGAATGGTCATTGCCAGAAATGAAGTGGCAGCCGGATCAGACTGGGAAACTTCAGCTTCCATTAGACAATGAAGGTGTGAGAATCTGGTACGTCCACAATTCACGGTTTCCTTAGATCCATGAAATTCCGTGTGGAATTTTAGTCAGAAAATGAAAACTCCGCAGCCTCCTGTTCAGCAGGCCCGGGTGTAGCTCCCATAGGCACACTTGTGCTCCTCTAGAATTTGGATAAAAATAGTTTTCACTGGAATAAAGAACCTTGATCAAGCCAGGTGGGTCTTGACAAACGAAATTGCTGCGTGTGCCCAGTATACTGACAAGCACCAACCTGTGCTAGTCCATGGTGTATTCAGCACAGGAATCTGCATTGATTGATCCAAGACAAAGGAAGGCTCAGGGAGGCAGCACCCCTGTGGAAAAGCATTTGTACTTCAAAGATGAGGCCAATGAGGTGAAAGGACAAACCCATGGCAAATAGTTTTCATCATTGGCAGAATTTCACGGAGCAATATTGCTGGGAGAGAAAAGGCACCACCTGAGGGAGGCACGCTCAACAAAACTAACTAGGGCAGGAGCCGGGTTGCCCCCAGGCACTAGGCATGTCAGGCCTCAGCATTGTAAGGAGGGTTCACTGAAGTCCCTGAGTGAAGTTTTCTCCGCTATCCTACGTCTACGTTCCTAAAAGTTACTCTGGGGTTTCTGATGATCCTGGGTTATGAACGGCCACCATTCACCGTTCTCCTTACACTAGTACGTCTCCATCGACCTTAAAAGAAAGGGAGGACACGCAACTGCTGGCAGGTAAATTCAGCACACTTTGTCTCAACAAAAATAGACAGCTCTGTGGTGACCCGTCTTCCACGGTAAAATATTTCCTAGCGAATAAGGAATCTTCCCATCGCAATGACAATATGAGAGAATTGCCACCGATGGATTTGCCGCTGTGCCTACAAACATCATCTTGAGGCCATACAGTAGTGAAGCACGGGAACCCAGGCGCTTCACCCTTTACCCTAGACCAGTGAAACACTGTCTCTAAAATGCCCACATGCCTGTATCTATGCCCGTTTAAAGTTAACACTAAACCGAAATCTTCTGTCCCACTATTTTGCAGCATTTTAAAGAAGTGCACTGGGAAAAAATTTTCTGCAAGGAAGAAACTGCAGGCGGTGTGGCTGAAATGAGAATATCATGCTGCACGAGCTCTTTGCCCTCAGATGTAGAAGTGTCATCAGTGGGCATCATAGAGAAACGGGACTTTAATAAGTGATCATCAACCTCTGTCAATTCCCTTTGTTCTAGACGCCTGAAATAAAGAGTTGTCCTGAGTCACATGAACCTCCACCGACTGGTCTTAATGTGGCGCGGGAACATGCCGGTATAAGAGAATTCCGAAGAAGGCTGAACGTCCACAATTGAATGGTCATGCCAGAAATGAAGTGGCAGCCGGATCAGACTGGAAAACTTCAGCTTCCATTAGACAATGAAGATGTGAGAATCTGGTACGTCCACAATTCATGGTTTCCTTAGAACCATGAAATTCCGTGTGGAGTTTTAGTCAGAAAATGAAAACTCCGGAGCCTCTGTTCAGCAGGCCCTGGTGTAGCTCCCATAGGCACATTTGTGCTCCTCTAGAATTTGGATAAAAATCGTTTTCACTGGAATAAAGAACCTTGATCAAGCCAGGTGGAACTTGACAAAGGAAATTGCTGCGTGTGCCCTGTGTACTGACAAGCACCCACCTGTGCTAGTCCATGGCGTATTCAGCACAGAAATCTGCATCCATTGAGCCAAGACAAAGGAAAGCTCAGGGAGGCAGCACCCTTGTGGAAAAGCATTTGTACTTCAAAGATGAGGCCAATGAGGTGAAAGGACAAACCCATGGCAAATAGTTTTCATCATGGGCAGAATTTCAGGGAGCAATATTGCTGGGAGAGAAAAGGCACCACGTGAGGAGGCACCCTCACCAAAACTACCTAGGGCAGGAGCCGGGTTGCCCCAGGCACTAGGCGTGTCAGGCCTCAGCATTGTAAGGAGGGTTCACTGAAGTCCCTGAGTGAAGTTTTCTCCGCTGTCCAAGTCTATGTTCCTAATATTTACTCTGCGGTTTCTGATGATCCTGGGTTATGAACGGCCACCATTCACCGTTCTCCTTACACTCGTGCGTCTCCATCGACCTTAAAAGAAAGGGAGGACACGCAACTGCTGGCAGGTAAATTCAGCACACTTTGTCTCAACACAAAAGAGACAGCTCTGTGGTGACCCGTCTTCCACGGTAAAACATTTCCTAGCGAATAAGGAATCTTCCCATCGCAATGACAATATGAGAGAATTGCCACCGATGGATTTGCCGCTGTGCCTACAAACATCATCTTGAGGCCATACAGTAGTGAAGCACGGGAACCCAGGCGCTTCACCCTTTACCCTAGACCAGTGAAACACTGTCTCTAAAACGCCCACATGCCTGTATCTATGCCCGTTTAAAGTTAACACTAAACCGAAATCTTCTGTCCCACTATTTTGCAGCATTTTAAAGAAGTACACTGGGAAAGATTTTTCTGCATGGAAGAAACGGCAGGCGGCGTGGCTGAAATGAGAATATCATGCTGCACGAGCTCTTTGCCTCAGATGTAGAAGTGTCATCAGTGGGCATCATAGAGAAACGGGACGTTAATAAGTGATCATCAACCTCTGTGAATTCCCTTTGTTCTAGACGCCTGACATAAAGAGGTGTCCTGAGTCACATAAACCTCCACCCAGTGGTCTTAATGTGGCGCGGGAACATGCCGGTATAAGAGAATTCCGAAGAAGGCTGAACGTCCACAATTGAATGGTCATTGCCAGAAATGAAGTGGCAGCCGGATCTGACTGGGAAACTTCAGCTTCCATTAGACAATGAAGATGTGAGAATCTGGTACGTCCACAATTCACGGTTTCCTTAGATCCATGAAATTCCGTGTGGAGTTTTAGTCAGAAAATGAAAACTCCGGAGCCTCTGTTCAGCAGGCCTTGGTGTAGCTCCCATAGGCACATTTGTGCTCCTCTAGAATTTGGATAAAAATCGTTTTCACTGGAATAAAGAACCTTGATCAAGCCAGGTGGGTCTTGACAAAGGAAATTGCTGCATGTGCCCTGTGTACTGACAAGCACCCACCTGTGCTAGTCCATGGCGTATTCAGCACAGAAATCTGCATCCATTGAGCCAAGACAAAGGAAAGCTCAGGGAGGCAGCACCCTTGTGGAAAAGCATTTGTACTTCAAAGATGAGGCCAATGAGGTGAAAGGACAAACCCATGGCAAATAGTTTTCATCATCTGCAGAATTTCAGGGAGCAATATTGGTGGGAGAGAAAAGGCACCACGTGAGGAGGCACCCTCAACAAAACTACCTAGGGCAGGAGCCGGGTTGCCCCAGGCACTAGGCGTGTCAGGCCTCAGCATTGTAAGGAGGGTTCACTGAAGTCCCTGAGTGAAGTTTTCTCCGCTGTCCAAGTCTATGTTCCTAATATTTACTCTGCGGTTTCTGATGATCCTGGGTTATGAACGGCCACCATTCACCGTTCTCCTTACACTCGTGCGTCTCCATCGACCTTAAAAGAAAGGGAGGACACGCAACTGCTGGCAGGTAAATTCAGCACACTTTGTCTCAACACAAAAGAGACAGCTCTGTGGTGACCCGTCTTCCACGGTAAAACATTTCCTAGCGAATAAGGAATCTTCTCATCGCAATGACAATATGAGAGAATTGCCACCGATGGATTTGCCGCTGTGCCTACAAACATCATCTTGAGGCCATACAGTAGTGAAGCACGGGAACCCAGGCGCTTCACCCTTTACCCTAGACCAGTGAAACACTGTCTCTAAAATGCCCACATGCCTGTATCTATGCCCGTTTAAAGTTAACACTAAACCGAAGTCTTCTGTCCCACTATTTTGCAGCATTTTAAAGAAGTAAACTGGGAAAGATTTTTCTGCATGGAAGAAACTGCAGGCGGCGTGGCTGAAATGAGAATATCATGCTGCACGAGCTCTTTGCCTCAGATGTAGAAGTGTCATCAGTGGGCATCATAGAGAAACGGGACGTTAATAAGTGATCATCAACCTCTGTGAATTCCCTTTGTTCTAGACGCCAGACATAAAGAGGTGTCCTGAGTCACATAAACCTCCACCGACTGGTCTTAATGTGGCGTGGGAACATGCCGGTATAAGAGAATTCCGAAGAAGGCTGAACGTCCACAATTGAATGGTCATTGCCAGAAATGAAGTGGCAGCCGGATCAGACTGGGAAACTTCAGCTTCCATTAGACAATGAAGATGTGAGAATCTGGTACGTCCACAATTCACGGTTTCCTTAGAACCATGAAATTCCGTGTGGAGTTTTAGTCAGAAAATGAAAACTCCGGAGCCTCTGTTCAGCAGGACCTAGTGTAGCTCCCATAGGCACATTTGTGCTCCTCTAGAATTTGGATAAAAATCGTTTTCACTGGAATAAAGAACCTTGATCAAGCCAGGTGGGTCTTGACAAAGGAAATTGCTGCATGTGCCCTGTGTACTGACAAGCACCCACCTGTGCTAGTCCATGGCGTATTCAGCACAGAAATCTGCATCCATTGAGCCAAGACAAAGGAAAGCTAAGGGAGGCAGCACCCATGTGGAAAAGCATTTGTACTTCAAAGATGAGGCCAATGATGTGAAAGGACAAACCCATGGCAAATAGTTTTCATCATTGGCAGAATTTCAGGGAGCAATATTGCTGGGAGAGAAAAGGCACCACGTGAGGAGGCACCCTCAACAAAACTACCTAGGGCAGGAGCCGGGTTGCCCCCAGGCACTAGGCGTGTCAGGCCTCAGCATTGTAAGGAGGGTTCACTGAAGTCCCTGAGTGAAGTTTTCTCCGCTGTCTTACGTCTACATTCCTAAAATTTACTCTGCGGTTTCTGATGATCCTGGGTTATGAACGGCCACCATTCACCGTTCTCCTTACACTCGTGCGTCTCCATCGACCTTAAAAGAAAGGGAGGACACGCAACTGCTGGCAGGTAAATTCAGCACATTTTGTCTCAACAAAAAAGAGACAGCTCTGTGGTGACCCGTCTTCCACAGTAAAACATTTCCTAGCGAATAAGGAGTCTTCCCATCGCAATGACAATATGAGAGAATTGCCACCGATGGATTTGCCGCTGTGCCTACAAACATCATCTTGAGACCATACAGTAGTGAATCACGGGAACCCAGGCGCTTCACCCTTTACCCTAGACCAGTGAAACACTGTCTCTACACATGCCCACATGCCTGTATCTATGCCCGTTTAAAGTTAACACTAAACCGAAATCTTCTGTCCCACTATTTTGCAGCATTTTAAAGAAGTACACTGGGAAAGATTTTTCTGCAAGGAAGAAACTGCAGGCGGCGTGGCTGAAATGAGAATATCATGCTGCACGAGCTCTTTGCCCTCAGATGTAGAAGTGTCATCAGTGGGCATCATAGAGAAACGGGACTTTAATAAGTGATCATCAACCTCTGTGAATTCCCTTTGTTCTAGACGCCTGACATAAAGAGGTGTCCTGAGTCACATAAACCTCCACCGAGTGGTCTTAATGTGGCGCGGGAACATGCCGGTATAAGAGAATTCCGAAGAAGGCTGAACGTCCACAATTGAATGGTCATTGCCAGAAATGAAGTGGCAGCCGGATCAGACTGGGAAACTTCAGCTTCCATTAGACAATGAAGATGTGAGAATCTGGTACGTCCACAATTCATGGTTTCCTTAGATCCATGAAATTCCGTGTGGAATGTTAGTCAGAAAATGAAATCTCCGGAGCCACCTGTTCAGCAGGCCCGGGTGTAGCTCCCATAGGCACACTTGTGCTCCTCTAGAATTTGGATAAAAATTGTTTTCACTGGAATAAAGAACCTTGATCAAGCCAGGTGGGTCTTGACAAAGGAAATTGCTGCATGTGCCCTGTGTACTGACAAGCACCCACCTGTGCTAGTCCATGGCGTATTCAGCACAGAAATCTGCATCCATTGAGCCAAGACAAAGGAAAGCTCAGGGAGGCAGCACCCATGTGGAAAAGCATTTGTACTTCAAAGATGAGGCCAATGAGGTGAAAGGACAAACCCATGGCAAATAGTTTTCATCATCGGCAGAATTTCAGGGAGCAATATTGCTGGGAGAGAAAAGGCACCACGTGAGGAGGCACCCTCAACAAAACTACCTAGGGCAGGAGCCGGGTTGCCCCCAGGCACTAGGCGTGTCAGGCCTCAGCATTGTAAGGAGGGTTCACTGAAGTCCCTGAGTGAAGTTTTCTCCGCTGTCTTACGTCTACATTCCTAAAATTTACTCTGCGGTTTCTGATGATCCTGGGTTATGAACGGCCACCATTCACCGTTCTCCTTACACTTGTGCGTCTCCATCGACCTTAAAAGAAAGGGAGGACACGCAACTGCTGGCAGGTAAATTCAGCACATTTTGTCTCAACAAAAAAGAGACAGCTCTGTGGTGACCCGTCTTCCACAGTAAAACATTTCCTAGCGAATAAGGAGTCTTCCCATCGCAATGACAATATGAGAGAATTGCCACCGATGGATTTGTCGCTGTGCCTACAAACATCATCTTGAGGCCATACAGTAGTGAAGCACGGGAACCCAGGCGCTTCACCCTTTACCCTAGACCAGTGAAACACTGTCTCTAAACATGCCCATATGCCTGTATCTATGCCCGTTTAAAGTTAACACTAAACCGAAATCTTCTGTCCCACTATTTTGCAGCATTTTAAAGAAGTACACTGGGAAAGATTTTTCTGCAAGGAAGAAACTGCAGGCGGCGTGGCTGAAATGAGAATATCATGCTGCACGAGCTCTTTGCCCTCAGATGTAGAAGTGTCATCAGTGGGCATCATAGAGAAACGGGACTTTAATAAGTGATCATCAACCTCTGTGAATTCCCTTTGTTCTAGACGCCTGACATAAAGAGGTGTCCTGAGTCACATAAACCTCCACCGACTGGTCTTAATGTGGCGCGGGAACATGCCGGTATAAGAGAATTCCGAAGAAGGCTGAACGTCCACAATTGAATGGTCATTGCCAGAAATGAAGTGGCAGCCGGATCAGACTGGGAAACTTCAGCTTCCATTAGACAATGAAGATGTGAGAATCTGGTACGTCCACAATTCACGGGTTCCTTAGATCCATGAAATTCCGTGTGGAATTTAAGTCAGAAAATGAAAACTCCGGAGCCTCCTGTTCAGCAGGCCCGGGTGTAGCTCCCATAGGCACACTTGTGCTCCTCTAGAATTTGGATAAAAATTGTTTTCACTGGAATAAAGAACCTTGATCAAGCCAGGTGGGTCTTGACAAACGAAATTGCTGCGTGTGCCCGGTATACTGACAAGCACCCACCTTTGCTAGTCCATGGCGTATTCAGCACAGGAATCTGCATTGATTGAGTCAAGACAAAGGAAAGCTCAGGGAGGCAGCACCCCTGTGGAAAAGCATTTGTACTTCAAAGATGAGGCCAATGAGGTGAAAGGACAAACCCATGGCAAATAGTTTTCATCATCGGCAGAAGTTCACGGAGCAATATTGCTGGGAGATAAAAGGCACCACCAGAGGGAGGCACGCTCAACAAATCTTCCTAGGGCAGAAGCCGTGTTGCCCAAGGCACTAGGCGTGTCAGGCCTCAGCATTGTAAGGAGGGTTCACTGAAGTCCCTGAGTGAAGTTATCTCCGCAGTCCTACGTCTACGTTCCTAAAATTTACTCTGCGGTTTCTGATGATCCTGGGTTATGAACGGCCACCATTCACCGTTCTCCTTACACTCGTGCGTCACCATCGACCTTAAAAGAAAGGGAGGACACGCAACTGCTGGCAGGTAAATTCAGCACACTTTGTCTTAACATAAAAGAGACAGCTCTGTGGTGACCCGTCTTCCACGGTAAAACATTTCCTAGCGAATAAGGAATCTTCCCATCGCAATGACAATATGAGAGAATTGCCACCGATGGATTTGCCGCTGTGCCTACAAACATCATCTTGAGGCCATACAGTAGTGAAGCACGGGAACCCAGGCGCTTCACCCTTTACCCTAGCCAGTGAAACACTGTCTCTAAAATGCCCACATTCCTGTATCTATGCCCGTTTAAAGATAATGCTAAACCGAAATCATCTGAACCACTATTTTGCAGCATTTTAAAGAAGTACACTGGGAAAGATTTTTCTGCATGGAAGAAACTGCAGGCGGCATGGCTGAAATGAGAATATCATGCTGCACGAGCTCTTTGCCCTCAGATGTAGAAGTGTCATCAGTGGGCATCATAGAGAAACGGGACTTTAATAAGTGATCATCAACCTCTGTCAATTCCCTTTGTTCTAGATGCCTGACATAAAGAGGTGTCCTGAGTCACATAAACCTCCACCGACGGGTCTTAATGTGGCGCGGGAACATGCCGGTATAAGAGAATTCCAAAGAAGGCTGAACGTCCACAATTGACTGGTCATTGCCAGAAATGAAGTGGCAGCCGGATCAGACTGGAAAACTTCAGCTTCCATTAGACAATGAAGATGTGAGAATCTGGTACGTCCACAATTCATGGTTTCCTTAGAACCATGAAATTCCGTGTGGAGTTTTAGTCAGAAAATGAAAACTCCGGAGCCTCTGTTCAGCAGGCCCTGGTGTAGCTCCCATAGGCACATTTGTGCTACTCTAGAATTTGGATAAAAATCGTTTTCACTGGAATAAAGAACCTTGATCAAGCCAGGTGGGTCTTGACAAAGGAAATTGCTGCATGTGCCCTGTGTACTGACAAGCACCCACCTGTGCTAGTCCATGGCGTATTCAGCACAGAAATCTGCATCCATTGAGCCAAGACAAAGGAAAGCTCAGGGAGGCAGCACCCGTGTTGAAAAGCATTTGTACTTCAAAGATGAGGCCAATGAGGTGAAAGGACAAACCCATGGCAAATAGTTTTCATCATCGGCAGAATTTCAGGGAGCAATATTGCTGGGAGAGAAAAGGCACCACGTGAGGAGGCACCCTCAACAAAACTACCTAGGGCAGGAGCCGGGTTGCCCCCAGGCACTAGGCGTGTCAGGCCTCAGCATTGTAAGGAGGGTTCACTGAAGTCCCTGAGTGAAGTTTTCTCCGCTGTCCTACGTCTACGTTCCTAAAATTTACTCTGCGGTTTCTGATGATCCTGGGTTATGAACGGCCACCATTCACCGTTCTCCTTACACTCGTGCATCTCCATCGACCTTAAAAGAAAGGGAGGACACGCAACTGCTGGCAGGTAAATTCAGCACACTTTGTCTCAACAAAAAAGAGACAGCTCTGTGGTGACCCGTCTTCCACGGTAAAACATTTCCTAGCGAATAAGGAATCTTCCCATCGCAATGACAATATGAGAGAATTGCCACCGATGGATTTGCCGCTGTGCCTACAAACATCATCTTGAGGCCATACAGTAGTGAAGCACGGGAACCCAGGCGCTTCACCCTTTACCCTAGACCAGTGAAACACTGTCTCTAAAACGCCCACATGCCTGTATCTATGCCCGTTTAAAGTTAACACTAAACCGAAATCTTCTGTCCCACTATTTTGCAGCATTTTAAAGAAGTACACTGGGAAAGATTTTTCTGCAAGAAAGAAACGGCAGGCGGCGTGGCTGAAATGAGAATATCATGCTGCACGAGCTCTTTGCCCTCAGATGTAGAAGTGTCATCAGTGGGCATCATAGAGAAACGGGACTTTAATAAGTGATCATCAACCTCTGTGAATTCCCTTTGTTCTAGACGCCTGAAATAAAGAGGTGTCCTGAGTCACATAAACCTCCACCGACTGGTCTTAATGTGGCGAGGGAACATGCCGGTATAAGAGAATTCCAAAGAAGGCTGAACGTCCACAATTGAATGGTCATTGCCAGAAATGAAGTGGCAGCCGGATCAGACTGGGAAACTTCAGCTTCCATTAGACAATGAAGATGTGAGAATCTGGTACGTCCACAATTCACGGGTTCCTTAGATCCATGAAATTCCGTGTGGAATTTTAGTCAGAAAATGAAAACTCCGCAGCCTCCTGTTCAGCAGGCCCGGGTGTAGCTCCCATAGGCACATTTGTGCTCCTCTAGAATTTGGATAAAAATTGTTTTCACTGGAATAAAGAACCTTGATCAAGCCAGGTGGGTCTTGACAAACGAAATTGCTGCGTGTGCCCGGTATACTGACAAGCACCAACCTGTGCTAGTCCATGGCGTATTCAGCACAGGAATCTGCATTGATTGATCCAAGACAAAGGAAAGCTCAGGGAGGCAGCACCCCTGTGGAAAAGCATTTGTACTTCAAAGATGAGGCCAATGAGGTGAAAGGACAAACCCATGGCAAATAGTTTTCATCATTGGCAGAATTTCACGGAGCAATATTGCTGGGAGAGAAAAGGCACCACCTGAGGGAGGCACGCTCAACAAAACTAACTAGGGCAGTAGCCGGGTTGCCCCCAGGCACTAGGCATGTCAGGCCTCAGCATTGTAAGGAGGGTTCACTGAAGTCCCTGAGTGAAGTTTTCTCCGCTGTCCTATGTCTACGTTCCTAAAATTTACTCTGCGGTTTCTGATGATCCTGGGTTATGAACGGCCACCATTTACCGTACTCCTTACACTAGTATGTCTCCATCGACCTTAAAAGAAAGGGAGGACACGCAACTGCTGGCAGGTAAATTCAGCACACTTTGTCTCAACAAAAATAGACAGCTCTGTGGTGACCCGTCTTCCACGGTAAAATATTTCCTAGCGAATAAGGAATCTTCCCATCGCAATGACAATATGAGAGAATTGCCACCGATGGATTTGCCGCTGTGCCTACAAACATCATCTTGAGGCCATACAGTAGTGAAGCACGGGAACCCAGGCGCTTCACCCTTTACCCTAGCC
Organism: Tenrec ecaudatus; assembly: GCF_050624435.1. Lineage (NCBI taxonomy): Eukaryota > Metazoa > Chordata > Mammalia > Afrosoricida > Tenrecidae > Tenrec > Tenrec ecaudatus. The sequence continues at coordinate 143,054 of NW_027457612.1, forward strand.
AGTGAAACACTGTCTCTAAAATGCCCACATTCCTGTATCTATGCCCGTTTAAAGTTAACACTAAACCGAAATCTTCTGTCCCACTATTTTGCAGCATTTTAAAGAAGTACACTGGGAAAGATTTTTCTGCAAGGAAGAAACGGCAGGCGGCGTGGCTGAAATGAGAATATCATGCTGCACGAACTCTTTGCCCTCAGATGTAGAAGTGTCATCAGTGGGCATCATAGAGAAACGGGACTTTAATAAGTGATCATCAACCTCTGTGAATTCCCTTTGTTCTAGACGCCTGACATAAAGAGGTGTCCTGAGTCACATAAACCTCCACCGACTGGTCTTAATGTGGCGCGGGAACATGCCGGTATAAGAGAATTCCGAAGAAGGCTGAACGTCCACAATTGAATGGTCATTGCCAGAAATGAAGTGGCAGCCGGATCAGACTGGGAAACTTCAGCTTCCATTAGACAATGAAGATGTGAGAATCTGGTATGTCCACAATTCACGGTTTCCTTAGATCCATGAAATTCCCTGTGGAATTTTAGTCAGAAAATGAAAACTCCGGAGCTTCCTGTTCAGCAGGCCCGGGTGTAGCTCCCATAGGCACACTTGTGCTCCTCTAGAATTTGGATAAAAATTGTTTTCACTGGAATAAAGAACCTTGATCAAGCCAGGTGGGTCTTGACAAACGAAATTGCTGTGTGTGCCAGGTATACTGACAAGCACCCACCTGTGCTAGTCCATGGCGTATTCAGCACAGGAATCTGCATTGATTGAGCCAAGACAAAGGAAAGCTCAGGGAGGCAGCACCCCTGTGGAAAAGCATTTGTACTTCAAAGATGAGGCCAATGAGGTGAAAGGACAAACCCATGGCAAATAGTTTTCATCATTGGCAGAATTTCACGGAGCAATATTGCTGGGAGAGAAAAGGCACCACCTGAGGGAGGCACGCTCAACAAAACTACATAGGGCAGGAGCCGGGTTGCCCCCAGGCACTAGGCGTGTCAGGCCTCAGCATTGTAAGGAGGGTTCACTGAAGTCCCTGAGTGAAGTTTTCTCTGCTGTCCTACGTCTACGTTCCTAAAATTTACTCTGCGGTTTCTGATGATCCTGGGTTATGAATGGCCACCATTCACCGTAAACCTTACACTCGTGCATCTCCATCGACCTTAAAAGAAAGGGAGGACACGCAACTGCTGGCAGGTAAATTCAGCACACTTTGTCTCAACAAAAAAGAGACAGCTCTGTGGTGACCCGTCTTCCACGGTAAAACATTTCCTAGCGAATAAGGAATCTTCCCATCGCAATGACAATATGAGAGAATTGCCACCGATGGATTTGCCGCTGTGCCTACAAACATCATCTTGAGGCCATACAGTAGTGAAGCACGGGAACCCAGGCGCTTCACCCTTTACCCTAGACCAGTGAAACACTGTCTCTAAAACGCCCACATGCCTGTATCTATGCCCGTTTAAAGTTAACACTAAACCGAAATCTTCTGTCCCACTATTTTGCAGCATTTTAAAGAAGTACACTGGGAAAGATTTTTCTGCAAGGAAGAAACGGCAGGCGGCGTGGCTGAAATGAGAATATCATGCTGCACGAACTCTTTGCCCTCAGATGTAGAAGTGTCATCAGTGGGCATCATAGAGAAACGGGACTTTAATAAGTGATCATCAACCTCTGTGAATTCCCTTTGTTCTAGACGCCTGACATAAAGAGGTGTCCTGAGTCACATAAACCTCCACCGACTGGTCTTAATGTGGCGCGGGAACATGCCGGTATAAGAGAATTCCGAAGAAGGCTGAACGTCCACAATTGAATGGTCATTGCCAGAAATGAAGTGGCAGCCGGATCAGACTGGGAAACTTCAGCTTCCATTAGACAATGAAGGTGTGAGAATCTGGTACGTCCACAATTCACGGTTTCCTTAGATCCATGAAATTCCGTGTGGAATTTTAGTCAGAAAATGAAAACTCCGCAGCCTCCTGTTCAGCAGGCCCGGGTGTAGCTCCCATAGGCACATTTGTGCTCCTCTAGAATTTGGATAAAAATTGTTTTCACTGGAATAAAGAACCTTGATCAAGCCAGGTGGGTCTTGACAAACGAAATTGCTGCGTGTGCCCGGTATACTGACAAGCACCAATCTGTGCTAGTCCATGGCGTATTCAGCACAGGAATCTGCATTGATTGATCCAAGACAAAGGAAGGCTCAGGGAGGCAGCACCCCTGTGGAAAAGCATTTGTACTTCAAAGATGAGGCCAATGAGGTGAAAGGACAAACCCATGGCAAATAGTTTTCATCATTGGCAGAATTTCACGGAGCAATATTGCTGGGAGAGAAAAGGCACCACCTGAGGGAGGCACGCTCAACAAAACTAACTAGGGCAGGAGCCGGGTTGCCCCCAGGCACTAGGCATGTCAGGCCTCAGCATTGTAAGGAGGGTTCACTGAAGTCCCTGAGTGAAGTTTTCTCCGCTATCCTACGTCTACGTTCCTAAAATTTACTCTGGGGTTTCTGATGATCCTGGGTTATGAACGGCCACCATTCACCGTTCTCCTTACACTAGTACGTCTCCATCGACCTTAAAAGAAAGGGAGGACACGCAACTGCTGGCAGGTAAATTCAGCACACTTTGTCTCAACAAAAATAGACAGCTCTGTGGTGACCCGTCTTCCACGGTAAAATATTTCCTAGCGAATAAGGAATCTTCCCATCGCAATGACAATATGAGAGAATTGCCACCGATGGATTTGCCGCTGTGCCTACAAACATCATCTTGAGGCCATACAGTAGTGAAGCACGGGAACCCAGGCGCTTCACCCTTTACCCTAGACCAGTGAAACACTGTCTCTAAAATGCCCACATGCCTGTATCTATGCCCGTTTAAAGTTAACACTAAACCGAAATCTTCTGTCCCACTATTTTGAAGCATTTTAAAGAAGTACACTGGGAAAAATTTTTCTGCAAGGAAGAAACTGCAGGCGGTGTGGCTGAAATGAGAATATCATGCTGCACGAGCTCTTTGCCCTCAGATGTAGAAGTGTCATCAGTGGGCATCATAGAGAAATGGGACTTTAATAAGTGATCATCAACCTCTGTCAATTCCCTTTGTTCTAGACGCCTGAAATAAAGAGTTGTCCTGAGTCACATGAACCTCCACCGACTGGTTTTAATGTGGCGCGGGAACATGCCGGTATAAGAGAATTCCGAAGAAGGCTGAACGTCCACAATTGAATGGTCATTGCCAGAAATGAAGTGGCAGCCGGATCAGACTGGGAAACTTCAGCTTCCATTAGACAATGAAGATGTGAGAATCTGGTACGTCCACAATTCACGGGTTCCTTAGATCCATGAAATTCCGTGTGGAATTTTAGTCAGAAAATGAAAACTCCGGAGCTTCCTGTTCAGCAGGCCCGGGTGTAGCTCCCATAGGCACACTTGTGCTCCTCTAGAATTTGGATAAAAATTGTTTTCACTGGAATAAAGAACCTTGATCAAGCCAGGTGGGTCTTGACAAACGAAATTGCTGCGTGTGCCCGGTATACTGACAAGCACCCACCTGTGCTAGTCCATGGCGTATTCAGCACAGGAATCTGCATTGATTGAGCCAAGACAAAGGAAAGCTCAGGGAGGCAGCACCCCTGTGGAAAAGCATTTGTACTTCAAAGATGAGGCCAATGAGGTGAAAGGACAAACCCATGGCAAATAGTTTTCATCATTGGCAGAATTTCACGGAGCAATATTGCTGGGAGAGAAAAGGCACCACCTGAGGGAGGCACGCTCAACAAAACTACATAGGGCAGGAGCCGGGTTGCCCCCAGGCACTAGGCGTGTCAGGCCTCAGCATTGTAAGGAGGGTTCACTGAAGTCCCTGAGTGAAGTTTTCTCTGCTGTCCTACGTCTACGTTCCTAAAATTTACTCTGCGGTTTCTGATGATCCTGGGTTATGAACGGCCACCATTCACCGTAAACCTTACACTCGTGCATCTCCATCGACCTTAAAAGAAAGGGAGGACACGCAACTGCTGGCAGGTAAATTCAGCACACTTTGTCTCAACAAAAAAGAGACAGCTCTGTGGTGACCCGTCTTCCACGGTAAAACATTTCCTAGCGAATAAGGAATCTTCGCATCGCAATGACAATATGAGAGAATTGCCACCGATGGATTTGCCGCTGTGCCTACAAACATCATCTTGAGGCCATACAGTAGTGAAGCACGGGAACCCAGGCGCTTCACCCTTTACCCTAGACCAGTGAAACACTGTCTCTAAAACGCCCACATGCCTGTATCTATGCCCGTTTAAAGTTAACACTAAACCGAAATCTTCTGTCCCACTATTTTGCAGCATTTTAAAGAAGTACACTGGGAAAGATTTTTCTGCAAGGAAGAAACTGCAGGCGGCGTGGCTGAAATGAGAATATCATGCTGCACGAGCTCTTTGCCCTCAGATGTAGAAGTGTCATCAGTGGGCATCATAGAGAAACGGGACTTTAATAAGTGATCATCAACCTCTGTGAATTCCCTTTGTTCTAGACGCCTGACATAAAGAGGTGTCCTGAGTCACATAAACCTCCACCGACTGGTCTTAATGTGGCGCGGGAACATGCCGGTATAAGAGAATTCCGAAGAAGGCTGAACGTCCACAATTGAATGGTCATTGCCAGAAATGAAGTGGCAGCCGGATCAGACTGGGAAACTTCAGCTTCCATTAGACAATGAAGGTGTGAGAATCTGGTACGTCCACAATTCACGGTTTCCTTAGATCCATGAAATTCCGTGTGGAATTTTAGTCAGAAAATGAAAACTCCGCAGCCTCCTGTTCAGCAGGCCCGGGTGTAGCTCCCATAGGCACACTTGTGCTCCTCTAGAATTTGGATAAAAATAGTTTTCACTGGAATAAAGAACCTTGATCAAGCCAGGTGGGTCTTGACAAACGAAATTGCTGCGTGTGCCCAGTATACTGACAAGCACCAACCTGTGCTAGTCCATGGCGTATTCAGCACAGGAATCTGCATTGATTGATCCAAGACAAAGGAAGGCTCAGGGAGGCAGCACCCCTGTGGAAAAGCATTTGTACTTCAAAGATGAGGCCAATGAGGTGAAAGGACAAACCCATGGCAAATAGTTTTCATCATTGGCAGAATTTCACGGAGCAATATTGCTGGGAGATAAAAGGCACCACCAGAGGGAGGCATGCTCAACAAATCTTCCTAGGGCAGGAGCCGTGTTGCCCAAGGCACTAGGCGTGTCAGGCCTCAGCATTGTAAGGAGGGTTCACTGAAGTCCCTGAGTGAAGTTATCTCCGCAGTCCTACGTCTACGTTCCTAAAATTTACTCTTCGGTTTCTGATGATCCTGGGTTATGAACGGCCACCATTCACCGTTCTCCTTACACTCGTGCGTCTCCATCGACCTTAAAAGAAAGGGAGGACACGCAACTGCTGGCAGGTAAATTCAGCACACTTTGTCTTAACATAAAAGAGACAGCTCTGTGGTGAACCGTCTTCCACGGTAAAACATTTCCTAGCGAATAAGGAATCTTCCCATCGCAATGACAATATGAGAGAATTGCCACCGATGGATTTGCCGCTGTGCCTACAAACATCATCTTGAGGCCATACAGTAGTGAAGCACGGGAACCCAGGCGCTTCACCCTTTACCCTAGCCAGTGAAACACTGTCTCTAAAATGCCCACATTCCTGTATCTATGCCCGTTTAAAGTTAATGCTAAACCGAAATCATCTGAACCACTATTTTGCAGCATTTTAAAGAAGTACACTGGGAAAGATTTTTCTGCATGGAAGAAACTGCAGGCGGCATGGCTGAAATGAGAATATCATGCTGCACGAGCTCTTTGCCCTCAGATGTAGAAGTGTCATCAGTGGGCATCATAGAGAAACGGGACTTTAATAAGTGATCATCAACCTCTGTGAATTCCCTTTGTTCTAGACGCCTGACATAAAGAGGTGTCCTGAGTCACATAAACCTCCACCGACTGGTCTTAATGTGGCGCGGGAACATGCCGGTATAAGAGAATTCCGAAGAAGGCTGAACGTCCACAATTGAATGGTCATTGCCAGAAATGAAGTGGCAGCCGGATCAGACTGGGAAACTTCAGCTTCCATTAGACAATGAAGATGTGAGAATCTGGTACGTCCACAATTCACGGTTTCCTTAGATCCATGAAATTCCGTGTGGAATTTTAGTCAGAAAATGAAAACTCCGCAGCCTCCTGTTCAGCAGGCCCGGGTGTAGCTCCCATAGGCACACTTGTGCTCCTCTAGAATTTGGATAAAAATTGTTTTCACTGGAATAAAGAACCTTGATCAAGCCAGGTGGGTCTTGACAAACGAAATTGCTGCATGTGCCCAGTATACTGACAAGCACCCACCTGTGCTAGTCCATGGCGTATTCAGCACAGGAATCTGCATTGATTGAGCCAAGACAAAGGAAAGCTCAGGGAGGCAGCACCTGTGTGGAAAAGCATTTGTACTTCAAAGATGAGGCCAATGAGGTGAAAGGACAAACCCATGGCAAATAGTTTTCATCATTGGCAGAATTTCACGGAGCAATATTGCTGGGAGATAAAAGGCACCACCAGAGGGAGGCATGCTCAACAAATCTTCCTAGGGCAGGAGCCGTGTTGCCCAAGGCACTAGGCGTGTCAGGCCTCAGCATTGTAAGGAGGGTTCACTGAAGTCCCTGAGTGAAGTTATCTCCGTTGTCCTACGTCTACGTTCCTAAAATTTACTCTGCGGTTTCTGATGATCCTGGGTTATGAACGGCCACCATTCACCGTTCTCCTTACACTCGTGCGTCTCCATCGACCTTAAAAGAAAGGGAGGACACGCAACTGCTGGCAGGTAAATTCAGCACACTTTGTCTTAACATAAAAGAGACAGCTCTGTGGTGACCCGTCTTCCACGGTAAAACATTTCCTAGCGAATAAGGAATCTTCCCATCGCAATGACAATATGAGAGAATTGCCACCGATGGATTTGCCGCTGTGCCTACAAACATCATCTTGAGGCCATACAGTAGTGAAGCACGGGAACCCAGGCGCTTCACCCTTTACCCTAGCCAGTGAAACACTGTCTCTAAAATGCCCACATTCCTGTATCTATGCCCGTTTAAAGTTAATGCTAAACCGAAATCATCTGAACCACTATTTTGCAGCATTTTAAAGAAGTACACTGGGAAAGATTTTTCTGCATGGAAGAAACTGCAGGCGGCATGGCTGAAATGAGAATATCATGCTGCACGAGCTCTTTGCCCTCAGATGTAGAAGTGTCATCAGTGGGCATCATAGAGAAACGGGACTTTAATAAGTGATCATCAACCTCTGTGAATTCCCTTTGTTCTAGATGCCTGACATAAAGAGGTGTCCTGAGTCACATAAACCTCCACCGACTGGTCTTAATGTGGCGCGGGAACATGCCGGTATAAGAGAATTCCAAAGAAGGCTGAACGTCCACAATTGAATGGTCATTGCCAGAAATGAATTGGCAGCCGGATCAGACTGGAAAACTTCAGCTTCCATTAGACAATGAAGATGTGAGAATCTGGTACGTCCACAATTCACGGTTTCCTTAGAACCATGAAATTCCGTGTGGAGTTTTAGTCAGAAAATGAAAACTCCGGAGCCTCTGTTCAGCAGGCCCTGGTGTAGCTCCCATAGGCACATTTGTGCTCCTCTAGAATTTGGATAAAAATCGTTTTCACTGGAATAAAGAACCTTGATCAAGCCAGGTGGGTCTTGACAAAGGAAATTGCTGCATGTGCCCTGTGTACTGACAAGCACCCACCTGTGCTAGTCCATGGCATATTCAGCACAGAAATCTGCATCCATTGAGCCAAGACAAAGGAAAGCTTAGGGAGGCAGCACCCGTGTTGAAAAGCATTTGTACTTCAAAGATGAGGCCAATGAGGTGAAAGGACAAACCCATGGCAAATAGTTTTCATCATTGGCAGAATTTCAGGGAGCAATATTGCTGGGAGAGAAAAGGCACCACGTGAGGAGGCACCCTCAACAAAACTACCTAGGGCAGGAGCCGGGTTGCCCCCAGGCACTAGGCGTGTCAGGCCTCAGCATTGTAAGGAGGGTTCACTGAAGTCCCTGAGTGAAGTTTTCTCCGCTGTCTTACATCTACATTCCTAAAATTTACTCTGCGGTTTCTGATGATCCTGGGTTATGAACGGCCACCATTCACCGTTCTCCTTACACTCGTGCGTCTCCATCGACCTTAAAAGAAAGGGAGGACACGCAACTGCTGGCAGGTAAATTCAGCACATTTTGTCTCAACAAAAAAGAGACAGCTCTGTGGTGACCCGTCTTCCACAGTAAAACATTTCCTAGCGAATAAGGAGTCTTCCCATCGCAATGACAATATGAGAGAATTGCCACCGATGGATTTGTCACTGTGCCTACAAACATCATCTTGAGGCCATACAGTAGTGAAGCACGGGAACCCAGGCGCTTCACCCTTTACCCTAGACCAGTGAAACACTGTCTCTAAACATGCCCACATGCCTGTATCTATGCCCGTTTAAAGTTAACACTAAACCGAAATCTTCTGTCCCACTATTTTGCAGCATTTTAAAGAAGTACACTGGGAAAGATTTTTCTGCAAGGAAGAAACTGCAGGCGGCGTGGCTGAAATGAGAATATCATGCTGCACGAGCTCTTTGCCCTCAGATGTAGAAGTGTCATCAGTGGGCATCATAGAGAAACGGGACTTTAATAAGTGATCATCAACCTCTGTCAATTCCCTTTGTTCTAGACGCCTGACATAAAGAGGTGTCCTGAGTCACATAAACCTCCACCGACTGGTCTTAATGTGGCGCGGGAACATGCCGGTATAAGAGAATTCCGAAGAAGGCTGAACGTCCACAATTGAATGGTCATTGCGAGAAATGAAGTGGCAGCCGGATCAGACTGGGAAACTTCAGCTTCCATTAGACAATTAAGATGTGAGAATCTGGTACGTCCACAATTCACGGGTTCCTTAGATCCATGAATTTCCGTGTGGAATTTAAGTCAGAAAATGAAAACTCCGGAGCCTCCTGTTCAGCAGGCCCGGGTGTAGCTCCCATAGGCACACTTGTGCTCCTCTAGAATTTGGATAAAAATTGTTTTCACTGGAATAAAGAACCTTGATCAAGCCAGGTGGGTCTTGACAAACGAAATTGCTGCGTGTGCCCGGTATACTGACAAGCACCCACCTGTGCTAGTCCATGGTGTATTCAGCACAGGAATCTGCATTGATTGAGCCAAGACAAAGGAAAGCTCAGGGAGGCAGCACCCGTGTGGAAAAGCATTTGTACTTCAAAGATGAGGCCAATGAGGTGAAAGGACAAACCCATGGCAAATAGTTTTCATCATCTGCAGAAGTTCACGGAGCAATATTGCTGGGAGATAAAAGGCACCACCAGAGGGAGGCACGCTCAACAAATCTTCCTAGGGCAGAAGCCGTGTTGCCCAAGGCACTAGGCGTGTCAGGCCTCAGCATTGTAAGGAGGGTTCACTGAAGTCCCTGAGTGAAGTTATCTCCGCAGTCCTACGTCTACGTTCCTAAAATTTACTCTGCGGTTTCTGATGATCCTGGGTTATGAACGGCCACCATTCACCGTTCTCCTTACACTCGTGCGTCTCCATCGACCTTAAAAGAAAGGGAGGATACGCAACTGCTGGCAGGTAAATTCAGCACACTTTGTCTTAACATAAAAGAGACAGCTCTGTGGTGACCCGTCTTCCACGGTAAAACATTTCCTAGCGAATAAGGAATCTTCCCATCGCAATGACAATATGAGAGAATTGCCACCGATGGATTTGCCGCTGTGCCTACAAACATCATCTTGAGGCCATACAGTAGTGAAGCACGGGAACCCAGGCGCTTCACCCTTTACCCTAGCCAGTGAAACACTGTCTCTAAAATGCCCACATTCCTGTATCTATGCCCGTTTAAAGTTAATGCTAAACCGAAATCATCTGAACCACTATTTTGCAGCATTTTAAAGAAGTACACTGGGAAAGATTTTTCTGCATGGAAGAAACTGCAGGCGGCATGGCTGAAATGAGAATATCATGCTGCACGAGCTCTTTGCCCTCAGATGTAGAAGGGTCATCAGTGGGCATCATAGAGAAACGGGACTTTAATAAGTGATCATCAACCTCTGTGAATTCCCTTTGTTCTAGACGCCTGACATAAAGAGGTGTCCTGAGTCACATAAACCTCCACCGACTGGTCTTAATGTGGCGCGGGAACATGCCGGTATAAGAGAATTCCGAAGAAGGCTGAACGTCCACAATTGAATGGTCATTGCCAGAAATGAAGTGGCAGACGGATCTGACTGGGAAACTTCAGCTTCCATTAGACAATGAAGATGTGAGAATCTGGTACGTCCACAATTCACGGTTTCCTTAGATCCATGAAATTCCGTGTGGAGTTTTAGTCAGAAAATGAAAACTCCGGAGCCTCTGTTCAGCAGGCCTTGGTGTAGCTCCCATAGGCACATTTGTGCTCCTCTAGAATTTGGATAAAAATCGTTTTCACTGGAATAAAGAACCTTGATCAAGCCAGGTGGGTCTTGACAAAGGAAATTGCTGCATGTGCCCTGTGTACTGACAAGCACCCACCTGTGCTAGTCCATGGTGTATTCAGCACAGAAATCTGCATCCATTGAGCCAAGACAAAGGAAAGCTCAGGGAGGCAGCACCCTTGTGGAAAAGCATTTGTACTTCAAAGATGAGGCCAATGAGGTGAAAGGACAAACCCATGGCAAATAGTTTTCATCATGGGCAGATTTCAGGGAGCAATATTGCTGGGAGAGAAAAGGCACCACGTGAGGAGGCACCCTCAACAAAACTACCTAGGGCAGGAGCCGGGTTGCCCCAGGCACTAGGCGTGTCAGGCCTCAGCATTGTAAGGAGGGTTCACTGAAGTCCCTGAGTGAAGTTTTCTCCGCTGTCCAAGTCTATGTTCCTAATATTTACTCTGCGGTTTCTGATGATCCTGGGTTATGAACGGCCACCATTCACCGTTCTCCTTACACTCGTGCGTCTCCATCGACCTTAAAAGAAAGGGAGGACACGCAACTGCTGGCAGGTAAATTCAGCACACTTTGTCTCAACACAAAAGAGACAGCTCTGTGGTGACCCGTCTTCCACGGTAAAACATTTCCTAGCGAATAAGGAATCTTCCCATCGCAATGACAATATGAGAGAATTGCCACCGATGGATTTGCCGCTGTGCCTACAAACATCATCTTGAGGCCATACAGTAGTGAAGCGCGGGAACCCAGGCGCTTCACCCTTTACCCTAGACCAGTGAAACACTGTCTCTAAAACGCCCACATGCCTGTATCTATGCCTGTTTAAAGTTAACACTAAACCGAAATCTTCTGTCCCACTATTTTGCAGCATTTTAAAGAAGTACACTGGGAAAGATTTTTCTGCATGGAAGAAACTGCAGGCAGCGTGGCTGAAATGAGAATATCATGCTGCACGAGCTCTTTGCCCTCAGATGTAGAAGTGTCATCAGTGGGCATCATAGAGAAACGGGACTTTAATAAGTGATCATCAACCTCTGTGAATTCCCTTTGTTCTAGACGCCTGACATAAAGAGGTGTCCTGAGTCACATAAACCTCCAGGGACTGGTCTTAATGTGGCGCGGGAACATGCCGGTATAAGAGAATTCCGAAGAAGGCTGAACGTCCACAATTGAATGGTCATTGCCAGAAATGAAGTGGCAGCCGGATCTGACTGGGAAACTTCAGCTTCCATTAGACAATGAAGATGTGAGAATCTGGTACGTCCACAATTCACGGTTTCCTTAGATCCATGAAATTCCGTGTGGAGTTTTAGTCAGAAAATGAAAACTCCGGAGCCTCTGTTCAGCAGGCCTTGGTGTAGCTCCCATAGGCACATTTGTGCTCCTCTAGAATTTGGATAAAAATCGTTTTCACTGGAATAAAGAACCTTGATCAAGCCAGGTGGGTCTTGACAAAGGAAATTGCTGCATGTGCCCTGTGTACTGACAAGCACCCACCTGTGCTAGTCCATGGTGTATTCAGCACAGAAATCTGCATCCATTGAGCCAAGACAAAGGAAAGCTCAGGGAGGCAGCACCCTTGTGGAAAAGCATTTGTACTTCAAAGATGAGGCCAATGAGGTGAAAGGACAAACCCATGGCAAATAGTTTTCATCATGGGCAGAATTTCAGGGAGCAATATTGCTGGGAGAGAAAAGGCACCACGTGAGGAGGCACCCTCACCAAAACTACCTAGGGCAGGAGCCGGGTTGCCCCAGGCACTAGGCGTGTCAGGCCTCAGCATTGTAAGGAGGGTTCACTGAAGTCCCTGAGTGAAGTTTTCTCCGCTGTCCAAGTCTATGTTCCTAATATTTACTCTGCGGTTTCTGATGATCCTGGGTTATGAACGGCCACCATTCACCGTTCTCCTTACACTCGTGCGTCTCCATCGACCTTAAAAGAAAGGGAGGACACGCAACTGCTGGCAGGTAAATTCAGCACACTTTGTCTCAACACAAAAGAGACAGCTCTGTGGTGACCCGTCTTCCACGGTAAAACATTTCCTAGCGAATAAGGAATCTTCCCATCGCAATGACAATATGAGAGAATTGCCACCGATGGATTTGCCGCTGTGCCTACAAACATCATCTTGAGGCCATACAGTAGTGAAGCACGGGAACCCAGGCGCTTCACCCTTTACCCTAGACCAGTGAAACACTGTCTCTAAAACGCCCACATGCCTGTATCTATGCCCGTTTAAAGTTAACACTAAACCGAAATCTTCTGTCCCACTATTTTGCAGCATTTTAAAGAAGTACACTGGGAAAGATTTTTCTGCATGGAAGAAACTGCAGGCGGCGTGGCTGAAATGAGAATATCATGCTGCACGAGCTCTTTGCCTCAGATGTAGAAGTGTCATCAGTGGGCATCATAGAGAAACGGGACGTTAATAAGTGATCATCAACCTCTGTGAATTCCCTTTGTTCTAGACGCCTGACATAAAGAGGTGTCCTGAGTCACATAAACCTCCACCCAGTGGTCTTAATGTGGCGCGGGAACATGCCGGTATAAGAGAATTCCGAAGAAGGCTGAACGTCCACAATTGAATGGTCATTGCCAGAAATGAAGTGGCAGCCGGATCTGACTGGGAAACTTCAGCTTCCATTAGACAATGAAGATGTGAGAATCTGGTACGTCCACAATTCACGGTTTCCTTAGATCCATGAAATTCCGTGTGGAGTTTTAGTCAGAAAATGAAAACTCCGGAGCCTCTGTGCAGCAGGCCTTGGTGTAGCTCCCATAGGCACATTTGTGCTCCTCTAGAATTTGGATAAAAATCGTTTTCACTGGAATAAAGAACCTTGATCAAGCCAGGTGGGTCTTGACAAAGGAAATTGCTGCATGTGCCCTGTGTACTGACAAGCACCCACCTGTGCTAGTCCATGGCGTATTCAGCACAGAAATCTGCATCCATTGAGCCAAGACAAAGGAAAGCTCAGGGAGGCAGCACCCATGTGGAAAAGCATTTGTACTTCAAAGATGAGGCCAATGAGGTGAAAGGACAAACCCATGGCAAATAGTTTTCATCATCGGCAGAATTTCAGGGAGCAATATTGCTGGGAGAGAAAAGGCACCACGTGAGGAGGCACCCTCAACAAAACTACCTAGGGCAGGAGCCGGGTTGCCCCCAGGCACTAGGCGTGTCAGGCCTCAGCATTGTAAGGAGGGTTCACTGAAGTCCCTGAGTGAAGTTTTCTCCGCTGTCTTACGTCTACATTCCTAAAATTTACTCTGCGGTTTCTGATGATCCTGGGTTATGAACGGCCACCATTCACCGTTCTCCTTACACTCGTGCGTCTCCATCGACCTTAAAAGAAAGGGAGGACACGCAACTGCTGGCAGGTAAATTCAGCACATTTTGTCTCAACAAAAAAGAGACAGCTCTGTGGTGACCCGTCTTCCACAGTAAAACATTTCCTAGCGAATAAGGAATCTTCCCATCGCAATGACAATATGAGAGAATTGCCACCGATGGATTTGCCGCTGTGCCTACAAACATCATCTTGAGGCCATACAGTAGTGAAGCACGGGAACCCAGGCGCTTCACCCTTTACCCTAGACCAGTGAAACACTGTCTCTAAAACGCCCACATGCCTGTATCTATGCCCGTTTAAAGTTAACACTAAACCGAAATCTTCTGTCCCACTATTTTGCAGCATTTTAAAGAAGTACACTGGGAAAGATTTTTCTGCATGGAAGAAACTGCAGGCGGCGTGGCTGAAATGAGAATATCATGCTGCACGAGCTCTTTGCCCTCAGATGTAGAAGTGTCATCAGTGGGCATCATAGAGAAACGGGACTTTAATAAGTGATCATCAACCTCTGTGAATTCCCTTTGTTCTAGACGCCTGACATAAAGAGGTGTCCTGAGTCACATAAACCTCCAGCGACTGGTCTTAATGTGGCGCGGGAACATGCCGGTATAAGAGAATTCCGAAGAAGGCTGAACGTCCACAATTGAATGGTCATTGCCAGAAATGAAGTGGCAGCCGGATCTGACTGGGAAACTTCAGCTTCCATTAGACAATGAAGATGTGAGAATCTGGTACGTCCACAATTCACGGTTTCCTTAGATCCATGAAATTCCGTGTGGAGTTTTAGTCAGAAAATGAAAACTCCGGAGCCTCTGTTCAGCAGGCCTTGGTGTAGCTCCCATAGGCACATTTGTGCTCCTCTAGAATTTGGATAAAAATCGTTTTCACTGGAATAAAGAACCTTGATCAAGCCAGGTGGGTCTTGACAAAGGAAATTGCTGCATGTGCCCTGTGTACTGACAAGCACCCACCTGTGCTAGTCCATGGTGTATTCAGCACAGAAATCTGCATCCATTGAGCCAAGACAAAGGAAAGCTCAGGGAGGCAGCACCCTTGTGGAAAAGCATTTGTACTTCAAAGATGAGGCCAATGAGGTGAAAGGACAAACCCATGGCAAATAGTTTTCATCATGGGCAGAATTTCAGGGAGCAATATTGCTGGGAGAGAAAAGGCACCACGTGAGGAGGCACCCTCACCAAAACTACCTAGGGCAGGAGCCGGGTTGCCCCAGGCACTAGGCGTGTCAGGCCTCAGCATTGTAAGGAGGGTTCACTGAAGTCCCTGAGTGAAGTTTTCTCCGCTGTCCAAGTCTATGTTCCTAATATTTACTCTGCGGTTTCTGATGATCCTGGGTTATGAACGGCCACCATTCACCGTTCTCCTTACACTCGTGCGTCTCCATCGACCTTAAAAGAAAGGGAGGACACGCAACTGCTGGCAGGTAAATTCAGCACACTTTGTCTCAACACAAAAGAGACAGCTCTGTGGTGACCCGTCTTCCACGGTAAAACATTTCCTAGCGAATAAGGAATCTTCCCATCGCAATGACAATATGAGAGAATTGCCACCGATGGATTTGCCGCTGTGCCTACAAACATCATCTTGAGGCCATACAGTAGTGAAGCACGGGAACCCAGGCGCTTCACCCTTTACCCTAGACCAGTGAAACACTGTCTCTAAAACGCCCACATGCCTGTATCTATGCCCGTTTAAAGTTAACACTAAACCGAAATCTTCTGTCCCACTATTTTGCAGCATTTTAAAGAAGTACACTGGGAAAGATTTTTCTGCATGGAAGAAACTGCAGGCGGCGTGGCTGAAATGAGAATATCATGCTGCACGAGCTCTTTGCCTCAGATGTAGAAGTGTCATCAGTGGGCATCATAGAGAAACGGGACGTTAATAAGTGATCATCAACCTCTGTGAATTCCCTTTGTTCTAGACGCCTGACATAAAGAGGTGTCCTGAGTCACATAAACCTCCACCCAGTGGTCTTAATGTGGCGCGGGAACATGCCGGTATAAGAGAATTCCGAAGAAGGCTGAACGTCCACAATTGAATGGTCATTGCCAGAAATGAAGTGGCAGCCGGATCTGACTGGGAAACTTCAGCTTCCATTAGACAATGAAGATGTGAGAATCTGGTACGTCCACAATTCACGGTTTCCTTAGATCCATGAAATTCCGTGTGGAGTTTTAGTCAGAAAATGAAAACTCCGGAGCCTCTGTTCAGCAGGCCTTGGTGTAGCTCCCATAGGCACATTTGTGCTCCTCTAGAATTTGGATAAAAATCGTTTTCACTGGAATAAAGAACCTTGATCAAGCCAGGTGGGTCTTGACAAAGGAAATTGCTGCATGTGCCCTGTGTACTGACAAGCACCCACCTGTGCTAGTCCATGGCGTATTCAGCACAGAAATCTGCATCCATTGAGCCAAGACAAAGGAAAGCTCAGGGAGGCAGCACCCTTGTGGAAAAGCATTTGTACTTCAAAGATGAGGCCAATGAGGTGAAAGGACAAACCCATGGCAAATAGTTTTCATCATCTGCAGAATTTCAGGGAGCAATATTGGTGGGAGAGAAAAGGCACCACGTGAGGAGGCACCCTCAACAAAACTACCTAGGGCAGGAGCCGGGTTGCCCCAGGCACTAGGCGTGTCAGGCCTCAGCATTGTAAGGAGGGTTCACTGAAGTCCCTGAGTGAAGTTTTCTCCGCTGTCCAAGTCTATGTTCCTAATATTTACTCTGCGGTTTCTGATGATCCTGGGTTATGAACGGCCACCATTCACCGTTCTCCTTACACTCGTGCGTCTCCATCGACCTTAAAAGAAAGGGAGGACACGCAACTGCTGGCAGGTAAATTCAGCACACTTTGTCTCAACACAAAAGAGACAGCTCTGTGGTGACCCGTCTTCCACGGTAAAACATTTCCTAGCGAATAAGGAATCTTCTCATCGCAATGACAATATGAGAGAATTGCCACCGATGGATTTGCCGCTGTGCCTACAAACATCATCTTGAGGCCATACAGTAGTGAAGCACGGGAACCCAGGCGCTTCACCCTTTACCCTAGACCAGTGAAACACTGTCTCTAAAATGCCCACATGCCTGTATCTATGCCCGTTTAAAGTTAACACTAAACCGAAGTCTTCTGTCCCACTATTTTGCAGCATTTTAAGGAAGTAAACTGGGAAAGATTTTTCTGCATGTAAGAAACTGCAGGCGGCGTGGCTGAAATGAGAATATCATGCTGCACGAGCTCTTTGCCTCAGATGTAGAAGTGTCATCAGTGGGCATCATAGAGAAACGGGACGTTAATAAGTGATCATCAACCTCTGTGAATTCCCTTTGTTCTAGACGCCAGACATAAAGAGGTGTCCTGAGTCACATAAACCTCCACCGACTGGTCTTAATGTGGCGTGGGAACATGCCGGTATAAGAGAATTCCGAAGAAGGCTGAACGTCCACAATTGAATGGTCATTGCCAGAAATGAAGTGGCAGCCGGATCAGACTGGGAAACTTCAGCTTCCATTAGACAATGAAGATGTGAGAATCTGGTACGTCCACAATTCACGGTTTCCTTAGAACCATGAAATTCCGTGTGGAGTTTTAGTCAGAAAATGAAAACTCCGGAGCCTCTGTTCAGCAGGACCTAGTGTAGCTCCCATAGGCACATTTGTGCTCCTCTAGAATTTGGATAAAAATCGTTTTCACTGGAATAAAGAACCTTGATCAAGCCAGGTGGGTCTTGACAAAGGAAATTGCTGCATGTGCCCTGTGTACTGACAAGCACCCACCTGTGCTAGTCCATGGCGTATTCAGCACAGAAATCTGCATCCATTGAGCCAAGACAAAGGAAAGCTAAGGGAGGCAGCACCCATGTGGAAAAGCATTTGTACTTCAAAGATGAGGCCAATGATGTGAAAGGACAAACCCATGGCAAATAGTTTTCATCATCGGCAGAATTTCAGGGAGCAATATTGCTGGGAGAGAAAAGGCACCACGTGAGGAGGCACCCTCAAGAAAACTACCTAGGGCAGGAGCCGGGTTGCCCCCAGGCACTAGGCGTGTCAGGCCTCAGCATTGTAAGGAGGGTTCACTGAAGTCCCTGAGTGAAGTTTTCTCCGCTGTCTTACGTCTACATTCCTAAAATTTACTCTGCGGTTTCTGATGATCCTGGGTTATGAACGGCCACCATTCACCGTTCTCCTTACACTCGTGCGTCTCCATCGACCTTAAAAGAAAGGGAGGACACGCAACTGCTGGCAGGTAAATTCAGCACATTTTGTCTCAACAAAAAAGAGACAGCTCTGTGGTGACCCGTCTTCCACAGTAAAACATTTCCTAGCGAATAAGGAGTCTTCCCATCGCAATGACAATATGAGAGAATTGCCACCGATGGATTTGCCGCTGTGCCTACAAACATCATCTTGAGACCATACAGTAGTGAATCACGGGAACCCAGGCGCTTCACCCTTTACCCTAGACCAGTGAAACACTGTCTCTACACATGCCCACATGCCTGTATCTATGCCCGTTTAAAGTTAACACTAAACCGAAATCTTCTGTCCCACTATTTTGCAGCATTTTAAAGAAGTACACTGGGAAAGATTTTTCTGCAAGGAAGAAACTGCAGGCGGCGTGGCTGAAATGAGAATATCATGCTGCACGAGCTCTTTGCCCTCAGATGTAGAAGTGTCATCAGTGGGCATCATAGAGAAACGGGACTTTAATAAGTGATCATCAACCTCTGTGAATTCCCTTTGTTCTAGACGCCTGACATAAAGAGGTGTCCTGAGTCACATAAACCTCCACCGAGTGGTCTTAATGTGGCGCGGGAACATGCCGGTATAAGAGAATTCCGAAGAAGGCTGAACGTCCACAATTGAATGGTCATTGCCAGAAATGAAGTGGCAGCCGGATCAGACTGGGAAACTTCAGCTTCCATTAGACAATGAAGATGTGAGAATCTGGTACGTCCACAATTCATGGTTTCCTTAGATCCATGAAATTCCGTGTGGAATGTTAGTCAGAAAATGAAATCTCCGGAGCCACCTGTTCAGCAGGCCCGGGTGTAGCTCCCATAGGCACACTTGTGCTCCTCTAGAATTTGGATAAAAATTGTTTTCACTGGAATAAAGAACCTTGATCAAGCCAGGTGGGTCTTGACAAAGGAAATTGCTGCATGTGCCCTGTGTACTGACAAGCACCCACCTGTGCTAGTCCATGGCGTATTCAGCACAGAAATCTGCATCCATTGAGCCAAGACAAAGGAAAGCTCAGGGAGGCAGCACCCATGTGGAAAAGCATTTGTACTTCAAAGATGAGGCCAATGAGGTGAAAGGACAAACCCATGGCAAATAGTTTTCATCATCGGCAGAATTTCAGGGAGCAATATTGCTGGGAGAGAAAAGGCACCACGTGAGGAGGCACCCTCAACAAAACTACCTAGGGCAGGAGCCGGGTTGCCCCCAGGCACTAGGCGTGTCAGGCCTCAGCATTGTAAGGAGGGTTCACTGAAGTCCCTGAGTGAAGTTTTCTCCGCTGTCTTACGTCTACATTCCTAAAATTTACTCTGCGGTTTCTGATGATCCTGGGTTATGAACGGCCACCATTCACCGTTCTCCTTACACTTGTGCGTCTCCATCGACCTTAAAAGAAAGGGAGGACACGCAACTGCTGGCAGGTAAATTCAGCACATTTTGTCTCAACAAAAAAGAGACAGCTCTGTGGTGACCCGTCTTCCACAGTAAAACATTTCCTAGCGAATAAGGAGTCTTCCCATCGCAATGACAATATGAGAGAATTGCCACCGATGGATTTGTCGCTGTGCCTACAAACATCATCTTGAGGCCATACAGTAGTGAAGCACGGGAACCCAGGCGCTTCACCCTTTACCCTAGACCAGTGAAACACTGTCTCTAAACATGCCCACATGCCTGTATCTATGCCCGTTTAAAGTTAACACTAAACCGAAATCTTCTGTCCCACTATTTTGCAGCATTTTAAAGAAGTACACTGGGAAAGATTTTTCTGCAAGGAAGAAACTGCAGGCGGCGTGGCTGAAATGAGAATATCATGCTGCACGAGCTCTTTGCCCTCAGATGTAGAAGTGTCATCAGTGGGCATCATAGAGAAACGGGACTTTAATAAGTGATCATCAACCTCTGTGAATTCCCTTTGTTCTAGACGCCTGACATAAAGAGGTGTCCTGAGTCACATAAACCTCCACCGACTGGTCTTAATGTGGCGCGGGAACATGCCGGTATAAGAGAATTCCGAAGAAGGCTGAACGTCCACAATTGAATGGTCATTGCCAGAAATGAAGTGGCAGCCGGATCAGACTGGGAAACTTCAGCTTCCATTAGACAATGAAGATGTGAGAATCTGGTACGTCCACAATTCACGGGTTCCTTAGATCCATGAAATTCCGTGTGGAATTTAAGTCAGAAAATGAAAACTCCGGAGCCTCCTGTTCAGCAGGCCCGGGTGTAGCTCCCATAGGCACACTTGTGCTCCTCTAGAATTTGGATAAAAATTGTTTTCACTGGAATAAAGAACCTTGATCAAGCCAGGTGGGTCTTGACAAACGAAATTGCTGCTTGTGCCCGGTATACTGACAAGCACCCACCTTTGCTAGTCCATGGCGTATTCAGCACAGGAATCTGCATTGATTGAGCCAAGACAAAGGAAAGCTCAGGGAGGCAGCACCCCTGTGGAAAAGCATTTGTACTTCAAAGATGAGGCCAATGAGGTGAAAGGACAAACCCATGGCAAATAGTTTTCATCATTGGCAGAAGTTCACGGAGCAATATTGCTGGGAGATAAAAGGCACCACCAGAGGGAGGCACGCTCAACAAATCTTCCTAGGGCAGAAGCCGTGTTGCCCAAGGCACTAGGCGTGTCAGGCCTCAGCATTGTAAGGAGGGTTCACTGAAGTCCCTGAGTGAAGTTATCTCCGCAGTCCTACGTCTACGTTCCTAAAATTTACTCTGCGGTTTCTGATGATCCTGGGTTATGAACGGCCACCATTCACCGTTCTCCTTACACTCGTGCGTCACCATCGACCTTAAAAGAAAGGGAGGACACGCAACTGCTGGCAGGTAAATTCAGCACACTTTGTCTTAACATAAAAGAGACAGCTCTGTGGTGAACCGTCTTCCACGGTAAAACATTTCCTAGCGAATAAGGAATCTTCCCATCGCAATGACAATATGAGAGAATTGCCACCGATGGATTTGCCGCTGTGCCTACAAACATCATCTTGAGGCCATACAGTAGTGAAGCACGGGAACCCAGGCGCTTCACCCTTTACCCTAGCCAGTGAAACACTGTCTCTAAAATGCCCACATTCCTGTATCTATGCCCGTTTAAAGATAATGCTAAACCGAAATCATCTGAACCACTATTTTGCAGCATTTTAAAGAAGTACACTGGGAAAGATTTTTCTGCATGGAAGAAACTGCAGGCGGCATGGCTGAAATGAGAATATCATGCTGCACGAGCTCTTTGCCCTCAGATGTAGAAGTGTCATCAGTGGGCATCATAGAGAAACGGGACTTTAATAAGTGATCATCAACCTCTGTCAATTCCCTTTGTTCTAGATGCCTGACATAAAGAGGTGTCCTGAGTCACATAAACCTCCACCGACGGGTCTTAATGTGGCGCGGGAACATGCCGGTATAAGAGAATTCCAAAGAAGGCTGAACGTCCACAATTGACTGGTCATTGCCAGAAATGAAGTGGCAGCCGGATCAGACTGGAAAACTTCAGCTTCCATTAGACAATGAAGATGTGAGAATCTGGTACGTCCACAATTCATGGTTTCCTTAGAACCATGAAATTCCGTGTGGAGTTTTAGTCAGAAAATGAAAACTCCGGAGCCTCTGTTCAGCAGGCCCTGGTGTAGCTCCCATAGGCACATTTGTGCTACTCTAGAATTTGGATAAAAATCGTTTTCACTGGAATAAAGAACCTTGATCAAGCCAGATGGGTCTTGACAAAGGAAATTGCTGCATGTGCCCTGTGTACTGACAAGCACCCACCTGTGCTAGTCCATGGCGTATTCAGCACAGAAATCTGCATCCATTGAGCCAAGACAAAGGAAAGCTCAGGGAGGCAGCACCCGTGTTGAAAAGCATTTGTACTTCAAAGATGAGGCCAATGAGGTGAAAGGACAAACCCATGGCAAATAGTTTTCATCATCGGCAGAATTTCAGGGAGCAATATTGCTGGGAGAGAAAAGGCACCACGTGAGGAGGCACCCTCAACAAAACTACCTAGGGCAGGAGCCGGGTTGCCCCCAGGCACTAGGCGTGTCAGGCCTCAGCATTGTAAGGAGGGTTCACTGAAGTCCCTGAGTGAAGTTTTCTCCGCTGTCCTACGTCTACGTTCCTAAAATTTACTCTGCGGTTTCTGATGATCCTGGGTTATGAACGGCCACCATTCACCGTTCTCCTTACACTCGTGCATCTCCATCGACCTTAAAAGAAAGGGAGGACACGCAACTGCTGGCAGGTAAATTCAGCACACTTTGTCTCAACAAAAAAGAGACAGCTCTGTGGTGACCCGTCTTCCACGGTAAAACATTTCCTAGCGAATAAGGAATCTTCCCATCGCAATGACAATATGAGAGAATTGCCACCGATGGATTTGCCGCTGTGCCTACAAACATCATCTTGAGGCCATACAGTAGTGAAGCACGGGAACCCAGGCGCTTCACCCTTTACCCTAGACCAGTGAAACACTGTCTCTAAAACGCCCACATGCCTGTATCTATGCCCGTTTAAAGTTAACACTAAACCGAAATCTTCTGTCCCACTATTTTGCAGCATTTTAAAGAAGTACACTGTGAAAGATTTTTCTGCAAGGAAGAAACGGCAGGCGGCGTGGCTGAAATGAGAATATCATGCTGCACGAGCTCTTTGCCCTCAGATGTAGAAGTGTCATCAGTGGGCATCATAGAGAAACGGGACTTTAATAAGTGATCATCAACCTCTGTGAATTCCCTTTGTTCTAGACGCCTGAAATAAAGAGGTGTCCTGAGTCACATAAACCTCCACCGACTGGTCTTAATGTGGCGAGGGAACATGCCGGTATAAGAGAATTCCAAAGAAGGCTGAACGTCCACAATTGAATGGTCATTGCCAGAAATGAAGTGGCAGCCGGATCAGACTGGGAAACTTCAGCTTCCATTAGACAATGAAGATGTGAGAATCTGGTACGTCCACAATTCACGGGTTCCTTAGATCCATGAAATTCCGTGTGGAATTTTAGTCAGAAAATGAAAACTCCGCAGCCTCCTGTTCAGCAGGCCCGGGTGTAGCTCCCATAGGCACATTTGTGCTCCTCTAGAATTTGGATAAAAATTGTTTTCACTGGAATAAAGAACCTTGATCAAGCCAGGTGGGTCTTGACAAACGAAATTGCTGCGTGTGCCCGGTATACTGACAAGCACCAACCTGTGCTAGTCCATGGCGTATTCAGCACAGGAATCTGCATTGATTGATCCAAGACAAAGGAAAGCTCAGGGAGGCAGCACCCCTGTGGAAAAGCATTTGTACTTCAAAGATGAGGCCAATGAGGTGAAAGGACAAACCCATGGCAAATAGTTTTCATCATTGGCAGAATTTCACGGAGCAATATTGCTGGGAGAGAAAAGGCACCACCTGAGGGAGGCACGCTCAACAAAACTAACTAGGGCAGTAGCCGGGTTGCCCCCAGGCACTAGGCATGTCAGGCCTCAGCATTGTAAGGAGGGTTCACTGAAGTCCCTGAGTGAAGTTTTCTCCGCTGTCCTATGTCTACGTTCCTAAAATTTACTCTGCGGTTTCTGATGATCCTGGGTTATGAACGGCCACCATTTACCGTACTCCTTACACTAGTATGTCTCCATCGACCTTAAAAGAAAGGGAGGACACGCAACTGCTGGCAGGTAAATTCAGCACACTTTGTCTCAACAAAAATAGACAGCTCTGTGGTGACCCGTCTTCCACGGTAAAATATTTCCTAGCGAATAAGGAATCTTCCCATCGCAATGACAATATGAGAGAATTGCCACCGATGGATTTGCCGCTGTGCCTACAAACATCATCTTGAGGCCATACAGTAGTGAAGCACGGGAACCCAGGCGCTTCACCCTTTACCCTAGCCAGTGAAACACTGTCTCTAAAATGCCCACATTCCTGTATCTATGCCCGTTTAAAGTTAACACTAAACCGAAATCTTCTGTCCCACTATTTTGCAGCATTTTAAAGAAGTACACTGGGAAAGATTTTTCTGCAAGGAAGAAACGGCAGGCGGCGTGGCTGAAATGAGAATATCATGCTGCACGAACTCTTTGCCCTCAGATGTAGAAGTGTCATCAGTGGGCATCATAGAGAAACGGGACTTTAATAAGTGATCATCAACCTCTGTGAATTCCCTTTGTTCTAGACGCCTGACATAAAGAGGTGTCCTGAGTCACATAAACCTCCAGCGACTGGTCTTAATGTGGCGCGGGAACATGCCGGTATAAGAGAATTCCGAAGAAGGCTGAACGTCCACAATTGAATGGTCATTGCCAGAAATGAAGTGGCAGCCGGATCAGACTGGGAAACTTCAGCTTCCATTAGACAATGAAGATGTGAGAATCTGGTATGTCCACAATTCACGGTTTCCTTAGATCCATGAAATTCCCTGTGGAATTTTAGTCAGAAAATGAAAACTCCGGAGCTTCCTGTTCAGCAGGCCCGGGTGTAGCTCCCATAGGCACACTTGTGCTCCTCTAGAATTTGGATAAAAATTGTTTTCACTGGAATAAAGAACCTTGATCAAGCCAGGTGGGTCTTGACAAACGAAATTGCTGTGTGTGCCAGGTATACTGACAAGCACCCACCTGTGCTAGTCCATGGCGTATTCAGCACAGGAATCTGCATTGATTGAGCCAAGACAAAGGAAAGCTCAGGGAGGCAGCACCCCTGTGGAAAAGCATTTGTACTTCAAAGATGAGGCCAATGAGGTGAAAGGACAAACCCATGGCAAATAGTTTTCATCATTGGCAGAATTTCACGGAGCAATATTGCTGGGAGAGAAAAGGCACCACCTGAGGGAGGCACGCTCAACAAAACTACATAGGGCAGGAGCCGGGTTGCCCCCAGGCACTAGGCGTGTCAGGCCTCAGCATTGTAAGGAGGGTTCACTGAAGTCCCTGAGTGAAGTTTTCTCTGCTGTCCTACGTCTACGTTCCTAAAATTTACTCTGCGGTTTCTGATGATCCAGGGTTATGAATGGCCACCATTCACCGTAAACCTTACACTCGTGCATCTCCATCGACCTTAAAAGAAAGGGAGGACACGCAACTGCTGGCAGGTAAATTCAGCACACTTTGTCTCAACAAAAAAGAGACAGCTCTGTGGTGACCCGTCTTCCACGGTAAAACATTTCCTAGCGAATAAGGAATCTTCCCATCGCAATGACAATATGAGAGAATTGCCACCGATGGATTTGCCGCTGTGCCTACAAACATCATCTTGAGGCCATACAGTAGTGAAGCACGGGAACCCAGGCGCTTCACCCTTTACCCTAGACCAGTGAAACACTGTCTCTAAAACGCCCACATGCCTGTATCTATGCCCGTTTAAAGTTAACACTAAACCGAAATCTTCTGTCCCACTATTTTGCAGCATTTTAAAGAAGTACACTGGGAAAGATTTTTCTGCAAGGAAGAAACGGCAGGCGGCGTGGCTGAAATGAGAATATCATGCTGCACGAACTCTTTGCCCTCAGATGTAGAAGTGTCATCAGTGGGCATCATAGAGAAACGGGACTTTAATAAGTGATCATCAACCTCTGTGAATTCCCTTTGTTCTAGACGCCTGACATAAAGAGGTGTCCTGAGTCACATAAACCTCCACCGACTGGTCTTAATGTGGCGCGGGAACATGCCGGTATAAGAGAATTCCGAAGAAGGCTGAACGTCCACAATTGAATGGTCATTGCCAGAAATGAAGTGGCAGCCGGATCAGACTGGGAAACTTCAGCTTCCATTAGACAATGAAGGTGTGAGAATCTGGTACGTCCACAATTCACGGTTTCCTTAGATCCATGAAATTCCGTGTGGAATTTTAGTCAGAAAATGAAAACTCCGCAGCCTCCTGTTCAGCAGGCCCGGGTGTAGCTCCCATAGGCACACTTGTGCTCCTCTAGAATTTGGATAAAAATAGTTTTCACTGGAATAAAGAACCTTGATCAAGCCAGGTGGGTCTTGACAAACGAAATTGCTGCGTGTGCCCAGTATACTGACAAGCACCAACCTGTGCTAGTCCATGGTGTATTCAGCACAGGAATCTGCATTGATTGATCCAAGACAAAGGAAGGCTCAGGGAGGCAGCACCCCTGTGGAAAAGCATTTGTACTTCAAAGATGAGGCCAATGAGGTGAAAGGACAAACCCATGGCAAATAGTTTTCATCATTGGCAGAATTTCACGGAGCAATATTGCTGGGAGAGAAAAGGCACCACCTGAGGGAGGCACGCTCAACAAAACTAACTAGGGCAGGAGCCGGGTTGCCCCCAGGCACTAGGCATGTCAGGCCTCAGCATTGTAAGGAGGGTTCACTGAAGTCCCTGAGTGAAGTTTTCTCCGCTATCCTACGTCTACGTTCCTAAAAGTTACTCTGGGGTTTCTGATGATCCTGGGTTATGAACGGCCACCATTCACCGTTCTCCTTACACTAGTACGTCTCCATCGACCTTAAAAGAAAGGGAGGACACGCAACTGCTGGCAGGTAAATTCAGCACACTTTGTCTCAACAAAAATAGACAGCTCTGTGGTGACCCGTCTTCCACGGTAAAATATTTCCTAGCGAATAAGGAATCTTCCCATCGCAATGACAATATGAGAGAATTGCCACCGATGGATTTGCCGCTGTGCCTACAAACATCATCTTGAGGCCATACAGTAGTGAAGCACGGGAACCCAGGCGCTTCACCCTTTACCCTAGACCAGTGAAACACTGTCTCTAAAATGCCCACATGCCTGTATCTATGCCCGTTTAAAGTTAACACTAAACCGAAATCTTCTGTCCCACTATTTTGCAGCATTTTAAAGAAGTGCACTGGGAAAAAATTTTCTGCAAGGAAGAAACTGCAGGCGGTGTGGCTGAAATGAGAATATCATGCTGCACGAGCTCTTTGCCCTCAGATGTAGAAGTGTCATCAGTGGGCATCATAGAGAAACGGGACTTTAATAAGTGATCATCAACCTCTGTCAATTCCCTTTGTTCTAGACGCCTGAAATAAAGAGTTGTCCTGAGTCACATGAACCTCCACCGACTGGTCTTAATGTGGCGCGGGAACATGCCGGTATAAGAGAATTCCGAAGAAGGCTGAACGTCCACAATTGAATGGTCATGCCAGAAATGAAGTGGCAGCCGGATCAGACTGGAAAACTTCAGCTTCCATTAGACAATGAAGATGTGAGAATCTGGTACGTCCACAATTCATGGTTTCCTTAGAACCATGAAATTCCGTGTGGAGTTTTAGTCAGAAAATGAAAACTCCGGAGCCTCTGTTCAGCAGGCCCTGGTGTAGCTCCCATAGGCACATTTGTGCTCCTCTAGAATTTGGATAAAAATCGTTTTCACTGGAATAAAGAACCTTGATCAAGCCAGGTGGAACTTGACAAAGGAAATTGCTGCGTGTGCCCTGTGTACTGACAAGCACCCACCTGTGCTAGTCCATGGCGTATTCAGCACAGAAATCTGCATCCATTGAGCCAAGACAAAGGAAAGCTCAGGGAGGCAGCACCCTTGCGGAAAAGCATTTGTACTTCAAAGATGCGGCCAATGAGGTGAAAGGACAAACCCATGGCAAATAGTTTTCATCATCGGCAGAATTTCAGGGAGCAATATTGCTGGGAGAGAAAAGGCACCACGTGAGGAGGCACCCTCAACAAAACTACCTAGGGCAGGAGCCGGGTTGCCCCCAGGCACTAGGCGTGTCAGGCCTCAGCATTGTAAGGAGGGTTCACTGAAGTCCCTGAGTGAAGTTTTCTCCGCTGTCCAAGTCTATGTTCCTAAAATTTACTCTGCGGTTTCTGATGATCCTGGGTTATGAACGGCCACCATTCACCGTTCTCCTTACACTCGTGCGTCTCCATCGACCTTAAAAGAAAGGGAGGACACGCAACTGCTGGCAGGTAAATTCAGCACATTTTGTCTCAACAAAAATAGACAGCTCTGTGGTGACCCGTCTTCCACAGTAAAACATTTCCTAGCGAATAAGGAGTCTTCCCATCGCAATGACAATATGAGAGAATTGCCACCGATGGATTTGCCGCTGTGCCTACAAACATCATCTTGAGGCCATACAGTAGTGAAGCACGGGAACCCAGGCGCTTCACCCTTTACCCTAGACCAGTGAAACACTGTCTCTAAAATGCCCACATGCCTGTATCTATGCCCGTTTAAAGTTAACACTAAACCGAAATCTTCTGTCCCACTATTTTGCAGCATTTTAAAGAAGTACACTGGGAAAAATTTTTCTGCAAGGAAGAAACTGCAGGCGGTGTGGCTGAAATGAGAATATCATGCTGCACGAGCTCTTTGCCCTCAGATGTAGAAGTGTCATCAGTGGGCATCATAGAGAAACGGGACTTTAATAAGTGATCATCAACCTCTGTCAATTCCCTTTGTTCTAGACGCCTGAAATAAAGAGTTGTCCTGAGTCACATGAACCTCCACCGACTGGTCTTAATGTGGCGCGGGAACATGCCGGTATAAGAGAATTCCGAAGAAGGCTGAACGTCCACAATTGAATGGTCATGCCAGAAATGAAGTGGCAGCCGGATCAGACTGGAAAACTTCAGCTTCCATTAGACAATGAAGATGTGAGAATCTGGTACGTCCACAATTCACGGTTTCCTTAGAACCATGAAATTCCGTGTGGAGTTTTAGTCAGAAAATGAAAACTCCGGAGCCTCTGTTCAGCAGGCCCTGGTGTAGCTCCCATAGGCACATTTGTGCTCCTCTAGAATTTGGATAAAAATCGTTTTCATTGGAATAAAGAACCTTGATCAAGCCAGGTGGGTCTTGACAAAGGAAATTGCTGCATGTGCCCTGTGTACTGACAAGCACCCACCTGTGCTAGTCCATGGCGTATTCAGCACAGAAATCTGCATCCATTGAGCCAAGACAAAGGAAAGCTCAGGGAGGCAGCACCCGTGTTGAAAAGCATTTGTACTTCAAAGATGAGGCCAATGAGGTGAAAGGACAAACCCATGGCAAATAGTTTTCATCATCGGCAGAATTTCAGGGAGCAATATTGCTGGGAGAGAAAAGGCACCACGTGAGGAGGCACCCTCAACAAAACTACCTAGGGCAGGAGCCGGGTTGCCCCCAGGCACTAGGCGTGTCAGACCTCAGCATTGTAAGGAGGGTTCACTGAAGTCCCTGAGTGAAGTTTTCTCCGCTGTCCAAGTCTATGTTCCTAAAATTTACTCTGCGGTTTCTGATGATCCTGGGTTATGAACGGCCACCATTCACCGTTCTCCTTACACTCGTGCGTCTCCATCGACCTTAAAAGAAAGGGAGGACACGCAACTGCTGGCAGGTAAATTCAGCACATTTTGTCTCAACAAAAAAGAGACAGCTCTGTGGTGACCCGTCTTCCACAGTAAAACATTTCCTAGCGAATAAGGAGTCTTCCCATCGCAATGACAATATGAGAGAATTGCCACCGATGGATTTGCCGCTGTGCCTACAAACATCATCTTGAGGCCATACAGTAGTGAAGCACGGGAACCCAGGCGCTTCACCCTTTACCCTAGACCAGTGAAACACTGTCTCTAAACATGCCCACATGCCTGTATCTATGCCCGTTTAAAGTTAACACTAAACCGAAGTCTTCTGTCACACTATTTTGCAGCATTTTAAAGAAGTACACTGGGAAAGATTTTTCTGCAAGGAAGAAACGGCAGGCGGCGTGGCTGAAATGAGAAAATCATGCTGCACGAGCTCTTTGCCCTCAGATGTAGAAGTGTCATCAGTGGGCATCATAGAGAAACGGGACTTTAATAAGTGATCATCAACCTCTGTGAATTCCCTTTGTTCTAGACGCCTGACATAAAGAGGTGTCCTGAGTCACATAAACCTCCACCGACTGGTCTTAATGTGGCGCGGGAACATGCCGGTATAAGAGAATTCCGAGGAAGGCTGAACGTCCACAATTGAATGGTCATGCCAGAAATGAAGTGGCAGCCGGATCAGACTGGAAAACTTCAGCTTCCATTAGACAATGAAGATGTGAGAATCTGGTACGTCCACAATTAATGGTTTCCTTAGAACCATGAAATTCCGTGTGGAGTTTTAGTCAGAAAATGAAAACTCCGGAGCCTCTGTTCAGCAGGCCCTGGCGTAGCTCCCATAGGCACATTTGTGCTCCTCTAGAATTTGGATAAAAATCGTTTTCACTGGAATAAAGAACCTTGATCAAGCCAGGTGGGTCTTGACAAAGGAAATTGCTGCATGTGCCCTGTGTACTGACAAGCACCCACCTGTGCTAGTCCATGGCGTATTCAGCACAGAAATCTGCATCCATTGAGCCAAGACAAAGGAAAGCTCAGGGAGGCAGCACCCGTGTTGAAAAGCATTTGTACTTCAAAGATGAGGCCAATGAGGTGAAAGGAGAAACCCATGGCAAATAGTTTTCATCATTGGCAGAATTTCAGGGAGCAATATTGCTGGGAGAGAAAAGGCACCACGTGAGGAGGCACCCTCAACAAAACTACCTAGGGCAGGAGCCGGGTTGCCCCCAGGCACTAGGCGTGTCAGGCCTCAGCATTGTAAGGAGGGTTCACTGAAGTCCCTGAGTGAAGTTTTCTCCGCTGTCCAAGTCTATGTTCCTAAAATTTACTCTGCGGTTTCTGATGATCCTGGGTTATGAACGGCCACCATTCACCGTTCTCCTTACACTCGTGCGTCTCCATCGACCTTAAAAGAAAGGGAGGACACGCAACTGCTGGCAGGTAAATTCAGCACATTTTGTCTCAACAAAAAAGAGACAGCTCTGTGGTGACCCGTCTTCCACAGTAAAACATTTCCTAGCGAATAAGGAGTCTTCCCATCGCAATGACAATATGAGAGAATTGCCACCGATGGATTTGCCGCTGTGCCTACAAACATCATCTTGAGGCCATACAGTAGTGAAGCACGGGAACCCAGGCGCTTCACCCTTTACCCTAGACCAGTGAAACACTGTCTCTAAACATGCCCACATGCCTGTATCTATGCCCGTTTAAAGTTAACACTAAACCGAAGTCTTCTGTCACACTATTTTGCAGCATTTTAAAGAAGTACACTGGGAAAGATTTTTCTGCAAGGAAGAAACGGCAGGCGGCGTGGCTGAAATGAGAAAATCATGCTGCACGAGCTCTTTGCCCTCAGATGTAGAAGTGTCATCAGTGGGCATCATAGAGAAACGGGACTTTAATAAGTGATCATCAACCTCTGTGAATTCCCTTTGTTCTAGACGCCTGACATAAAGAGGTGTCCTGAGTCACATAAACCTCCACCGACTGGTCTTAATGTGGCGCGGGAACATGCCGGTATAAGAGAATTCCGAAGAAGGCTGAACGTCCACAATTGAATGGTCATTGCCAGAAATGAAGTGGCAGCCGGATCAGACTGGGAAACTTCAGCTTCCATTAGACAATGAAGATGTGAGAATCTGGTACGTCCACAATTCACGGTTTCCTTAGATCCATGAAATTCCGTGTGGAATTTTAGTCAGAAAATGAAAACTCCGCAGCCTCCTGTTCAGCAGGCCCGGGTGTAGCTCCCATAGGCACACTTGTGCTCCTCTAGAATTTGGATAAAAATTGTTTTCACTGGAATAAAGAACCTTGATCAAGCCAGGTGGGTCTTGACAAACGAAATTGCTGCGTGTGCCCAGTATACTGACAAGCTCCCACCTGTGCTAGTCCATGGCGTATTCAGCACAGGAATCTGCATTGATTGAGCCAAGACAAAGGAAAGCTCAGGGAGGCAGCACCTGTGTGGAAAAGCATTTGTACTTCAAAGATGAGGCCAATGAGGTGAAAGGACAAACCCATGGCAAATAGTTTTCATCATTGGCAGAATTTCACGGAGCAATATTGCTGGGAGATAAAAGGCACCACCAGAGGGAGGCATGCTCAACAAATCTTCCTAGGGCAGGAGCCGTGTTGCCCAAGGCACTAGGCGTGTCAGGCCTCAGCATTGTAAGGAGGGTTCACTGAAGTCCCTGAGTGAAGTTATCTCCGCAGTCCTACGTCTACGTTCCTAAAATTTACTCTGCGATTTCTGATGATCCTGGGTTATGAACGGCCACCATTCACCGTTCTCCTTACACTCGTGCGTCTCCATCGACCTTAAAAGAAAGGGAGGACACGCAACTGCTGGCAGGTGAATTCAGCACACTTTGTCTTAACATAAAAGAGACAGCTCTGTGGTGACCCGTCTTCCACGGTAAAACATTTCCTAGCGAATAAGGAATCTTCCCATCGCAATGACAATATGAGAGAATTGCCACCGATGGATTTGCCGCTGTGCCTACAAACATCATCTTGAGGCCATACAGTAGTGAAGCACGGGAACCCAGGCGCTTCACCCTTTACCCTAGCCAGTGAAACACTGTCTCTAAAATGCCCACATTCCTGTATCTATGCCCGTTTAAAGTTAATGCTAAACCGAAATCATCTGAACCACTATTTTGCAGCATTTTAAAGAAGTACACTGGGAAAGATTTTTCTGCATGGAAGAAACTGCAGGCGGCATGGCTGAAATGAGAATATCATGCTGCACGAGCTCTTTGCCCTCAGATGTAGAAGTGTCATCAGTGGGCATCATAGAGAAACGGGACTTTAATAAGTGATCATCAACCTCTGTGAATTCCCTTTGTTCTAGATGCCTGACATAAAGAGGTGTCCTGAGTCACATAAACCTCCACCGACTGGTCTTAATGTGGCGCGGGAACATGCCGGTATAAGAGAATTCCGAAGAAGGCTGAACGTCCACAATTGAATGGTCATTGCCAGAAATGAAGTGGCAGCCGGATCAGACTGGGAAACTTCAGCTTCCACTAGACAATGAAGATGTGAGAATCTGGTACGTCCACAATTCACGGGTTCCTTAGATCCATGAAATTCCGTGTGGAATTTTAGTCAGAAAATGAAAACTCCGCAGCCTCCTGTTCAGCAGGCCCGGGTGTAGCTCCCATAGGCACACTTGTGCTCCTCTAGAATTTGGATAAAAATTGTTTTCACTGGAATAAAGAACCTTGATCAAGCCAGGTGGGTCTTGACAAACGAAATTGCTGCATGTGCCCAGTATACTGACAAGCACCCACCTGTGCTAGTCCATGGCGTATTCAGCACAGGAATCTGCATTGATTGAGCCAAGACAAAGGAAAGCTCAGGGAGGCAGCACCTGTGTGGAAAAGCATTTGTACTTCAAAGATGAGGCCAATGAGGTGAAAGGACAAACCCATGGCAAATAGTTTTCATCATTGGCAGAATTTCACGGAGCAATATTGCTGGGAGATAAAAGGCACCACCAGAGGGAGGCATGCTCAACAAATCTTCCTAGGGCAGGAGCCGTGTTGCCCAAGGCACTAGGCGTGTCAGGCCTCAGCATTGTAAGGAGGGTTCACTGAAGTCCCTGAGTGAAGTTATCTCCGCAGTCCTACGTCTACGTTCCTAAAATTTACTCTGCGGTTTCTGATGATCCTGGGTTATGAACGGCCACCATTCACCGTTCTCCTTACACTCGTGCGTCTCCATCGACCTTAAAAGAAAGGGAGGACACGCAACTGCTGGCAGGTAAATTCAGCACACTTTGTCTTAACATAAAAGAGACAGCTCTGTGGTGACCCGTCTTCCACGGTAAAACATTTCCTAGCGAATAAGGAATCTTCCCATCGCAATGACAATATGAGAGAATTGCCACCGATGGATTTGCCGCTGTGCCTACAAACATCATCTTGAGGCCATACAGTAGTGAAGCACAGGAACCCAGGCGCTTCACCCTTTACCCTAGCCAGTGAAACACTGTCTCTAAAATGCCCACATTCCTGTATCTATGCCCGTTTAAAGTTAATGCTAAACCGAAATCATCTGAACCACTATTTTGCAGCATTTTAAAGAAGTACACTGGGAAAGATTTTTCTGCATGGAAGAAACTGCAGGCGGCATGGCTGAAATGAGAATATCATGCTGCACGAGCTCTTTGCCCTCAGATGTAGAAGTGTCATCAGTGGGCATCATAGAGAAACGGGACTTTAATAAGTGATCATCAACCTCTGTGAATTCCCTTTGTTCTAGATGCCTGACATAAAGAGGTGTCCTGAGTCACATAAACCTCCACCGACTGGTCTTAATGTGGCGCGGGAACATGCCGGTATAAGAGAATTCCAAAGAAGGCTGAACGTCCACAATTGAATGGTCATTGCTAGAAATGAATTGGCAGCCGGATCAGACTGGAAAACTTCAGCTTCCATTAGACAATGAAGATGTGAGAATCTGGTACGTCCACAATTCACGGTTTCCTTAGAACCATGAAATTCCGTGTGGAGTTTTAGTCAGAAAATGAAAACTCCGGAGCCTCTGTTCAGCAGGCCCTGGTGTAGCTCCCATAGGCACATTTGTGCTCCTCTAGAATTTGGATAAAAATCGTTTTCACTGGAATAAAGAACCTTGATCAAGCCAGGTGGGTCTTGACAAAGGAAATTGCTGCATGTGCCCTGTGTACTGACAAGCACCCACCTGTGCTAGTCCATGGCGTATTCAGCACAGAAATCTGCATCCATTGAGCCAAGACAAAGGAAAGCTCAGGGAGGCAGCACCCGTGTTGAAAAGCATTTGTACTTCAAAGATGAGGCCAATGAGGTGAAAGGACAAACCCATGGCAAATAGTTTTCATCATTGGCAGAATTTCAGGGAGCAATATTGCTGGGAGAGAAAAGGCACCACGTGAGGAGGCACCCTCAACAAAACTACCTAGGGCAGGAGCCGGGTTGCCCCCAGGCACTAGGCGTGTCAGGCCTCAGCATTGTAAGGAGGGTTCACTGAAGTCCCTGAGTGAAGTTTTCTCCGCTGTCCAAGTCAATGTTCCTAAAATTTACTCTGCGGTTTCTGATGATCCTGGGTTATGAACGGCCACCATTCACCGTTCTCCTTACACTCGTGCGTCTCCATCGACCTTAAAAGAAAGGGAGGACACGCAACTGCTGGCAGGTAAATTCAGCACATTTTGTCTCAACAAAAAAGAGACAGCTCTGTGGTGACCCGTCTTCCACAGTAAATCATTTCCTAGCGAATAAGGAGTCTTCCCATCGCAATGACAATATGAGAGAATTGCCACCGATGGATTTGCCGCTGTGCCTACAAACATCATCTTGAGGCCATACAGTAGTGAAGCACGGGAACCCAGGCGCTTCACCCTTTACCCTAGACCAGTGAAACACTGTCTCTAAACATGCCCACATGCCTGTATCTATGCCCGTTTAAAGTTAATGCTAAACCGAAATCATCTGAACCACTATTTTGCAGCATTTTAAAGAAGTACACTGGGAAAGATTTTTCTGCATGGAAGAAACTGCAGGCGGCATGGCTGAAATGAGAATATCATGCTGCACGAGCTCTTTGCCCTCAGATGTAGAAGTGTCATCAGTGGGCATCATAGAGAAACGGGACTTTAATAAGTGATCATCAACCTCTGTGAATTCCCTTTGTTCTAGATGCCTGACATAAAGAGGTGTCCTGAGTCACATAAACCTCCACCGACTGGTCTTAATGTGGCGCGGGAACATGCCGGTATAAGAGAATTCCAAAGAAGGCTGAACGTCCACAATTGAATGGTCATTGCCAGAAATGAAGTGGCAGCCGGATCAGACTGGAAAACTTCAGCTTCCATTAGACAATGAAGATGTGAGAATCTGGTACGTCCACAATTCACGGTTTCCTTAGAACCATGAAATTCCGTGTGGAGTTTTAGTCAGAAAATGAAAACTCCGGAGCCTCTGTTCAGCAGGCCCTGGTGTAGCTCCCATAGTCACATTTGTGCTCCTCTAGAATTTGGATAAAAATCGTTTTCACTGGAATAAAGAACCTTGATCAAGCCAGGTGGGTCTTGACAAAGGAAATTGCTGCATGTGCCCTGTGTACTGACAAGCACCCACCTGTGCTAGTCCATGGCGTATTCAGCACAGAAATCTGCATCCATTGAGCCAAGACAAAGGAAAGCTCAGGGAGGCAGCACCCGTGTGGAAAAGCATTTGTACTTCAAAGATGAGGCCAATGAGGTGAAAGGACAAACCCATGGCAAATAGTTTTCATCATCAGCAGAATTTCTCGTAGCAATATTGCTGGGAGATAAAAGGCACCACCAGAAGGAGGCATGCTCAACAAATCTTCCTAGGGCAGGAGCCGTGTTGCCCAAGGCACTAGGCGTGTCAGGCCTCAGCATTGTAAGGAGGGTTCACTGAAGTCCCTGAGTGAAGTTATCTCCGCAGTCCTACGTCTACGTTCCTAAAATTTACTCTGCGGTTTCTGATGATCCTGGGTTATGAACGGCCACCATTCACCGTTCTCCTTACACTCGTGCGTCTCCATCGACCTTAAAAGAAAGGGAGGACACGCAACTGCTGGCAGGTAAATTCAGCACACTTTGTCTTAACATAAAAGAGACAGCTCTGTGGTGACCCGTCTTCCACGGTAAAACATTTCCTAGCGAATAAGGAATCTTCCCATCGCAATGACAATATGAGAGAATTGCCACCGATGGATTTGCCGCTGTGCCTACAAACATCATCTTGAGGCCATACAGTAGTGAAGCACGGGAACCCAGGCGCTTCACCCTTTACCCTAGCCAGTGAAACACTGTCTCTAAAATGCCCACATTCCTGTATCTATGCCCGTTTAAAGTTAATGCTAAACCGAAATCATCTGAACCACTATTTTGCAGCATTTTAAAGAAGTACACTGGGAAAGATTTTTCTGCAAGGAAGAAACTGCAGGCGGCGTGCTGAAATGAGAATATCATGCTGCACGAGCTCTTTGCCCTGAGATGTAGAAGTGTCCTCAGTGGGCATCATAGAGAAGCGGGACGTTAATAAGTGATCATCAACCTCTGTGAATTCCCTTTGTTCTAGATGCCTGACATAAAGAGGTGTCCTGAGTCACATAAACCTCCACCGACTGGTCTTAATGTGGCGCGGGAACATGCCGGTATAAGAGAATTCCGAAGAAGGCTGAACGTCCACAATTGAATGGTCATTGCCAGAAATGAAGTGGCAGCCGGATCAGACTGGGAAACTTCAGCTTCCATTAGACAATGAAGATGTGAGAATCTGGTACGTCCACAATTCACGGTTTCCTTAGATCCATGAAATTCCGTGTGGAATTTTAGTCAGAAAATGAAAACTCCGCAGCCTCCTGTTCAGCAGGCCCGGGTGTAGCTCCCATAGGCACACTTGTGCTCCTCTAGAATTTGGATAAAAATTGTTTTCACTGGAATAAAGAACCTTGATCAAGCCAGGTGGGTCTTGACAAACGAAATTGCTGCATGTGCCCAGTATACTGACAAGCACCCACCTGTGCTAGTCCATGGCGTATTCAGCACAGGAATCTGCATTGATTGAGCCAAGACAAAGGAAAGCTCAGGGAGGCAGCACCTGTGTGGAAAAGCATTTGTACTTCAAAGATGAGGCCAATGAGGTGAAAGGACAAACCCATGGCAAATAGTTTTCATCATTGGCAGAATTTCACGGAGCAATATTGCTGGGAGATAAAAGGCACCACCAGAGGGAGGCATGCTCAACAAATCTTCCTAGGGCAGGAGCCGTGTTGCCCAAGGCACTAGGCGTGTCAGGCCTCAGCATTGTAAGGAGGGTTCACTGAAGTCCCTGAGTGAAGTTATCTCCGCAGTCCTACGTCTACGTTCCTAAAATTTACTCTGCGGTTTCTGATGATCCTGGGTTATGAACGGCCACCATTCACCGTTCTCCTTACACTCGTGCGTCTCCATCGACCTTAAAAGAAAGGGAGGACACGCAACTGCTGGCAGGTAAATTCAGCACACTTTGTCTTAACATAAAAGAGACAGCTCTGTGGTGACCCGTCTTCCACGGTAAAACATTTCCTAGCGAATAAGGAATCTTCCCATCGCAATGACAATATGAGAGAATTGCCACCGATGGATTTGCCGCTGTGCCTACAAACATCATCTTGAGGCCATACAGTAGTGAAGCACGGGAACCCAGGCGCTTCACCCTTTACCCTAGCCAGTGAAACACTGTCTCTAAAATGCCCACATTCCTGTATCTATGCCCGTTTAAAGTTAATGCTAAACCGAAATCATCTGAACCACTATTTTGCAGCATTTTAAAGAAGTACACTGGGAAAGATTTTTCTGCATGGAAGAAACTGCAGGCGGCATGGCTGAAATGAGAATATCATGCTGCACGAGCTCTTTGCCCTCAGATGTAGAAGTGTCATCAGTGGGCATCATAGAGAAACGGGACTTTAATAAGTGATCATCAACCTCTGTGAATTCCCTTTGTTCTAGATGCCTGACATAAAGAGGTGTCCTGAGTCACATAAACCTCCACCGACTGGTCTTAATGTGGCGCGGGAACATGCCGGTATAAGAGAATTCCAAAGAAGGCTGAACGTCCACAATTGAATGGTCATTGCCAGAAATGAATTGGCAGCCGGATCAGACTGGAAAACTTCAGCTTCCATTAGACAATGAAGATGTGAGAATCTGGTACGTCCACAATTCACGGTTTCCTTAGAACCATGAAATTCCGTGTGGAGTTTTAGTCAGAAAATGAAAACTCCGGAGCCTCTGTTCAGCAGGCCCTGGTGTAGCTCCCATAGGCACATTTGTGCTCCTCTAGAATTTGGATAAAAATCGTTTTCACTGGAATAAAGAACCTTGATCAAGCCAGGTGGGTCTTGACAAAGGAAATTGCTGCATGTGCCCTGTGTACTGACAAGCACCCACCTGTGCTAGTCCATGGCGTATTCAGCACAGAAATCTGCATCCATTGAGCCAAGACAAAGGAAAGCTCAGGGAGGCAGCACCCGTGTTGAAAAGCATTTGTACTTCAAAGATGAGGCCAATGAGGTGAAAGGACAAACCCATGGCAAATAGTTTTCATCATTGGCAGAATTTCAGGGAGCAATATTGCTGGGAGAGAAAAGGCACCACGTGAGGAGGCACCCTCAACAAAACTACCTAGGGCAGGAGCCGGGTTGCCCCCAGGCACTAGGCGTGTCAGGCCTCAGCATTGTAAGGAGGGTTCACTGAAGTCCCTGAGTGAAGTTTTCTCCGCTGTCCAAGTCAATGTTCCTAAAATTTACTCTGCGGTTTCTGATGATCCTGGGTTATGAACGGCCACCATTCACCGTTCTCCTTACACTCGTGCGTCTCCATCGACCTTAAAAGAAAGGGAGGACACGCAACTGCTGGCAGGTAAATTCAGCACATTTTGTCTCAACAAAAAAGAGACAGCTCTGTGGTGACCCGTCTTCCACAGTAAATCATTTCCTAGCGAATAAGGAGTCTTCCCATCGCAATGACAATATGAGAGAATTGCCACCGATGGATTTGCCGCTGTGCCTACAAACATCATCTTGAGGCCATACAGTAGTGAAGCACGGGAACCCAGGCGCTTCACCCTTTACCCTAGACCAGTGAAACACTGTCTCTAAACATGCCCACATGCCTGTATCTATGCCCGTTTAAAGTTAATGCTAAACCGAAATCATCTGAACCACTATTTTGCAGCATTTTAAAGAAGTACACTGGGAAAGATTTTTCTGCATGGAAGAAACTGCAGGCGGCATGGCTGAAATGAGAATATCATCCTGCACGAGCTCTTTGCCCTCAGATGTAGAAGTGTCATCAGTGGGCATCATAGAGAAACGGGACTTTAATAAGTGATCATCAACCTCTGTGAATTCCCTTTGTTCTAGATGCCTGACATAAAGAGGTGTCCTGAGTCACATAAACCTCCACCGACTGGTCTTAATGTGGCGCGGGAACATGCCGGTATAAGAGAATTCCAAAGAAGGCTGAACGTCCACAATTGAATGGTCATTGCCAGAAATGAAGTGGCAGCCGGATCAGACTGGAAAACTTCAGCTTCCATTAGACAATGAAGATGTGAGAATCTGGTACGTCCACAATTCACGGTTTCCTTAGAACCATGAAATTCCGTGTGGAGTTTTAGTCAGAAAATGAAAACTCCGGAGCCTCTGTTCAGCAGGCCCTGGTGTAGCTCCCATAGGCACATTTGTGCTCCTCTAGAATTTGGATAAAAATCGTTTTCACTGGAATAAAGAACCTTGATCAAGCCAGGTGGGTCTTGACAAAGGAAATTGCTGCATGTGCCCTGTGTACTGACAAGCACCCACCTGTGCTAGTCCATGGCGTATTCAGCACAGAAATCTGCATCCATTGAGCCAAGACAAAGGAAAGCTCAGGGAGGCAGCACCCGTGTGGAAAAGCATTTGTACTTCAAAGATGAGGCCAATGAGGTGAAAGGACAAACCCATGGCAAATAGTTTTCATCATCAGCAGAATTTCTCGTAGCAATATTGCTGGGAGAGAAAAGGCACCACCAGAAGGAGGCATGCTCAACAAATCTTCCTAGGGCAGGAGCCGTGTTGCCCAAGGCACTAGGCGTGTCAGGCCTCAGCATTGTAAGGAGGGTTCACTGAAGTCCCTGAGTGAAGTTATCTCCGCAGTCCTACGTCTACGTTCCTAAAATTTACTCTGCGGTTTCTGATGATCCTGGGTTATGAACGGCCACCATTCACCGTTCTCCTTACACTCGTGCGTCTCCATCGACCTTAAAAGAAAGGGAGGACACGCAACTGCTGGCAGGTAAATTCAGCACACTTTGTCTTAACATAAAAGAGACAGCTCTGTGGTGACCCGTCTTCCACGGTAAAACATTTCCTAGCGAATAAGGAATCTTCCCATCGCAATGACAATATGAGAGAATTGCCACCGATGGATTTGCCGCTGTGCCTACAAACATCATCTTGAGGCCATACAGTAGTGAAGCACGGGAACCCAGGCGCTTCACCCTTTACCCTAGCCAGTGAAACACTGTCTCTAAAATGCCCACATTCCTGTATCTATGCCCGTTTAAAGTTAATGCTAAACCGAAATCATCTGAACCACTATTTTGCA
This sequence comes from Tenrec ecaudatus, assembly GCF_050624435.1. Classification (NCBI taxonomy): domain Eukaryota; kingdom Metazoa; phylum Chordata; class Mammalia; order Afrosoricida; family Tenrecidae; genus Tenrec; species Tenrec ecaudatus. The sequence continues at coordinate 184,174 of NW_027457612.1, forward strand.
GCATTTTAAAGAAGTACACTGGGAAAGATTTTTCTGCATGGAAGAAACTGCAGGCGGCATGGCTGAAATGAGAATATCATGCTGCACGAGCTCTTTGCCCTCAGATGTAGAAGTGTCATCAGTGGGCATCATAGAGAAACGGGACTTTAATAAGTGATCATCAACCTCTGTGAATTCCCTTTGTTCTAGATGCCTGACATAAAGAGGTGTCCTGAGTCACATAAACCTCCACCGACTGGTCTTAATGTGGCGCGGGAACATGCCGGTATAAGAGAATTCCAAAGAAGGCTGAACGTCCACAATTGAATGGTCATTGCCAGAAATGAATTGGCAGCCGGATCAGACTGGAAAACTTCAGCTTCCATTAGACAATGAAGATGTGAGAATCTGGTACGTCCACAATTCACGGTTTCCTTAGAACCATGAAATTCCGTGTGGAGTTTTAGTCAGAAAATGAAAACTCCGGAGCCTCTGTTCAGCAGGCCCTGGTGTAGCTCCCATAGGCACATTTGTGCTCCTCTAGAATTTGGATAAAAATCGTTTTCACTGGAATAAAGAACCTTGATCAAGCCAGGTGGGTCTTGACAAAGGAAATTGCTGCATGTGCCCTGTGTACTGACAAGCACCCACCTGTGCTAGTCCATGGCGTATTCAGCACAGAAATCTGCATCCATTGAGCCAAGACAAAGGAAAGCTCAGGGAGGCAGCACCCGTGTTGAAAAGCATTTGTACTTCAAAGATGAGGCCAATGAGGTGAAAGGACAAACCCATGGCAAATAGTTTTCATCATTGGCAGAATTTCAGGGAGCAATATTGCTGGGAGAGAAAAGGCACCACGTGAGGAGGCACCCTCAACAAAACTACCTAGGGCAGGAGCCGGGTTGCCCCCAGGCACTAGGCGTGTCAGGCCTCAGCATTGTAAGGAGGGTTCACTGAAGTCCCTGAGTGAAGTTTTCTCCGCTGTCCAAGTCAATGTTCCTAAAATTTACTCTGCGGTTTCTGATGATCCTGGGTTATGAACGGCCACCATTCACCGTTCTCCTTACACTCGTGCGTCTCCATCGACCTTAAAAGAAAGGGAGGACACGCAACTGCTGGCAGGTAAATTCAGCACATTTTGTCTCAACAAAAAAGAGACAGCTCTGTGGTGACCCGTCTTCCACAGTAAATCATTTCCTAGCGAATAAGGAGTCTTCCCATCGCAATGACAATATGAGAGAATTGCCACCGATGGATTTGCCGCTGTGCCTACAAACATCATCTTGAGGCCATACAGTAGTGAAGCACGGGAACCCAGGCGCTTCACCCTTTACCCTAGACCAGTGAAACACTGTCTCTAAACATGCCCACATGCCTGTATCTATGCCCGTTTAAAGTTAATGCTAAACCGAAATCATCTGAACCACTATTTTGCAGCATTTTAAAGAAGTACACTGGGAAAGATTTTTCTGCATGGAAGAAACTGCAGGCGGCATGGCTGAAATGAGAATATCATGCTGCACGAGCTCTTTGCCCTCAGATGTAGAAGTGTCATCAGTGGGCATCATAGAGAAACGGGACTTTAATAAGTGATCATCAACCTCTGTGAATTCCCTTTGTTCTAGATGCCTGACATAAAGAGGTGTCCTGAGTCACATAAACCTCCACCGACTGGTCTTAATGTGGCGCGGGAACATGCCGGTATAAGAGAATTCCAAAGAAGGCTGAACGTCCACAATTGAATGGTCATTGCCAGAAATGAAGTGGCAGCCGGATCAGACTGGAAAACTTCAGCTTCCATTAGACAATGAAGATGTGAGAATCTGGTACGTCCACAATTCACGGTTTCCTTAGAACCATGAAATTCCGTGTGGAGTTTTAGTCAGAAAATGAAAACTCCGGAGCCTCTGTTCAGCAGGCCCTGGTGTAGCTCCCATAGTCACATTTGTGCTCCTCTAGAATTTGGATAAAAATCGTTTTCACTGGAATAAAGAACCTTGATCAAGCCAGGTGGGTCTTGACAAACGAAATTGCTGCATGTGCCCTGTGTACTGACAAGCACCCACCTGTGCTAGTCCATGGCGTATTCAGCACAGAAATCTGCATCCATTGAGCCAAGACAAAGGAAAGCTCAGGGAGGCAGCACCCGTGTGGAAAAGCATTTGTACTTCAAAGATGAGGCCAATGAGGTGAAAGGACAAACCCATGGCAAATAGTTTTCATCATCAGCAGAATTTCTCGTAGCAATATTGCTGGGAGATAAAAGGCACCACCAGAAGGAGGCATGCTCAACAAATCTTCCTAGGGCAGGAGCCGTGTTGCCCAAGGCACTAGGCGTGTCAGGCCTCAGCATTGTAAGGAGGGTTCACTGAAGTCCCTGAGTGAAGTTATCTCCGCAGTCCTACGTCTACGTTCCTAAAATTTACTCTGCGGTTTCTGATGATCCTGGGTTATGAACGGCCACCATTCACCGTTCTCCTTACACTCGTGCGTCTCCATCGACCTTAAAAGAAAGGGAGGACACGCAACTGCTGGCAGGTAAATTCAGCACACTTTGTCTTAACATAAAAGAGACAGCTCTGTGGTGACCCGTCTTCCACGGTAAAACATTTCCTAGCGAATAAGGAATCTTCCCATCGCAATGACAATATGAGAGAATTGCCACCGATGGATTTGCCGCTGTGCCTACAAACATCATCTTGAGGCCATACAGTAGTGAAGCACGGGAACCCAGGCGCTTCACCCTTTACCCTAGCCAGTGAAACACTGTCTCTAAAATGCCCACATTCCTGTATCTATGCCCGTTTAAAGTTAATGCTAAACCGAAATCATCTGAACCACTATTTTGCAGCATTTTAAAGAAGTACACTGGGAAAGATTTTTCTGCAAGGAAGAAACTGCAGGCGGCGTGCTGAAATGAGAATATCATGCTGCACGAGCTCTTTGCCCTGAGATGGAGAAGTGTCCTCAGTGGGCATCATAGAGAAGCGGGACGTTAATAAGTGATCATCAACCTCTGTGAATTCCCTTTGTTCTAGATGCCTGACATAAAGAGGTGTCCTGAGTCACATAAACCTCCACCGACTGGTCTTAATGTGGCGCGGGAACATGCCGGTATAAGAGAATTCCGAAGAAGGCTGAACGTCCACAATTGAATGGTCATTGCCAGAAATGAAGTGGCAGCCGGATCAGACTGGGAAACTTCAGCTTCCATTAGACAATGAAGATGTGAGAATCTGGTACGTCCACAATTCACGGTTTCCTTAGATCCATGAAATTCCGTGTGGAATTTTAGTCAGAAAATGAAAACTCCGCAGCCTCCTGTTCAGCAGGCCCGGGTGTAGCTCCCATAGGCACACTTGTGCTCCTCTAGAATTTGGATAAAAATTGTTTTCACTGGAATAAAGAACCTTGATCAAGCCAGGTGGGTCTTGACAAACGAAATTGCTGCATGTGCCCAGTATACTGACAAGCACCCACCTGTGCTAGTCCATGGCGTATTCAGCACAGGAATCTGCATTGATTGAGCCAAGACAAAGGAAAGCTCAGGGAGGCAGCACCTGTGTGGAAAAGCATTTGTACTTCAAAGATGAGGCCAATGAGGTGAAAGGACAAACCCATGGCAAATAGTTTTCATCATTGGCAGAATTTCACGGAGCAATATTGCTGGGAGATAAAAGGCACCACCAGAGGGAGGCATGCTCAACAAATCTTCCTAGGGCAGGAGCCGTGTTGCCCAAGGCACTAGGCGTGTCAGGCCTCAGCATTGTAAGGAGGGTTCACTGAAGTCCCTGAGTGAAGTTATCTCCGCAGTCCTACGTCTACGTTCCTAAAATTTACTCTGCGGTTTCTGATGATCCTGGGTTATGAACGGCCACCATTCACCGTTCTCCTTACACTCGTGCGTCTCCATCGACCTTAAAAGAAAGGGAGGACACGCAACTGCTGGCAGGTAAATTCAGCACACTTTGTCTTAACATAAAAGAGACAGCTCTGTGGTGACCCGTCTTCCACGGTAAAACATTTCCTAGCGAATAAGGAATCTTCCCATCGCAATGACAATATGAGAGAATTGCCACCGATGGATTTGCCGCTGTGCCTACAAACATCATCTTGAGGCCATACAGTAGTGAAGCACGGGAACCCAGGCGCTTCACCCTTTACCCTAGCCAGTGAAACACTGTCTCTAAAATGCCCACATTCCTGTATCTATGCCCGTTTAAAGTTAATGCTAAACCGAAATCATCTGAACCACTATTTTGCAGCATTTTAAAGAAGTACACTGGGAAAGATTTTTCTGCATGGAAGAAACTGCAGGCGGCATGGCTGAAATGAGAATATCATGCTGCACGAGCTCTTTGCCCTCAGATGTAGAAGTGTCATCAGTGGGCATCATAGAGAAACGGGACTTTAATAAGTGATCATCAACCTCTGTGAATTCCCTTTGTTCTAGATGCCTGACATAAAGAGGTGTCCTGAGTCACATAAACCTCCACCGACTGGTCTTAATGTGGCGCGGGAACATGCCGGTATAAGAGAATTCCAAAGAAGGCTGAACGTCCACAATTGAATGGTCATTGCCAGAAATGAATTGGCAGCCGGATCAGACTGGAAAACTTCAGCTTCCATTAGACAATGAAGATGTGAGAATCTGGTACGTCCACAATTCACGGTTTCCTTAGAACCATGAAATTCCGTGTGGAGTTTTAGTCAGAAAATGAAAACTCCGGAGCCTCTGTTCAGCAGGCCCTGGTGTAGCTCCCATAGGCACATTTGTGCTCCTCTAGAATTTGGATAAAAATCGTTTTCACTGGAATAAAGAACCTTGATCAAGCCAGGTGGGTCTTGACAAAGGAAATTGCTGCATGTGCCCTGTGTACTGACAAGCACCCACCTGTGCTAGTCCATGGCGTATTCAGCACAGAAATCTGCATCCATTGAGCCAAGACAAAGGAAAGCTCAGGGAGGCAGCACCCGTGTTGAAAAGCATTTGTACTTCAAAGATGAGGCCAATGAGGTGAAAGGACAAACCCATGGCAAATAGTTTTCATCATTGGCAGAATTTCAGGGAGCAATATTGCTGGGAGAGAAAAGGCACCACGTGAGGAGGCACCCTCAACAAAACTACCTAGGGCAGGAGCCGGGTTGCCCCCAGGCACTAGGCGTGTCAGGCCTCAGCATTGTAAGGAGGGTTCACTGAAGTCCCTGAGTGAAGTTTTCTCCGCTGTCCAAGTCAATGTTCCTAAAATTTACTCTGCGGTTTCTGATGATCCTGGGTTATGAACGGCCACCATTCACCGTTCTCCTTACACTCGTGCGTCTCCATCGACCTTAAAAGAAAGGGAGGACACGCAACTGCTGGCAGGTAAATTCAGCACATTTTGTCTCAACAAAAAAGAGACAGCTCTGTGGTGACCCGTCTTCCACAGTAAATCATTTCCTAGCGAATAAGGAGTCTTCCCATCGCAATGACAATATGAGAGAATTGCCACCGATGGATTTGCCGCTGTGCCTACAAACATCATCTTGAGGCCATACAGTAGTGAAGCACGGGAACCCAGGCGCTTCACCCTTTACCCTAGACCAGTGAAACACTGTCTCTAAACATGCCCACATGCCTGTATCTATGCCCGTTTAAAGTTAATGCTAAACCGAAATCATCTGAACCACTATTTTGCAGCATTTTAAAGAAGTACACTGGGAAAGATTTTTCTGCATGGAAGAAACTGCAGGCGGCATGGCTGAAATGAGAATATCATCCTGCACGAGCTCTTTGCCCTCAGATGTAGAAGTGTCATCAGTGGGCATCATAGAGAAACGGGACTTTAATAAGTGATCATCAACCTCTGTGAATTCCCTTTGTTCTAGATGCCTGACATAAAGAGGTGTCCTGAGTCACATAAACCTCCACCGACTGGTCTTAATGTGGCGCGGGAACATGCCGGTATAAGAGAATTCCAAAGAAGGCTGAACGTCCACAATTGAATGGTCATTGCCAGAAATGAAGTGGCAGCCGGATCAGACTGGAAAACTTCAGCTTCCATTAGACAATGAAGATGTGAGAATCTGGTACGTCCACAATTCACGGTTTCCTTAGAACCATGAAATTCCGTGTGGAGTTTTAGTCAGAAAATGAAAACTCCGGAGCCTCTGTTCAGCAGGCCCTGGTGTAGCTCCCATAGGCACATTTGTGCTCCTCTAGAATTTGGATAAAAATCGTTTTCACTGGAATAAAGAACCTTGATCAAGCCAGGTGGGTCTTGACAAAGGAAATTGCTGCATGTGCCCTGTGTACTGACAAGCACCCACCTGTGCTAGTCCATGGCGTATTCAGCACAGAAATCTGCATCCATTGAGCCAAGACAAAGGAAAGCTCAGGGAGGCAGCACCCGTGTGGAAAAGCATTTGTACTTCAAAGATGAGGCCAATGAGGTGAAAGGACAAACCCATGGCAAATAGTTTTCATCATCAGCAGAATTTCTCGTAGCAATATTGCTGGGAGAGAAAAGGCACCACCAGAAGGAGGCATGCTCAACAAATCTTCCTAGGGCAGGAGCCGTGTTGCCCAAGGCACTAGGCGTGTCAGGCCTCAGCATTGTAAGGAGGGTTCACTGAAGTCCCTGAGTGAAGTTATCTCCGCAGTCCTACGTCTACGTTCCTAAAATTTACTCTGCGGTTTCTGATGATCCTGGGTTATGAACGGCCACCATTCACCGTTCTCCTTACACTCGTGCGTCTCCATCGACCTTAAAAGAAAGGGAGGACACGCAACTGCTGGCAGGTAAATTCAGCACACTTTGTCTTAACATAAAAGAGACAGCTCTGTGGTGACCCGTCTTCCACGGTAAAACATTTCCTAGCGAATAAGGAATCTTCCCATCGCAATGACAATATGAGAGAATTGCCACCGATGGATTTGCCGCTGTGCCTACAAACATCATCTTGAGGCCATACAGTAGTGAAGCACGGGAACCCAGGCGCTTCACCCTTTACCCTAGCCAGTGAAACACTGTCTCTAAAATGCCCACATTCCTGTATCTATGCCCGTTTAAAGTTAATGCTAAACCGAAATCATCTGAACCACTATTTTGCAGCATTTTAAAGAAGTACACTGGGAAAGATTTTTCTGCATGGAAGAAACTGCAGGCGGCATGGCTGAAATGAGAATATCATGCTGCACGAGCTCTTTGCCCTCAGATGTAGAAGTGTCATCAGTGGGCATCATAGAGAAACGGGACTTTAATAAGTGATCATCAACCTCTGTGAATTCCCTTTGTTCTAGATGCCTGACATAAAGAGGTGTCCTGAGTCACATAAACCTCCACCGACTGGTCTTAATGTGGCGCGGGAACATGCCGGTATAAGAGAATTCCAAAGAAGGCTGAACGTCCACAATTGAATGGTCATTGCCAGAAATGAAGTGGCAGCCGGATCAGACTGGAAAACTTCAGCTTCCATTAGACAATGAAGATGTGAGAATCTGATACGTCCACAATTCACGGTTTCCTTAGAACCATGAAATTCCGTGTGGAGTTTTAGTCAGAAAATGAAAACTCCGGAGCCTCTGTTCAGCAGGCCCTGGTGTAGCTCCCATTGGCACATTTGTGCTCCTCTAGAATTTGGATAAAAATCGTTTTCACTGGAATAAAGAACCTTGATCAAGCCAGGTGGGTCTTGACAAAGGAAATTGCTGCATGTGCCCTGTGTACTGACAAGCACCCACCTGTGCTAGTCCATGGCTTATTCAGCACAGAAATCTGCATCCATTGAGCCAAGACAAAGGAAAGCTCAGGGAGGCAGCACCCGTGTGGAAAAGCATTTGTACTTCAAAGATGAGGCCAATGAGGTGAAAGGACAAACCCATGGCAAATAGTTTCATCATCGGCAGAATTTCAGGGAGCAATATTGCTGGGAGAGAAAAGGCACCACGTGAGGAGGCACCCTCAACAAAACTACCTAGGGCAGGAGCCGGGTTGCCCCCAGGCACTAGGCGTGTCAGACCTCAGCATTGTAAGGAGGGTTCACTGAAGTCCCTGAGTGAAGTTTTCTCCGCTGTCCAAGTCAATGTTCCTAAAATTTACTCTGCGGTTTCTGATGATCCTGGGTTATGAACGGCCACCATTCACCGTTCTCCTTACACTCGTGCGTCTCCATCGACCTTAAAAGAAAGGGAGGACACGCAACTGCTGGCAGGTAAATTCAGCACATTTTGTCTCAACAAAAAAGAGACAGCTCTGTGGTGACCCGTCTTCCACAGTAAAACATTTCCTAGCGAATAAGGAGTCTTCCCATCGCAATGACAATATGAGAGAATTGCCACCGATGGATTTGCCGCTGTGCCTACAAACATCATCTTGAGGCCATACAGTAGTGAAGCACGGGAACCCAGGCGCTTCACCCTTTACCCGAGACCAGTGAAACACTGTCTCTAAACATGCCCACATGCCTGTATCTATGCCCGTTTAAAGTTAACACTAAACCGAAGTCTTCTGTCCCACTATATTGCAGCATTTTAAAGAAGTACACTGGGAAAGATTTTTCTGCAAGCAAGAAACGGCAGGCGGCGTGGCTGAAATGAGAAAATCATGCTGCACGAGCTCTTTGCCCTCAGATGTAGAAGTGTCATCAGTGGGCATCATAGAGAAACGGGACTTTAATAAGTGATCATCAACCTCTGTGAATTCCCTTTGTTCTAGACGCCTGACATAAAGAGGTGTCCTGAGTCACATAAACCTCCACCGACTGGTCTTAATGTGGCGCGGGAACATGCCGGTATAAGAGAATTCCGAAGAAGGCTGAACGTCCACAATTGAATGGTCATTGCCAGAAATGAAGTGGCAGCCGGATCAGACTGGGAAACTTCAGCTTCCATTAGACAATGAAGATGTGAGAATCGGGTACGTCCACAATTCAGGGGTTCCTTAGATCCATGAAATTCCGTGTGGAATTTTAGTCAGAAAATGAAAACTCCGCAGCCTCCTGTTCAGCAGGCCCGGGTGTAGCTCCCATAGGCACACTTGTGCTCCTCTAGAATTTGGATAAAAATTGTTTTCACTGGAATAAAGAACCTTGATCAAGCCAGCTGGGTCTTGACAAACGAAATTGCTGCGTGTGCCAGGTATACTGACAAGCACCCACCTGCGCTAGTCCATGGTGTATTCAGCACAGGAATCTGCATTGATTGAGCCAAGACAAAGGAAAGCTCAGGGAGGCAGCACCCCTGTGGAAAAGCATTTGTACTTCAAAGATGAGGCCAATGAGGTGAAAGGACAAACCCATGGCAAATAGTTTCCATCATCAGGAGAATTTCATGGAGCAATATTTCTGGGAGAGATAAGGCACTACCTGAGGGAGGCACGCTCAACAAAACTACCTAGGGCAGGAGCCGGGTTGCCCCCAGGCACTAGGCGTGTCAGGCCTCAGCATTGTAAGGAGGGTTCACTGAAGTCCCTGAGTGAAGTTTTCTCCACTGTGCTACGTCTACGTTCCTAAAATTTACTCTGCGGTTTCTGATGATCCTGGGTTATGAACGGCCACCATTCACCGTTGTCCTTACACTCGTGCGTCTCCATCGACCTTAAAAGAAAGGGAGGACACGCAACTGCTGGCAGGTAAATTCAGCACACTTTGTCTCAACACAAAAGAGACAGCTCTGTGGTGACCCGTCTTCCACGGTAAAACATTTCCTAGCGAATAAGGAATCTTCTCATCGCAATGACAATATAAGAGAATTGCCACCGATGGATTTGCCACTGTGCCTACAAACATCATCTTGAGGCCATACAGTAGTGAAGCACGGGAACCCAGGCGCTTCACCCTCTACCCTAGACCAGTGAAACTCTGTCTCTAAACATGCCCACATGCCTGTATCTATGCCCGTTTAAAGTTAACACTAAACCGAAATCTTCTGTCCCACTATTTTGCAGCATTTTAAAGAAGTACACTGGGAAAGATTTTTCTGCAAGGAAGAAACTGCAGGCGGCGTGGCTGAAATGAGAATATCATGGTGCAGGAGCTCTTTGCCCTCAGATGTAGAAGTGTCATCAGTGGGCATCATAGAGAAACGGGACGTTAATAAGTGATCATCAACCTCTGTGAATTCCCTTTGTTCTAGACGCCTGACATAAAGAGGTGTCCTGAGTCACATAAACCTCCACCGACTGGTCTTAATGTGGCGCGGGAACATGCTGGTATAAGAGAATTCCGAAGAAGGCTGAACGTCCACAATTGAATGGTCATTGCCAGAAATGAAGTGGCAGCCGGATCAGTCTGGGAAACTTCAGCTTCCATTAGATAATGAAGATGTGAGAATCTGGTACGTCCACAATTCACGGGTTCCTTAGATCCATGAAATTCCGTGTGGAATTTTAGTCAGAAAATGAAAACTCCGCAGCCTCCTGTTCAGCAGGCCCGGATGTAGCTCCCATAGGCACACTTGTGCTCCTCTAGAATTTGGATAAAAATTGTTTTCACTGGAATAAAGAACCTTGATCAAGCCAGCTGGGTCTTGACAAACGAAATTGCTGCGTGTGCCCGGTATACTGACAAGCACCCACCTGTGCTAGTCCATGGCGTATTCAGCACAGGAATCTGCATCTATTGAGCCAAGACAAAGGAAAGCTTGGGAGGCAGCACCGCTGTGGAAAAGCATTTGTACTTCAAAGATGAGGCCAATGAGGTGAAAGGACAAACCCATGGCAAATAGTTTTCATCATCAGCAGAATTTCATGGAGCAATATTTCTGGGAGAGATAAGGCACCACCTGAGGGAGGCACGCTCAACAAAACTACCTAGGGCAGGAGCCTGGTTGCCCCAGGCACTAGGCGTGTCAGGCCTCAGCATTGTAAGGAGGGTTCACTGAAGTCCCTGAGTGAAGTTTTCTCCACTGTCCTACGTCTACGTTCCTAAAATTTACTCTGCGGTTTCTGATGATCCTGGGTTATGAACGGCCACCATTCACCGTTGTCCTTACACTCGTGCGTCTCCATCGACCTTAAAAGAAAGGGAGGACACGCAACTGCTGGCAGGTAAATTCAGCACACTTTGTCTCAACACAAAAGAGACAGCTCTGTGGTGACCCGTCTTCCACGGTAAAACATTTCCTAGCGAATAAGGAATCTTCCCATCGCAATGACAATATAAGAGAATTGCCACCGATGGATTTGCCGCTGTGCCTACAAACATCATCTTGAGGCCATACAGTAGTGAAGCACGGGAACCCAGGCGCTTCACCCTCTACCCTAGACCAGTGAAACACTGTCTCTAAACATGCCCACATGCCTGTATCTATGCCCGTTTAAAGTTAACACTAAACCGAAATCTTCTGTCCCACTATTTTGCAGCATTTTAAAGAAGTACACTGGGAAAGATTTTTCTGCAAGGAAGAAACTGCAGGCGGCGTGGCTGAAATGAGAATATCATGGTGCAGGAGCTCTTTGCCCTCAGATGTAGAAGTGTCATCAGTGGGCATCATAGAGAAACGGGACGTTAATAAGTGATCATCAACCTCTGTGAATTCCCTTTGTTCTAGACGCCTGACATAAAGAGGTGTCCTGAGTCACATAAACCTCCACCGACTGGTCTTAATGTGGCGCGGGAACATGCCGGTATAAGAGAATTCCGAAGAAGGCTGAACGTCCACAATTGAATGGTCATTGCCAGAAATGAAGTGGCAGCCGGATCAGACTGGGAAACTTCAGCTTCCATTAGACAATGAAGATGTGAGAATCTGGTACGTCCACAATTCACGGGTTCCTTAGATCCATGAAATTCCGTGTGGAATTTTAGTCAGAAAATGAAAACTCCGCAGCCTCCTGTTCAGCAGGCCCGGGTGTAGCTCCCATAGGCACACTTGTGCTCCTCTAGAGTTTGGATAAAAATTGTTTTCACTGGAATAAAGAACCTTGATCAAGCCAGGTGGGTCTTGACAAACGAAATTGCTGCGTGTGCCCGGTATACTGACAAGCACCAACCTGTGTTAGTCCATGGCGTATTCAGCACAGGAATCTGCATTGATTGATCCAAGACAAAGGAAAGCTCAGGGAGGCAGCACCCGTGTGGAAAAGCATTTGTACTTCAAAGATGAGGCCAATGAGGTGAAAGGACAAACCCATGGCAAATAGTTTTCATCATTGGCAGAATTTCACGGAGCAATATTGCTGGGAGATAAAAGGCACCACCAGAGGGAGGCATGCTCAACAAATCTTCCTAGGGCAGGAGCCGTGTTGCCCAAGGCACTAGGCGTGTCAGGCCTCAGCATTGTAAGGAGGGTTCACTGAAGTCCCTGAGTGAAGTTATCTCCGCAGTCCTACGTCTACGTTCCTAAAATTTACTCTGCGGTTTCTGATGATCCTGGGTTATGAACGGCCACCATTCACCGTTCTCCTTACACTCGTGCGTCTCCATCGACCTTAAAAGAAAGGGAGGACACGCAACTGCTGGCAGGTAAATTCAGCACACTTTGTCTTAACATAAAAGAGACAGCTCTGTGGTGACCCATCTTCCACGGTAAAACATTTCCTAGCGAATAAGGAATCTTCCCATCGCAATGACAATAGGAAAGAATTGCCACCGATGGATTTGCCGCTGTGCCTACAAACATCATCTTGAGGCCATACAGTAGTGAAGCACGGGAACCCAGGCGCTTCACCCTCTACTCTAGACCAGTGAAACTCTGTCTCTAAACATGCCCACATGCCTGTATCTATGCCCGTTTAAAGTTAACACTAAACCGAAATCTTCTGTCCCACTATTTTGCAGCATTTTAAAGAAGTACACTGGGAAAGATTTTTCTGCATGGAAGAAACTGCAGGCGGCATGGCTGAAATGAGAATATCATGCTGCACGAGCTCTTTGCCCTCAGATGTAGAAGTGTCATCAGTGGGCATCATAGAGAAACGGGACTTTAATAAGTGATCATCAACCTCTGTGAATTCCCTTTGTTCTAGACGCCTGACATAAAGAGGTGTCCTGAGTCACATAAACCTCCACCGACTGGTCTTAATGTGGCGCGGGAACATGCCGGTATAAGAGAATTCCAAAGAAGGCTGAACGTCCACAATTGAATGGTCATTGCCAGAAATGAAGTGGCAGCCGGATCAGACTGGGAAACTTCAGCTTCCATTAGACAATGAAGATGTGAGAATCTGGTACGTCCACAATTCACGGTTTCCTTAGATCCATGAAATTCCGTGTGGAATTTTAGTCAGAAAATGAAAACTCCGCAGCCTCCTGTTCAGCAGGCCCGGGTGTAGCTCCCATAGGCACACTTGTGCTCCTCTAGAATTTGGATAAAAATTGTTTTCACTGGAATAAAGAACCTTGATCAAGCCAGGTGGGTCTTGACAAACGAAATTGCTGCGTGTGCCCAGTATACTGACAAGCACCCACCTGTGCTAGTCCATGGCGTATTCAGCACAGGAATCTGCATCGATTGAGCCAAGACAAAGGAAAGCTCAGGGAGGCAGCACCCGTGTGGAAAAGCATTTGTACTTCAAAGATGAGGCCAATGAGGTGAAAGGACAAACCCATGGCAAATAGTTTTCATCATCGGCAGAATTTCAGGGAGCAATATTGCTGGGAGAGAAAAGGCACCACGTGAGGAGGCACCCTCAACAAAACTACCTAGGGCAGGAGCCGGGTTGCCCCCAGGCACTAGGCGTGTCAGGCCTCAGCATTGTAAGGATGGTTCACTGAAGTCCCTGAGTGAAGTTTTCTCCGCTGTCCAAGTCTATGTTCCTAAAATTTACTCTGCGGTTTCTGATGATCCTGGGTTATGAACGGCCACCATTCACCGTTCTCCTTACACTCGTGCGTCTCCATCGACCTTAAAAGAAAGGGAGGACACGCAACTGCTGGCAGGTAAATTCAGCACACTTTGTCTCAACAAAAAAGAGACAGCTCTGTGGTGACCCGTCTTCCACAGTAAAACATTTCCTAGCGAATAAGGAGTCTTCCCATCGCAATGACAATATGAGAGAATTGCCACCGATGGATTTGCCGCTGTGCCTACAAACATCATCTTGAGGCCATACAGTAGTGAAGCACGGGAACCCAGGCGCTTCACCCTTTACCCTAGACCAGTGAAACACTGTCTCTAAACATGCCCACATGCCTGTATCTATGCCCGTTTAAAGTTAACACTAAACCAAAATCTTCTGTCCCACTATTTTGCAGCATTTTAAAGAAGTACACTGGAAAAGATTTTTCTGCAAGGAAGAATCTGCAGGCGGCGTGGCTGAAATGAGAATATCATGCTGCACGAGCTCTTTGCCCTCAGATGTAGAAGTGTCATCAGTGGGCATCATAGAGAAACGGGACTTTAATAAGTGATCATCAACCTCTGTGAATTCCCTTTGTTCTAGACGCCTGACATAAAGAGGTGTCCTGAGTCACATAAACCTCCACCGACTGGTCTTAATGTGGCGCGGGAACATGCCGGTATAAGAGAATTCCGAAGAAGGCTGAACGTCCACAATTGAATGGTCATTGCCAGAAATGAAGTGGCAGCCGGATCAGACTGGGAAACTTCAGCTTCCATTAGACAATGAAGATGTGAGAATCTGGTACGTCCACAATTCAGGGTTTCCTTAGATCCATGAAATTCCGTGTGGAATTTTAGTCAGAAAATGAAAACTCCAAGCCTCCTGTTCAGCAGGCCCGGGTGTAGCTCCCATAGGCACACTTGTGCTCCTCTAGAATTTGGATAAAAATTGTTTTCACTGGAATAAAGAACCTTGATCAAGCCAGGTGGGTCTTGACAAACGAAATTGCTGCGTGTGCCCGGTATACTGACAAGCACCCACCTGTGCTAGTCCATGGCGTATTCAGCACAGGAATCTGCATTGATTGAGCCAAGACAAAGGAAAGCTCAGGGAGGCAGCACCCGTGTTGAAAAGCATTTGTACTTCAAAGATGAGGCCAATGAGGTGAAAGGACAAACCCATGGCAAATAGTTTTCATCATCGGCAGAATTTCACGGAGCAATATTGCTGGGAGAGAAAAGGCACCACCTGAGGGAGGCACGCTCAACAAAACTACATAGGGCAGGAGCCGGGTTGCCCCCAGGCACTAGGCGTGTCAGGCCTCAGCATTGTAAGGAGGGTTCACTGAAGTCCCTGAGTGAAGTTTTCTCCGCTGTCCTATGTCTACTTTACTAAAATTTACTCTGCTGTTTCTGATGATCCTGGGTTATGAACGGCCACCATTCACCGTTGTCCTTACACTCGTGCATCTCCATCGACCTTAAAAGAAAGGGAGGACACGCAACTGCTGGCAGGTAAATTCAGCACACTTTGCCTCAACAAAAAAGAGACAGCTCTGTGGTGACCCGTCTTCCACAGTAAAACATTTCCTAGCGAATTAGGAGTCTTCCCATCGCAATGACAATATGAGAGAATTGCCACCGATGGATTTGCCGCTGTGCCTACAAACATCATCTTGAGGCCATACAGTAGTGAAGCACGGGAACCCAGGCGCTTCACCCTTTACCCTAGACCAGTGAAACACTGTCTCTAAACATGCCCACATGCCTGTATCTATGCCCGTTTAAAGTTAACACTAAACCGAAATCTTCTGTCCCACTATTTTGCAGCATTTTAAAGAAGTACACTGGGAAAGATTTTTCTGCAAGGAAGAATCTGCAGGCGGCGTGGCTGAAATGAGAATATCATGCTGCACGAGCTCTTTGCCCTCAGATGTAGAAGTGTCATCAGTGGGCATCATAGAGAAACGGGACTTTAATAAGTGATCATCAACCTCTGTGAATTCCCTTTGTTCTAGACGCCTGACATAAAGAGGTGTCCTGAGTCACATAAACCTCCACCGACTGGTCTTAATGTGGCGCGGGAACATGCCGGTATAAGAGAATTCCGAAGAAGGCTGAACGTCCACAATTGAATGGTCATTGCCAGAAATGAAGTGGCAGCCGGATCAGACTGGGAAACTTCAGCTTCCATTAGACAATGAAGATGTGAGAATCTGGTACGTCCACAATTCAGGGTTTCCTTAGATCCATGAAATTCCGTGTGGAATTTTAGTCAGAAAATGAAAACTCCAAGCCTCCTGTTCAGCAGGCCCTGGTGTAGCTCCCATAGGCACACTTGTGCTCCTCTAGAATTTGGATAAAAATTGTTTTCACTGGAATAAAGAACCTTGATCAAGCCAGGTGGGTCTTGACAAACGAAATTGCTGCATGTGCCCGGTATACTGACAAGCACCCACCTGTGCTAGTCCATGGCGTATTCAGCACAGGAATCTGCATCCATTGAGCCAAGACAAAGGAAAGCTCAGGGAGGCAGCACCCGTGTGGAAAAGCATTTGTACTTCAAAGATGAGGCCAATGAGGTGAAAGGACAAACCCATGGCAAATAGTTTTCATCATCGGCAGAATTTCACGGAGCAATATTGCTGGGAGAGAAAAGGCACCACCTGAGGGAGGCACGCTCAACAAAACTACATAGGGCAGGAGCCGGGTTGCCCCCAGGCACTAGGCGTGTCAGGCCTCAGCATTGTAAGGAGGGTTCACTGAAGTCCCTGAGTGAAGTTTTCTCCGCTGTCCTATGTCTACTTTACTAAAATTTACTCTGCTGTTTCTGATGATCCTGGGTTATGAACGGCCACCATTCACCGTTGTCCTTACACTCGTGCATCTCCATCGACCTTAAAAGAAAGGGAGGACACGCAACTGCTGGCAGGTAAATTCAGCACACTTTGCCTCAACAAAAAAGAGACAGCTCTGTGGTGACCCGTCTTCCACAGTAAAACATTTCCTAGCGAATTAGGAGTCTTCCCATCGCAATGACAATATGAGAGAATTGCCACCGATGGATTTGCCGCTGTGCCTACAAACATCATCTTGAGGCCATACAGTAGTGAAGCACGGGAACCCAGGCGCTTCACCCTTTACCCTAGCCAGTGAAACACTGTCTCTAAAATGCAGACATTCCTGTATCTATGCCCGTTTAAAGTTAATGCTAAACCGAAATCATCTGAACCACTATTTTGCAGCATTTTAAAGAAGTACACTGGGAAAGATTTTTCTGCATGGAAGAAACTGCAGGCGGCATGGCTGAAATGAGAATATCATGCTGCACGAGCTCTGTGCCCTCAGATGTAGAAGTGTCATCAGTGGGCATCATAAAGAAACGGGACTTTAATAAGTGATCATCAACCTCTGTGAATTCCCTTTGTTCTAGATGCCTGACATAAAGAGGTGTCCTGAGTCACATAAACCTCCACCGACTGGTCTTAATGTGGCGTGGGAACATGCCGGTATAAGAGAATTCCAAAGAAGGCTGAACGTCCACAATTGAATGGTCATTGCCAGAAATGAAGTGGCAGCCGGATCAGACTGGAAAACTTCAGCTTCCATTAGACAATGTAGATGTGAGAATCTGGTACGTCCACAATTCACGGTTTCCTTAGAACCATGAAATTCCGTGTGGAGTTTTAGTCAGAAAATGAAAACTCCGGAGCCTCTGTTCATCAGGCCCTGGTGTACCTCCCATTGGCACATTTGTGCTCCTCTAGAATTTGGATAAAAATCGTTTTCACTGGAATAAAGAACCTTGATCAAGCCAGGTGGGTCTTGACAAAGGAAATTGCTGCATGTGCCCTGTGTACTGACAAGCACCCACCTGTGCTAGTCCATGGCGTATTCAGCACAGAAATCTGCATCCATTGAGCCAAGACAAAGGAAAGCTCAGGGAGGCAGCACCCTTGCGGAAAAGCATTTGTACTTCAAAGATGCGGCCAATGAGGTGAAAGGACAAACCCATGGCAAATAGTTTTCATCATCGGCAGAATTTCAGGGAGCAATATTGCTGGGAGAGAAAAGGCACCACGTGAGGAGGCACCCTCAACAAAACTACCTAGGGCAGGAGCCGGGTTGCCCCCAGGCACTAGGCGTGTCAGGCCTCAGCATTGTAAGGAGGGTTCACTGAAGTCCCTGAGTGAATTTTTCTCCGCTGTCCAAGTCTATGTTCCTAAAATTTACTCTGCGGTTTCTGATGATCCTGGGTTATGAACGGCCACCATTCACCGTTCTCCTTACACTCGTGCGTCTCAATCGACCTTAAAAGAAAGGGAGGACACGCAACTGCTGGCAGGTAAATTCAGCACATTTTGTCTCAACAAAAAAGAGACAGCTCTGTGGTGACCCGTCTTCCACAGTAAAACATTTTCTAGCGAATAAGGAGTCTTCCCATCGCAATGACAATATGAGAGAATTGCCACCGATGGATTTGCCGCTGTGCCTAAAAACATCATCTTGAGGCCATACAGTAGTGAAGCACGGGAACCCAGGCGCTTCACCCTTTACCCTAGACCAGTGAAACACTGTCTCTAAAATGCCCACATGCCTGTATCTATGCCCGTTTAAAGTTAACACTAAATCGAAATCTTCTGTCCCACTATTTTGCAGCATTTTAAAGAAGTACACTGGGAAAGATTTTTCTGCATGGAAGAAACTGCAGGCGGCGTGGCTGAAATGAGAATATCATGCTGCACGAGCTCTTTGCCTCAGATGTAGAAGTGTCATCAGTGGGCATCATAGAGAAACGGGACGTTAATAAGTGATCATCAACCTCTGTGTATTCCCTTTGTTCTAGACGCCTGACATAAAAATGTGTCCTGAGTCACATAAACCTCCACCGACTGGTCTTAATGTGGCGCGGGAACATGCCGGTATAAGAGAATTCCGAAGAAGGCTGAACGTCCACAATTGAATGGTCATTGCCAGAAATGAAGTGGCAGCCGGATCAGACTGGGAAACTTAAGCTTCCATTAGACAATGAAGATGTGAGAATCTGGTACGTCCACAATTCACGGGTTCCTTAGATCCATGAAATTCCGTGTAGAATTTTAGTCAGAAAATGAAAACTCCGGAGCCTCCTGTTCAGCAGGCCCGGGTGTAGCTCCCATAGGCACACTTGTGCTCCTCTAGAATTTGGATAAAAATTGTTTTCACTGGAATAAAGAACCTTGATCAAGCCAGGTGGGTCTTGACAAACGAAATTGCTGCGTGTGCCAGGTATACTGACAAGCACCCACCTGTGCTAGTCCATGGCATATTCAGCACAGGAATCTGCATCTATTGAGCCAAGACAAAGGAAAGCTCAGGGAGGCAGCACCCCTGTGGAAAAGCATTTGTACTTCAAAGGTGAGGCCAATGAGGTGAAAGGACAAACCCATGGCAAATAGTTTTCATCATCAGCAGAATTTCACGGAGCAATATTGCTGGGAGAGAAAAGGCACCACCTGAGGGAGGCACGCTCAACAAAACTACATAGGGCAGGAGCCGGGTTGCCCCCAGGCACTAGGCGTGTCAGGCCTCAGCATTGTAAGGAGGGTTCACTGAAGTCCCTGAGTGAAGTTTTCTCCGCTGTCCTATGTCTACTTTACTAAAATTTACTCTGCTGTTTCTGATGATCCTGGGTTATGAACGGCCACCATTCACCGTTGTCCTTACACTCGTGCATCTCCATCGACCTTAAAAGAAAGGGAGGACACGCAACTGCTGGCAGGTAAATTCAGCACACTTTGTCTCAACAAAAAAGAGACAGCTCTGTGGTGACCCGTCTTCCACAGTAAAACATTTCCTAGCGAATTAGGAGTAGTCCCATCGCAATGACAATATGAGAGAATTGCCACCGATGGATTTGCCGCTGTGCCTACAAACATCATCTTGAGGCCATACAGTAGTGAAGCACGGGAACCCAGGCGCTTCACCCTCTATCCTAGACCAGTGAAACACTGTCTCTAAACATGCCCACATGCCTGTATCTATGCCCGTTTAAAGTTAACACTAAACCGAAATCTTCTGTCCCACTATTTTGCAGCATTTTAAAGAAGTACACTGGGAAAGATTTTTCTGCAAGGAAGAAACTGCAGGCGGCGTGGCTGAAATGAGAATATCATGGTGCAGGAGCTCTTTGCCCTCAGATGTAGAAGTGTCATCAGTGGGCATCATAGAGAAACGGGACGTTAATAAGTGATCATCAACCTCTGTGAATTCCCTTTGTTCTAGACGCCTGACATAAAGAGGTGTCCTGAGTCACATAAACCTCCACCGACTGGTCTTAATGTGGCGCGGGAACATGCCGGTATAAGAGAATTCCGAAGAAGGCTGAACGTCCACAATTGAATGGTCATTGCCAGAAATGAAGTGGCAGCCGGATCAGACTGGGAAACTTCAGCTTCCATTAGACAATGAAGATGTGAGAATCTGGTACGTCCACAATTCACGGGTTCCTTAGATCCATGAAATTCCGTGTGGAATTTTAGTCAGAAAATGAAAACTCCGCAGCCTCCTGTTCAGCAGGCCCGGGTGTAGCTCCCATAGGCACACTTGTGCTCCTCTAGAGTTTGGATAAAAATTGTTTTCACTGGAATAAAGAACCTTGATCAAGCCAGGTGGGTCTTGACAAACGAAATTGCTGCGTGTGCCCGGTATACTGACAAGCACCAACCTGTGTTAGTCCATGGCGTATTCAGCACAGGAATCTGCATTGATTGATCCAAGACAAAGGAAAGCTCAGGGAGGCAGCACCCGTGTGGAAAAGCATTTGTACTTCAAAGATGAGGCCAATGAGGTGAAAGGACAAACCCATGGCAAATAGTTTTCATCATCGGCAGAATTTCACGGAGCAATATTGCTGGGAGATAAAAGGCACCACCAGAGGGAGGCATGCTCAACAAATCTTCCTAGGGCAGGAGCCGTGTTGCCCAAGGCACTAGGCGTGTCAGGCCTCAGCATTGTAAGGAGGGTTCACTGAAGTCCCTGAGTGAAGTTATCTCCGCAGTCCTACGTCTACGTTCCTAAAATTTACTCTGCGGTTTCTGATGATCCTGGGTTATGAACGGCCACCATTCACCGTTCTCCTTACACTCGTGCGTCTCCATCGATCTTAAAAGAAAGGGAGGACACGCAACTGCTGGCAGGTAAATTCAGCACACTTTGTCTTAACATAAAAGAGACAGCTCTGTGGTGACCCGTCTTCCACGGTAAAACATTTCCTAGCGAACTAGGAGTCTTCCCATCGCAATGACAATATGAGAGAATTGCCACCGATGGATTTGCCGCTGTGCCTACAAACATCATCTTGAGGCCATACAGTAGTGAATCACGGGAACCCAGGCGCTTCACCCTTTACCCTAGCCAGTGAAACACTGTCTCTAAAATGCAGACATTCCTGTATCTATGCCCGTTTAAAGTTAATGCTAAACCGAAATCATCTGAACCACTATTTTGCAGCATTTTAAAGAAGTATACTGGGAAAGATTTTTCTGCATGGAAGAAACTGCAGGCGGCATGGCTGAAATGAGAATATCATGCTGCACGAGCTCTGTGCCCTCAGATGTAGAAGTGTCATCAGTGGGCATCATAGAGAAACGGGACTTTAATAAGTGATCATCAACCTCTGTGAATTCCCTTTGTTCTATATGCCTGACATAAAGAGGTGTCCTGAGTCACATAAACCTCCAACGACTGGTCTTAATGTGGCGCGGGAACATGCCGGTATAAGAGAATTCCAAAGAAGGCTGAACGTCCACAATTGAATGGTCATTGCCAGAAATGAAGTGGCAGCCGGATCAGACTGGAAAACTTCAGCTTCCATTAGACAATGTAGATGTGAGAATCTGGTACGTCCACAATTCACGGTTTCCTTAGAACCATGAAATTCCGTGTGGAGTTTTAGTCAGAAAATGAAAACTCCGGAGCCTCTGTTCAGCAGGCCCTGGTGTACCTCCCATTGGCACATTTGTGCTCCTCTAGAATTTGGATAAAAATCGTTTTCACTGGAATAAAGAACCTTGATCAAGCCAGGTGGGTCTTGACAAAGGAAATTGCTGCATGTGCCCTGTGTACTGACAAGCACCCACCTGTGCTAGTCCATGGCGTATTCAGCACAGAAATCTGCATCCATTGAGCCAAGACAAAGGAAAGCTCAGGGAGGCAGCACCCGTGTGGAAAAGCATTTGTACTTCAAAGATGCGGCCAATGAGGTGAAAGGACAAACCCATGGCAAATAGTTTTCATCATGGGCAGAATTTCAGGGAGCAATATTGCTGGGAGAGAAAAGGCACCACGTGAGGAGGCACCCTCAACAAAACTACCTAGGGCAGGAGCCGGGTTGCCCCCAGGCACTAGGCGTGTCAGGCCTCAGCATTGTAAGGAGGGTTCACTGAAGTCCCTGAGTGAATTTTTCTCCGCTGTCCAAGTCTATGTTCCTAAAATTTACTCTGCGGTTTCTGATGATCCTGGGTTATGAACGGCCACCATTCACCGTTCTCCTTACACTCGTGCGTCCCAATCGACCTTAAAAGAAAGGGAGGACACGCAACTGCTGGCAGGTAAATTCAGCACATTTTGTCTCAACAAAAAAGAGACAGCTCTGTGGTGACCCGTCTTCCACAGTAAAACATTTCCTAGCGAATAAGGAGTCTTCCCATCGCAATGACAATATGAGAGAATTGCCACCGATGGATTTGCCGCTGTGCCTAAAAACATCATCTTGAGGCCATACAGTAGTGAAGCACGGGAACCCAGGCGCTTCACCCTTTACCCTAGACCAGTGAAACACTGTCTCTAAAATGCCCACATGCCTGTATCTATGCCCGTTTAAAGTTAACACTAAATCGAAATATTCTGTCCCACTATTTTGCAGCATTTTAAAGAAGTACACTGGGAAAGATTTTTCTGCATGGAAGAAACTGCAGGCGGCGTGGCTGAAATGAGAATATCATGCTGCACGAGCTCTTTGCCTCAGATGTAGAAGTGTCATCAGTGGGCATCATAGAGAAACGGGACGTTAATAAGTGATCATCAACCTCTGTGTATTCCCTTTGTTCTAGACGCCTGACATAAAGAGGTGTCCTGAGTCACATAAACCTCCACCGACTGGTCTTAATGTGGCGCGGGAACATGCCGGTATAAGAGAATTCCGAAGAAGGCTGAACGTCCACAATTGAATGGTCATTGCCAGAAATGAAGTGGCAGCCGGATCAGACTGGGAAACTTAAGCTTCCATTAGACAATGAAGATGTGAGAATCTGGTACGTCCACAATTCACGGGTTCCTTAGATCCATGAAATTCCGTGTGGAATTTTAGTCAGAAAATGAAAACTCCGGAGCCTCCTGTTCAGCAGGCCCGGGTGTAGCTCCCATAGGCACACTTGTGCTCCTCTAGAATTTGGATAAAAATTGTTTTCACTGGAATAAAGAACCTTGATCAAGCCAGGTGGGTCTTGACAAACGAAATTGCTGCGTGTGCCCGGTATACTGACAAGCACCCACCTGTGCTAGTCCATGGCGTATTCAGCACAGGAATCTGCATCGATTGAGCCAAGACAAAGGAAAGCTCAGGGAGGCAGCACCCGTGTGGAAAAGCATTTGTACTTCAAAGATGAGGCCAATGAGGTGAAAGGACAAACCCATGGCAAATAGTTTTCATCATCGGCAGAATTTCACGGAGCAATATTGCTGGGAGAGAAAAGGCACCACCTGAGGGAGGCACGCTCAACAAAGCTACATAGGGCAGGAGCCGGGTTGTCCCCAGGCACTAGGCGTGTCAGGCCTCAGCATTGTAAGGAGGGTTCACTGAAGTCCCTGAGTGAAGTTTTCTCCGCTGTCCTATGTCTACTTTACTAAAATTTACTCTGCTGTTTCTGATGATCCTGGGTTATGAACGGCCACCATTCACCGTTGTCCTTACACTCGTGCATCTCCATCGACCTTAAAAGAAAGGGAGGACACGCAACTGCTGGCAGGTAAATTCAGCACACTTTGTCTCAACAAAAAAGAGACAGCTCTGTGGTGACCCGTCTTCCACAGTAAAACATTTCCTAGCGAATTAGGAGTCTTCCCATCGCAATGACAATATGAGAGAATTGCCACCGATGGATTTGCCGCTGTGCCTACAAACATCATCTTGAGGCCATACAGTAGTGAAGCACGGGAATCCAGGCGCTTCACCCTTTACCCTAGACCAGTGAAACACTGTCTCTAAACATGCCCACATGGCTGTATCTATGCCCGTTTAAAGTTAACACTAAACCGAAATCTTCTGTCCCACTATTTTGCAGCATTTTAAAGAAGTACACTGGGAAAGATTTTTCTGCAAGGAAGAAACTGCAGGCGGCGTGGCTGAAATGAGAATATCATGGTGCAGGAGCTCTTTGCCCTCAGATGTAGAAGTGTCATCAGTGGGCATCATAGAGAAACGGGACTTTAATAAGTGATCATCAACCTCTGTGAATTCCCTTTGTTCTAGACGCCTGACATAAAGAGGTGTCCTGAGTCACATAAACCTCCACCGACTGGTCTTAATGTGGCGCGGGAACATGCCGGTATAAGAGAATTCCGAAGAAGGCTGAACGTCCACAATTGAATGGTCATTGCCAGAAATGAAGTGGCAGCCGGATCAGACTGGGAAACTTCAGCTTCCATTAGACAATGAAGATGTGAGAATCTGGTACGTCCACAATTCACGGGTTCCTTAGATCCATGAAATTCCGTGTGGAATTTTAGTCAGAAAATGAAAACTCCGCAGCCTCCTGTTCAGCAGGCCCGGGTGTAGCTCCCATAGGCACACTTGTGCTCCTCTAGAATTTGGATAAAAATTGTTTACACTGGAATAAAGAACCTTGATCAAGCCAGGTGGGTCTTGACAAATGAAATTGCTGCTTGTGCCCGGTATACTGACAAGCACCCACCTGTGCTAGTCCATGGCGTATTCAGCACAGGAATCTGCATCAATTGAGCCAAGACAAAGGAAAGCTCAGGGAGGCAGCACCCGTGGGGAAAAGCATTTGTACTTCAAAGATGAGGCCAATGAGGTGAAAGGACAAACCCATGGCAAATAGTTTTCATCATTGGCAGAATTTCACGGAGCAATATTGCTGGGAGAGAAAAGGCACCACCTGAGGGAGGCACGCTCAACAAAACTAACTAGGGCAGGAGCCGGGTTGTCCCCCAGGCACTAGGCATGTCAGGCCTCAGCATTGTAAGGAGGTTTCACTGAAGTCCCTGAGTGAAGTTTTCTCCCCTATCCTACGTCTACGTTCCTAAAATTTACTCTGCGGTTTCTGATGATCCTGGGTTATGAACGGCCACCATTCACCGTTCTCCTTACACTCGTACGTCTCCATCGACCTTAAAAGAAAGGGAGGACACGCAACTGCTGGCATGTAAATTTGCACACTTTGTCTCAACAAAAATAGACAGCTCTCTGGTGACCCGTCTTCCACGGTAAAATATTTCCTAGCGAATAAGGAATCTTCCCATCGCAATGACAATATGAGAGAATTGCCACCGATGGATTTGCCGCTGTGCCTACAAACATCATCTTGAGACCATACAGTAGTGAAGCACGGGAACCCAGGCGCTTCACCCTCTACCCTAGACCAGTGAAACACTGTCTCTAAACATGCCCACAAGCCTGTATCTATGCCCGTTTAAAGTTAACACTAAACCGAAATCTTCTGTCCCACTATTTTGCAGCATTTTAAAGAAGTACATTGGGAAAGATTTTTCTGCAAGGAAGAAACTGCAGGCGGCGTGCTGAAATGAGAATATCATGCTGCACGAGCTCTTTGCCCTGAGATGTAGAAGTGTCCTCAGTGGGCATCATAGAGAAGCGGGACGTTAATAAGTGATCATCAACCTCTGTGAATTCCCTTTGTTCTAGACGCCTGACATAAAGAGGTGTCCTGAGTCACATAAACCTCCACCGACTGGTCTTAATGTGGCGCGGGAACATGCCGGTATAAGAGAATTCCGAAGAAGGCTGAACATCCACAATTGAATGGTCATTGCCTGAAATGAAGTGGCAGCCGCATCAGACTGGGAAACTTAAGCTTCCATTAGACAATGAAGATGTGAGAATCTGGTACGTCCACAATTCACGGGTTCCTTAGATCCATGAAATTCCGTGTGGAATTTTAGTCAGAAAATGAAAACTCCGGAGCCTCCTGTTCAGCAGGCCCGGGTGTAGCTCCCATAGGCACACTTGTGCTCCTCTAGAATTTGGATAAAAATTGTTTACACTGGAATAAAGAACCTTGATCAAGCCAGGTGGGTCTTGACAAACGAAATTGCTGCGTGTGCCCAGTATACTGACAAGCACCCACCTGTGCTAGTCCATGGCGTATTCAGCACAGGAATCTGCATTGATTGATCCAAGACAAAGGAAAGCTCAGGGAGGCAGCACCCATGTGGAAAAGCATTTGTACTTCAAAGATGAGGCCAATGAGGTGAAAGGACAAACCCATGGCAAATAGTTTTCATCATTGGCAGAATTTCACGGAGCAATATTGCTGGGAGAGAAAAGGCACCACCTGAGGGAGGCACGCTCAACAAAATTACATAGGGCAGGAGCCGGGTTGCCCCCAGGCACTAGGCGTGTCAGGCCTCAGCATTGTAATGAGGGTTCACTGAAGTCCCTGAGTGAAGTTTTCTCCGCTGTCCTATGTCTACGTTCCTAAAATTTACTCTGCGGTTTCTGATGATCCTGGGTTATGAACGGCCACCATTCACCGTTCTCCTTACACTCGTGCGTCTCCATCGACCTTTAAAGAAAGGGAGGACACGCAACTGCTGGCAGGTAAATTCAGCACACTTTGTTTCAACAAAAAAGAGACAGCTCTGTGGTGACCCGTCTTCCACGGTAAAACATTTCCTAGCGAATAAGGAATCTTCCCATCGCAATGACAATATGAGAGAATTGCCACCGATGGATTTGCCGCTGTGCCTACAAACATCATCTTGAGGCCATACAGTAGTGAAGCACGGGAACCCAGGCGCTTCACCCTTTACCCTAGACCAGTGAAACACTGTCTCTAAAATGCCCATATGCCTGTATCTATGCCCGTTTAAAGTTAACACTAAACCGAAATCTTCTGTCCCACTATTTTGCAGCATTTTAAAGAAGTACACTGGGAAAGATTTTTCTGCAAGGAAGAAACGGCAGGCGGCGTGGCTGAAATGAGAAAATCATGCTGCACGAGCTCTTTGCCCTCATATGTAGAAGTGTCATCAGTGGGCATCATAGAGAAACGGGACGTTAATAAGTGATCATCAACCTCTGTGAATTCCCTTTGTTCTAGACGCCTGACATAAAGATGTGTCCTGAGTCACATAAACCTCCACCGACTGGTCTTAATGTGGCGCGGGAACATGCCGGTATAAGAGAATTCCGAAGAAAGCTGAAGATCCACAATTGAATGGTCATTGCCAGAAATGAAGTGGCAGCCGGATCAGACTGGGAAACTTAAGCTTCCATTAGACAATGAAGATGTGAGAATCTGGTACGTCCACAATTCACGGGTTCCTTAGATCCATGAAATTCCGTGTGGAATTTTAGTCAGAAAATGAAAACTCCGGATCCTCCTGTTCAGCAGGCAGGGGTGTAGCTCCCATAGGCACACTTGTGCTCCTCTAGAATTTAGATAAAAATTGTTTACACTGGAATAAAGAACCTTGATCAAGCCAGGTGGGTCTTGACAAACGAAATTGCTGCGTGTGCCCTGTATACTGACAAGCACCCACCTGTGCTAGTCCATGGCGTATTCAGCACAGGAATCTGCATCGATGGAGACAAGACAAAGGAAAGCTCAGTGAGGCAGCACCCGTGTGGAAAAGCATTTGTACTTCAAAGATGAGGCCAATGAGGTGAAAGGACAAACCCATGGCAAATAGTTTTCATCATCCGCAGAATTTCACGGAGCAATATTTCTGGGAGAGATAAGGCACCACCTGAGGGAGGCACGCTCAACAAAACTACCTAGGGCAGGAGCCGGGTTGCCCCCAGGCACTAGGAGTGTCAGGCCTCAGCATTGTAAGGAGGGTTCACTGAAGTCCCTGAGTGAAGTTTTCTCCACTGTCCTACATCTACGTTCCTAAAATTTACTCTGCTGTTTCTGATGATCCTGGGTTATGAACGGCCACCATTCACCGTTCTCCTTACACTCGTGCATCTCCATCGACCTTAAAAGAAAGGGAGGACACGCAACTGCTGGCAGGTAAATTCAGCACACTTTGTCTCAACACAAAAGAGACAGCTCTGTGGTGACCCGTCTTCCACGGTAAAACATTTCCTAGCGAATAAGGAATCTTCCCATCGCAATGACAATATGAGAGAATTGCCACCGATGGATTTGCCGCTGTGCTTACAAACATCATCTTGAGGCCATACAGTAGTGAAGCACGGGAACCCAGGCGCTTCACCCTTTACCCTAGACCAGTGAAACACTGTCTCTAAAATGCCCACAAGCCTGTATCTATGCCCGTTTAAAGTTAACACTAAATCGAAATCTTCTGTCCCACTATTTTGCAGCATTTTAAAGAAGTACACTGGGAAAGATTTTTCTGCATGGAAGAAACTGCAGGCGGCGTGGCTGAAATGAGAATATCATGCTGCACGAGCTCTTTGCCTCACATGTAGAAGTGTCATCAGTGGGCATCATAGAGAAACGGGACGTTAATAAGTGATCATCAACCTCTGTGAATTCCCTTTGTTCTAGACGCCTGACATAAAGAGGTGTCCTGAGTCACATAAACCTCCACCGACTGGTCTTAATGTGGCGCGGGAACATGCCGGTATAAGAGAATTCCGAAGAAGGCTGCACGTCCACAATTGAATGGTCATTGCCAGAAATGAAGTGGCAGCCGGATCAGACTGGGAAACTTCAGCTTCCATTAGACAATGAAGATGTGAGAATCTGGTACGTCCACAATTCACGGGTTCCTTAGATCCATGAAATTCCGTGTGGAATTTTAGTCAGAAAATGAAAACTCCGGAGCCTCCTGTTCAGCAGGCCCGGGTGTAGCTCCCATAGGCACACTTGTGCTCCTCTAGAATTTGGATAAAAATTGTTTTCACTGGAATAAAGAACCTTGATCAAGCCAGGTGGGTCTTGACAAACGAAATTGCTGCGTGTGCCCAGTATACTGACAAGCACCCACCTGTGCTAGTCCATGGCGTATTCAGCACAGGAATCTGCATTGATTGATCCAAGACAAAGGAAAGCTCAGGGAGGCAGCACCCATGTGGAAAAGCATTTGTACTTCAAAGATGAGGCCAATGAGGTGAAAGGACAAACCCATGGCAAATAGTTTTCATCATTGGCAGAATTTCACGGAGCAATATTGCTGGGAGAGAAAAGGCACCACCTGAGGGAGGCACGCTCAACAAAATTACATAGGGCAGGAGCCGGGTTGCCCCCAGGCACTAGGCGTGTCAGGCCTCAGCATTGTAAGGAGGGTTCACTGACGTCCCTGAGTGAAGTTTTCTCCGCTGTCCTATGTCTACGTTCCAAAAATTTACTCTGCGGTTTCTGATGATCCTGGGTTATGAACGGCCACCATTCACCGTTCTCCTTACACTCGTGCGTCTCCATCGACCTTAAAAGAAAGGGAGGACACGCAACTGCTGGCAGGTAAATTCAGCACACTTTGTTTCAACAAAAAAGAGACAGCTCTGTGGTGACCCGTCTTCCACGGTAAAACATTTCCTAGCGAATAAGGAATCTTCCCATCGCAATGACAATATGAGAGAATTGCCACCGATGGATTTGCCGCTGTGCCTACAAACATCATCTTGAGGCCATACAGTAGTGAAGCACGGGAACCCAGGCGCTTCACCCTTTACCCTAGACCAGTGAAACACTGTCTCTAAAATGCCCATATGCCTGTATCTATGCCCGTTTAAAGTTAACACTAAACCGAAATCTTCTGTCCCACTATTTTGCAGCATTTTAAAGAAGTACACTGGGAAAGATTTTCTGCAAGGAAGAAACGGCAGGCGGCGTGGCTGAAATGAGAAAATCATGCTGCACGAGCTCTTTGCCCTCAGATGTAGAAGTGTCATCAGTGGGCATCATAGAGAAACGGGACTTTAATAAGTGATCATCAACCTCTGTGAATTCCCTTTGTTCTAGACGCCTGACATAAAGAGGTGTCCTGAGTCACATAAACCTCCACCGACTGGTCTTAATGTGGCGCGGGAACATGCCGGTATAAGAGAATTCCGAAGAAGGCTGAACGTCCACAATTGAATGGTCATTGCCAGAAATGAAGTGGCAGCCGGATCAGACTGGGAAACTTCAGCTTCCATTAGACAATGAAGATGTGAGAATCTGGTACGTCCACAATTCACGGTTTCCTTAGATCCATGAAATTCCGTGTGGAATTTTAGTCAGAAAATGAAAACTCCGCAGCCTCCTGTTCAGCAGGCCCGGGTGTAGCTCCCATAGGCACACTTGTGCTCCTCTAGAATTTGGATAAAAATTGTTTTCACTGGAATAAAGAACCTTGATCAAGCCAGGTGGGTCTTGACCAAGGAAATTGCTGCGTGTGCCCGGTATACTGAGAAGCACCAACCTGTGCTAGTCCATGGCGCATTCAGCACAGGAATCTGCATTGATTGATCCAAGACAAAGGAAAGCTCAGGGAGGCAGCACCCCTGTGGAAAGCATTTGTACTTCAAAGATGAGGCCAATGAGGTGAAAGGACAAACCCATGGCAAATAGTTTTCATCATTGGCAGAATTTCACGGAGCAATATTGCTGGGAGAGAAAAGGCACCACCTGAGGGAGGCACGCTCAACAAAACTAACTAGGGCAGGAGCCGGGTTGCCCCCAGGCACTAGGCATGTCAGGCCTCAGCATTGTAAGGAGGGTTCACTGAAGTCCCTGAATGAAGTTTTCTCCGCTATCCTACGTCTACGTTCCTAAAATTTACTCTGCGGTTTCTGATGATCCTGGGTTATGAACGGCCACCATTCACCGTTCTCTTACACTAGTACGTCTCCATCGACCTTAAAAGAAAGGGAGGACACGCAACTGCTGGCAGGTAAATTCAGCACACTTTGTCTCAACAAAAATAGACAGCTCTCTGGTGACCCGTCTTCCACGGTAAAATATTTCCTAGCGAATAAGGAATCTTCCCATCGCAATGACAATATGAGAGAATTGCCACCGATGGATTTGCCGCTGTGCCTACAAACATCATCTTGAGGCCATACAGTAATGAAGCACGGGAACCCAGGCGCTCCACCCTCTACCCTAGACCAGTGAAACACTGTCTCTAAACATGCCCACATGCCTGTATCCATGCCCGTTTAAAGTTAACACTAAACCGAAATCTTCTGTCCCACTATTTTGCAGCATTTTAAAGAAGTACACTGGGAAAGATTTTTCTGCAAGGAAGAAACTGCAGGCGGCGTGGCTGAAATGAGAATATCATGCTGCATGAGCTCTTTGCCCTCAGATGTAGAAGTGTCATCAGTGGGCATCATAGAGAAACGGGACGTTAATAAGTGATCATCAACCTCTGTGAATTCCCTTTGTTCTAGACGCCTGACATAAAGATGTGTCCTGAGTCACATAAACCTCCACCGACTGGTCTTAATGTGGCGCGGGAACATGCCGGTATAAGAGAATTCCGAAGAAGGCTGAAGATCCACAATTGAATGGTCATTGCCAGAAATGAAGTGGCAGCCGGATCAGACTGGGAAACTTAAGCTTCCATTAGACAATGAAGATGTGAGAATCTGGTACGTCCACAATTCACGGGTTCCTTAGATCCATGAAATTCCGTGTGGAATTTTAGTCAGAAAATGAAAACTCCGGAGCCTCCTGTTCAGCAGGCAGGGGTGTAGCTCCCATAGGCACACTTGTGCTCCTCTAGAATTTAGATAAAAATTGTTTACACTGGAATAAAGAACCTTGATCAAGCCAGGTGGGTCTTGACAAACGAAATTGCTGCGTGTGCCCTGTATACTGACAAGCACCCACCTGTGCTAGTCCATGGCGTATTCAGCACAGGAATCTGCATCGATTGAGACAAGACAAAGGAAAGCTCAGTGAGGCAGCACCCGTGTGGAAAAGCATTTGTACTTCAAAGATGAGGCCAATGAGGTGAAAGGACAAACCCATGGCAAATAGTTTTCATCATCCGCAGAATTTCACGGAGCAATATTTCTGGGAGAGATAAGGCACCACCTGAGGGAGGCACGCTCAACAAAACTACCTAGGGCAGGAGCCGGGTTGCCCCCAGGCACTAGGAGTGTCAGGCCTCAGCATTGTAAGGAGGGTTCACTGAAGTCCCTGAGTGAAGTTTTCTCCACTGTCCTACATCTACGTTCCTAAAATTTACTCTGCTGTTTCTGATGATCCTGGGTTATGAACGGCCACCATTCACCGTTCTCCTTACACTCGTGCATCTCCATCGACCTTAAAAGAAAGGGAGGACACGCAACTGCTGGCAGGTAAATTCAGCACACTTTGTCTCAACACAAAAGAGACAGCTCTGTGGTGACCCGTCTTCCACGGTAAAACATTTCCTAGCGAATAAGGAATCTTCCCATCGCAATGACAATATGAGAGAATTGCCACCGATGGATTTGCCGCTGTGCCTACAAACATCATCTTGAGGCCATACAGTAGTGAAGCACGGGAACCCAGGCGCTTCACCCTTTACCCTAGACCAGTGAAACACTGTCTCTAAAATGCCCACAAGCCTGTATCTATGCCCGTTTAAAGTTAACACTAAATCGAAATCTTCTGTCCCACTATTTTGCAGCATTTTAAAGAAGTACACTGGGAAAGATTTTTCTGCATGGAAGAAACTGCAGGCGGCGTGGCTGAAATGAGAATATCATGCTGCACGAGCTCTTTGCCTCACATGTAGAAGTGTCATCAGTGGGCATCATAGAGAAACGGGACGTTAATAAGTGATCATCAACCTCTGTGAATTCCCTTTGTTCTAGACGCCTGACATAAAGAGGTGTCCTGAGTCACATAAACCTCCACCGACTGGTCTTAATGTGGCGCGGGAACATGCCGGTATAAGAGAATTCCGAAGAAGGCTGCACGTCCACAATTGAATGGTCATTGCCAGAAATGAAGTGGCAGCCGGATCAGACTGGGAAACTTCAGCTTCCATTAGACAATGAAGATGTGAGAATCTGGTACGTCCACAATTCACGGGTTCCTTAGATCCATGAAATTCCGTGTGGAATTTTAGTCAGAAAATGAAAACTCCGGAGCCTCCTGTTCAGCAGGCCCGGGTGTAGCTCCCATAGGCACACTTGTGCTCCTCTAGAATTTGGATAAAAATTGTTTTCACTGGAATAAAGAACCTTGATCAAGCCAGGTGGGTCTTGACAAACGAAATTGCTGCGTGTGCCCAGTATACTGACAAGCACCCACCTGTGCTAGTCCATGGCGTATTCAGCACAGGAATCTGCATTGATTGATCCAAGACAAAGGAAAGCTCAGGGAGGCAGCACCCATGTGGAAAAGCATTTGTACTTCAAAGATGAGGCCAATGAGGTGAAAGGACAAACCCATGGCAAATAGTTTTCATCATTGGCAGAATTTCACGGAGCAATATTGCTGGGAGAGAAAAGGCACCACCTGAGGGAGGCACGCTCAACAAAATTACATAGGGCAGGAGCCGGGTTGCCCCCAGGCACTAGGCGTGTCAGGCCTCAGCATTGTAAGGAGGGTTCACTGACGTCCCTGAGTGAAGTTTTCTCCGCTGTCCTATGTCTACGTTCCAAAAATTTACTCTGCGGTTTCTGATGATCCTGGGTTATGAACGGCCACCATTCACCGTTCTCCTTACACTCGTGCGTCTCCATCGACCTTAAAAGAAAGGGAGGACACGCAACTGCTGGCAGGTAAATTCAGCACACTTTGTTTCAACAAAAAAGAGACAGCTCTGTGGTGACCCGTCTTCCACGGTAAAACATTTCCTAGCGAATAAGGAATCTTCCCATCGCAATGACAATATGAGAGAATTGCCACCGATGGATTTGCCGCTGTGCCTACAAACATCATCTTGAGGCCATACAGTAGTGAAGCACGGGAACCCAGGCGCTTCACCCTTTACCCTAGACCAGTGAAACACTGTCTCTAAAATGCCCATATGCCTGTATCTATGCCCGTTTAAAGTTAACACTAAACCGAAATCTTCTGTCCCACTATTTTGCAGCATTTTAAAGAAGTACACTGGGAAAGATTTTCTGCAAGGAAGAAACGGCAGGCGGCGTGGCTGAAATGAGAAAATCATGCTGCACGAGCTCTTTGCCCTCAGATGTAGAAGTGTCATCAGTGGGCATCATAGAGAAACGGGACTTTAATAAGTGATCATCAACCTCTGTGAATTCCCTTTGTTCTAGACGCCTGACATAAAGAGGTGTCCTGAGTCACATAAACCTCCACCGACTGGTCTTAATGTGGCGCGGGAACATGCCGGTATAAGAGAATTCCGAAGAAGGCTGAACGTCCACAATTGAATGGTCATTGCCAGAAATGAAGTGGCAGCCGGATCAGACTGGGAAACTTCAGCTTCCATTAGACAATGAAGATGTGAGAATCTGGTACGTCCACAATTCACGGTTTCCTTAGATCCATGAAATTCCGTGTGGAATTTTAGTCAGAAAATGAAAACTCCGCAGCCTCCTGTTCAGCAGGCCCGGGTGTAGCTCCCATAGGCACACTTGTGCTCCTCTAGAATTTGGATAAAAATTGTTTTCACTGGAATAAAGAACCTTGATCAAGCCAGGTGAGTCTTGACCAAGGAAATTGCTGCGTGTGCCCGGTATACTGAGAAGCACCAACCTGTGCTAGTCCATGGCGCATTCAGCACAGGAATCTGCATTGATTGATCCAAGACAAAGGAAAGCTCAGGGAGGCAGCACCCCTGTGGAAAGCATTTGTACTTCAAAGATGAGGCCAATGAGGTGAAAGGACAAACCCATGGCAAATAGTTTTCATCATTGGCAGAATTTCACGGAGCAATATTGCTGGGAGAGAAAAGGCACCACCTGAGGGAGGCACGCTCAACAAAACTAACTAGGGCAGGAGCCGGGTTGCCCCCAGGCACTAGGCATGTCAGGCCTCAGCATTGTAAGGAGGGTTCACTGAAGTCCCTGAATGAAGTTTTCTCCGCTATCCTACGTCTACGTTCCTAAAATTTACTCTGCGGTTTCTGATGATCCTGGGTTATGAACGGCCACCATTCACCGTTCTCCTTACACTCGTGCGTCTCCATCGACCTTAAAAGAAAGGGAGGACACGCAACTGCTGGCAGGTAAATTCAGCACACTTTGTCTCAACAAAAATAGACAGCTCTGTGGTGACCCGTCTTCCACGGTAAAATATTTCCTAGCGAATAAGGAATCTTCCCATCGCAATGACAATATGAGAGAATTGCCACCGATGGATTTGCCGCTGTGCCTAGAAACATCATCTTGAGGCCATACAGTAATGAAGCACGGGAACCCAGGCGCTCCACCCTCTACCCTAGACCAGTGCAACACTGTCTCTAAACATGCCCACATGCCTGTATCCATGCCCGTTTAAAGTTAACACTAAACCGAAATCTTCTGTCCCACTATTTTGCAGCATTTTAAAGAAGTACACTGGGAAAGATTTTTCTGCAAGGAAGAAACTGCAGGCGGCGTGGCTGAAATGAGAATATCATGCTGCACGAGCTCTTTGCCCTCAGATGTAGAAGTGTCATCAGTGGGCATCATAGAGAAACGGGACGTTAATAAGTGATCATCAACCTCTGTGAATTCCCTTTGTTCTAGACGCCTGACATAAAGAGGTGTCCTGAGTCACATAAACCTCCACCGACTGGTCTTAATGTGGCGCGGGAACATGCCGGCATAATAGAATTCCGAAGAAGGCTGAACGTCCACAATTGAATGGTCATTGCCAGAAATGAAGTGGCAGCCGGATCAGACTGGGAAACTTCAGCTTCCATTAGACAATGAAGATGTGAGAATCTGGTACGTCCACAATTCACGGTTTCCTTAGATCCATGAAATTCCGTGTGGAATTTTAGTCAGAATATGAAAACTCCGCAGCCTCCTGTTCAGCAGGCCCGGGTGTAGCTCCCATAGGCACACTTGTGCTCCCCTAGAATGTGGATAAAAATTGTTTTCACTGGAATAAAGAACCTTGATCAAGCCAGGTGGGTCTTGACAAACGAAATTGCTGCGTGCGCCCAGTATACTGACAAGCACCCACCTATGCTAGTTCATGGCATATTCAGCACAGGAATCTGCATCAATTGAGCCAAGACAAAGGAAAGCTCAGGGAGGCAGCACCCATGTGGAAAAGCATTTGTACTTCAAAGATGAGGCCAATGAGGTGAAAGGCCAAACCCATGGCAAATAGTTTTCATCATTGGCAGAATTTCACGGAGCAATATTGCTGGGAGAGAAAAGGCACCACCTGAGGGAGGCACGCTCAACAAAACTAACTAGGGCAGGAGCCGGGTTGCCCCCAGGCACTAGGCGTGTCAGGCCTCAGCATTGTAAGGAGGGTTCACTGAAGTCCCTGAGTGAAGTTTTCTCTGCTGTCCTACGTCTACGTTCCTAAAATTTACTCTGCGGTTTCTGATGATCCTGGGTTATGAACGGCCACCATTCACCGTAAACCTTACACTCGTGCATCTCCATCGACCTTAAAAGAAAGGGAGGACACGCAACTGCTGGCAGGTAAATTCAGCACACTTTGTCTCAACAAAAAAGAGACAGCTCTGTGGTGACCCGTCTTCCACGGTAAAACATTTCCTAGCGAATAAGGAATCTTCCCATCGCAATGACAATATGAGAGAATTGCCACCGATGGATTTGCCGCTGTGCCTACAAACATCATCTTCAGGCCATACAGTAGTGAAGCACGGGAACCCAGGCGCTTCACCCTTTACCCTAGACCAGTGAAACACTGTCTCTAAACATGCCCACATGCCTGTATCTATGCCCGTTTAAAGTTAACACTAAACCGAAATCTTCTGTCCCACTATTTTGCAGCATTTTAAAGAAGTACACTGGGAAAGATTTTTCTGCAAGGAAGAAACTGCAGGCGGCGTGGCTGAAATGAGAATATCATGGTGCACGAGCTCTTTGCCCTCAGATGTAGAAGTGTCATCAGAGGGCATCATAGAGAAACGGGACTTTAATAAGTGATCATCAACCTCTGTGAATTCCCTTTGTTCTAGACGCCTGACATAAAGAGGTGTCCTGAGTCACATAAACCTCCACCGACTGGTCTTAATGTGGCGCGGGAACATGCCGGTATAAGAGAATTCTGAAGAAGGCTGAACGTCCACAATTGAATGGTCAGTGCCAGAAATGAAGTGGCAGCCGGATCAGACTGGGAAACTTCAGCTTCCATTAGACAATGAAGATGTGAGAATCTGGTAAGTCCACAATTCACTGTGTCCTTAGATCCATGAAATTCCGTGTGGAATTTTAGTCAGAAAATGAAAACTCCGCAGCCTCCAGTTCAGCAGGCCCGGGTGTAGCTCCCATAGGCACACTTGTGCTCCTCTAGAATTTGGATAAAAATCGTTTTCACTGGAATAAAGAACCTTGATCAAGCCAGGTGGGTCTTGACAAACGAAATTGCTGCTTGTGCCCAGTATACTGACAAGCACCCACCTGTGCTAGTCCATGGCGTATTCAGCACAGGAATCTGCATTGATTGAGCCAAGACAAAGGAAAGCTCAGGGAGGCAGCACCCCTGTGGAAAAGCATTTGTACTTCAAAGATGAGGCCAATGAGGTGAAAGGACAAACCCTGTGCAAATAGTTTTCATCATTGGCAGAATTTCACGGAGCAATATTGCTGGGAGAGAAAAGGCACCACCTGAGGGAGGCACGCTCAACAAAACTAACTAGGGCAGGAGCCGGGTTGCCCCCAGGCACTAGGCATGTCAGGCCTCAGCATTGTAACGAGGGTTCACTGAAGTCCCTGAGTGAAGTTTTCTCCACTGTCCTACGTCTACATTCCTAAAATTTACTCTGCGGTTTCTGATGATCCTGGGTTATGAACGGCCACCATTCACCGTTCTCCTTACACTCGTGCGTCTCCATCGACCTTTAAAGAAAGGGAGGACACGCAACTGCTGGCAGGTAAATTCAGCACACTTTGTCTCAACACAAAAGAGACAGCTCTGTGGTGACCCGTCTTCCACGGTAAAACATTTCCTAGCGAATAAGGAATCTTCCCATCGCAATGACAATATGAGAGAATTGCCACCGATGGATTTGCCGCTGTGCCTACAAACATCATCTTGAGGCCATACAGTAGTGAAGCACGGGAACCCAGGCGCTTCACCCTTTACCCTAGACCAGTGAAACACTGTCTCTAAACATGTCCACATGCCTGTATCTATGCCCGTTTAAAGTTAACACTAAACCGAAATCTTCTGTCCCACTATTTTGCAGCATTTTAAAGAAGTACACTGGGAAAGATTTTTCTGCAAGGAAGAAACTGCAGGCGGCGTGTCTGAAATGAGAATATCATGGGGCACGAGCTCTTTGCCCTCAGATGTAGAAGTGTCATCAGAGGGCATCATAGAGAAACGGGACTTTAATAAGTGATCATCAACCTCTGTGAATTCCCTTTGTTCTAGACGCCTGACATAAAGAGGTGTCCTGAGTCACATAAACCTCCACCGACTGGTCTTAATGTGGCGCGGGAACATGCCGGTATAAGAGAATTCCGAAGAAGGCTGAACGTCCACAATTGAATGGTCATTGCCAGAAATGAAGTGGCAGCCGGATCAGACTGGGAAACTTCAGCTTCCATTAGACAATGAAGATGTGAGAATCTGGTACGTCCACAATTCACGGGTTCCTTAGATCCATGAAATTCCGTGTGCAATTTTAGTCAGAAAATGAAAACTCCGGAGCCTCCTGTTCAGCAGGCCCGGGTGTAGCTCCCATAGCACACTTGTGCTCCTCTAGAATTTGGATAAAAATTGTTTTCACTGGAATAAAGAACCTTGATCAAGCCAGGTGGGTCTTGACAAACGAAATTGCTGCGTGTGCCCAGTATACTGACAAGCACCCACCTGTGCTAGTCCATGGAGTATTCAGCACAGGAATCTGCATCGATTGAGCCAAGACAAAGGAAAGCTCAGGGAGGCAGCACCCATGTGGAAAAGCATTTGTACTTCAAAGATGAGGCCAATGAGGTGAAAGGACAAACCCATGGCAAATAGTTTTCATCATTGGCAGAATTTCACGGAGCAATATTTCTGGGAGAGAAAAGGCACCACCTGAGGGAGGCACGCTCAACAAAACTAACTAGGGCAGGAGCCGGGTTGCCCCCAGGCACTAGGCATGTCAGGCCTCAGCATTGCAAGGAGGGTTCACTGAAGTCCCTGAGTCAAGTTTTCTCCACTGTCCTACGTCTACGTTCCTAAAATTTACTCTGCGGTTTCTGATGATCCTGGGTTATGAACGGCCACCATTCACCGTTCTCCTTACACTAGTGCATCTCCATCGACCTTAAAAGAAAGGGAGGACACGCAACTGCTGGCAGGTAAATTCAGCACATTTTGTCTCAACAAAAAAGAGACAGCTCTGTGGTGACCCGTCTTCCACGGTAAAACATTTCCTAGCGAATAAGGAATCTTCCCATCGCAATGACAATATGAGAGAATTGCCACCGATGGGTTTGCCGCTGTGCCTACAAACATCATCTTGAGACCATACAGTAGTGAAGCACGGGAACCCAGGCGCTTCACCCTCTACCCTAGACCAGTGAAACACTGTCTCTAAACATGCCCACATGCCTGTATCTATGCCCGTTTAAAGTTAACACTAAACCGAAATCTTCTGTCCCACTATTTTGCAGCATTTTAAAGAAGTACACTGGGAAAGATTTTTCTGCAAGGAAGAAACTGCAGGCGGCGTGGCTGAAATGAGAATATCATGCTGCATGAGCTCTTTGCCCTCAGATGTAGAAGTGTCATCAGTGGGCATCATAGAGAAACGGGACGTTAATAAGTGATCATCAACCTCTGTGAATTCCCTTTGTTCTAGACGCCTGACATAAAGAGGTGTCCTGAGTCACATAAACCTCCACCGACTGGTCTTAATGTGGCGCGGGAACATGCCGGTATAAGAGAATTCCGAAGAAGGCTGAACGTCCACAATTGAATGGTCATTGCCAGAAATTAAGTGGCAGCCGGATCAGACTGGGAAACTTAAGCTTCCATTAGACAATGAAGATGTGAGAATCTGGTACGTCCACAATTCACGGGTTCCTTAGATCCATGAAATTCCGTGTGGAAATTTAGTCAGAAAATGAAAACTCCTGAGCCTCCTGTTCAGCAGGCCCGGGTGTAGCTCCCAAAGGCACACTTGTGCTCCTCTAGAATTTGGATAAAAATTGTTTTCACTGGAATAAAGAACCTTGATCAAGCCAGGTGGGTCTTGACAAAGGAAATTGCGGCGTGTGCCCGGTATACTGACAAGCATCCACCTGTGCTAGTCCATGGTGTATTCAGCACAGGAATCTGCATTGATTGAGCCAAGACAAAGGAAAGCTCAGGGAGGCAGCACCCATGTGGTAAAGCATTTGTACTTCAAAGATGAGGCCAATGAGGTGAAAGGACAAACCCATGGCAAATAGTTTTCATCAATGGCAGAATTTCACGGAGCAATATTTCTGGGAGAGATAAGGCACCACCTGAGGGAGGCACGCTCAACAAAACTACCTAGGGCAGGAGCCGGGTTGCCCCCAGGCACTAGGAGTGTCAGGCCTCAGCATTGTAAGGAGGGTTCACTGAAGTCCCTGAGTGAAGTTTTCTCCACTGTCCTACGTCTACGTTCCTAAAATTTACTCTGCGGTTTCTGATGATCCTGGGTTATGCATGGCCACCATTCACCGTTGTCCTTAAACTCGTGTGTCTCCATCGACCCTAAAAGAAAGGGAGGACACGCAACTGCTGGCAGGTAAATTCAGCACACTTTGTCTCAACACAAAAGAGACAGCTCTGTGGTGACCCGTCTTCCACGGTAAAACATTTCCTAGCGAATAAGGAATCTTCCCATCGCAATGACAATATGAGAGAATTGCCACCGATGGATTTGCCGCTGTGCCTACAAACATCATCTTGAGGCCATACAGTAGTGAAGCACGGGAACCCAGGCGCTTCACCCTTTACCCTAGACCAGTGAAACACTGTCTCTAAAATGCCCACATGCCTGTATCTATGCCCGTTTAAAGTTAACACTAAACCGAAATCTTCTGTCCCACTATTTTGCAGCATTTTAAAGAAGTACACTGGGAAAGATTTTTCTTCTAGGAAGAAACTGCAGGCGGCGTGGCTGAAATGAGAATATCATGCTGCACGAGCTCTTTGCCTCAGATGTAGAAGTGTCATCAGTGGGCATCATAGAGAAACGGGACGTTAATAAGTGATCATCAACCTCTGTGAATTCCCTTTGTTCTAGACGCCTGACATAAAGAGGTGTCCTGAGTCACATAAACCTCCACCGACTGGTCTTAATGTGGCGCGGGAACATGCCGGTATAAGAGAATTCCTAAGAAGGCTGAACGTCCACAATTGAATGGTCATTGCCAGAAATGAAGTGGCAGCCGGATCAGACTGGGAAACTTCAGCTTCCATTAGACAATGAAGATGTGAGAATCTGGTAGGTCCACAATTCACGGTTTCCTTAGATCCATGAAATTCCATGTGGAATTTTAGTCAAAAAATGAAAACTCCGCAGCCTCCTGTTCAGCAGGCCCGGGTGTAGCTCCCATAGGCACACTTGTGCTCCTCTAGAATTTGGATAAAAATTGTTTTCACTGGAATAAAGAACCTTGATCAAGCCAGGTGGGTCTTGACAAACGAAATTGCTGCGTGTGCCCAGTATACTGACAAGCACACACCTGTGCTAGTCCATGGCGTATTCAGCACAGGTATCTGAATCAATTGAGCCAAGACAAAGGAAAGCTCAGGGAGGCAGCACCCCTGTGGAAAAGCATTTGTACTTCAAAGATGAGGCCAATGAGGTGAAAGGACAAACCCATGGCAAATAGTTTTCATCATTGGCAGAATTTCACGGAGCAATATTGCTGGGAGAGAAAAGGCACCACCTGAGGGAGGCACACTCAACAAAACTACCTAGGGCAGGAGCCGGGTTGCCCCCAGGCACTACGCATGTCAGGCCTCAGCATTGTAAGGAGGGTTCACTGAAGTCCCTGAGTGAAGTTTTCTCCGCTGTCCTACGTCTACGTTCCTAAAATTTACTCTGCGGTTTCTGATGATCCTGGGTTATGAACGGCCACCATTCACCGTTCTCCTTACACTCGTGCGTCTCCATCGACCTTAAAAGAAAGGGAGGACACGCAACTGCTGGCAGGTAAATTCAGCACATTTTGTCTCAACAAAAAAGAGACAGCTCTGTGGTGACCCGTCTTACACGGTAAAACATTTCCTAGCGAATAAGGAATCTTCCCATCGCAATGACAATATGAGAGAATTGCCACCGATGGATTTGCCGCTGTGCCTACAAACATCATCTTGAGGCCATACAGTAATGAAGCACGGGAACCCAGGCGCTTCACCCTCTACCCTAGACCAGTGAAACACTGTCTCTAAACATGCCCACATGCCTTTATCTATGCCCGTTTAAATCAACACTAAACCAAAATATTCTGTCCCACTATTTTGCAGCGTTTTAAGAAGTACACTGGGAAAGATTTTTCTGCAAGGAAGAAACTGCAGGCGGCGTGGCTGAAATGAGAATATCATCCTGCACGAGCTCTTTGCCCTCAGATGTAGAAGTGTCATCAGTGGGCATCATAGAGAAACGGGACGTTAATAAGTGATCATCAACCTCTGTGAATTCCCTTTGTTCTAGACGCCTGCCATAAAGAGGTGTCCTGAGTCATATGGACCTCCACCGAGTGGTCTTAATGTGGCGCGGGAACATGCCGGTATAAGAGAATTCCGAAGAAGGCTGAACGTCCACAATTGAATGGTCATTGCCAGAAATGAAGTGGCAGCCGGATCAGACTGGGAAACTTCAGC
The DNA here is from genome assembly GCF_050624435.1 of Tenrec ecaudatus. Classification (NCBI taxonomy): domain Eukaryota; kingdom Metazoa; phylum Chordata; class Mammalia; order Afrosoricida; family Tenrecidae; genus Tenrec; species Tenrec ecaudatus. Next base: position 227,008 of record NW_027457612.1, read on the forward strand.
TTCCATTAGACAATGAAGATGTGAGAATCTGGTACATCCACAATTCACGGTTTCCTTAGATCCATGAAATTCCGTGTGGAATTTTAGTCAGAAAATGAAAACTCCGGAGCCTCTGTTCAGCAGGCCCTGGTGTAGGTCACATAGGAACATGTGTGCTCCTCTAGAATTTGGATAAAAATCGTTTTCACTGGAATAAAGAACCTTGATCAAGCCAGGTGGGTCTTGACAAACGAAATTGCTGCGTGTGCCCAGTATACTGACAAGCACCCACCTGTGCTAGTCCATGGCGTATTCAGCACAGAAATCTGCATCCATTGAGCCAAGACAAAGGAAAGCTCAGGGAGGCAGCACCCATGTGGAAAAGCATTTGTACTTCAAAGATGAGGCCAATGAGGTGAAAGGACAAACCCATGGCAAATAATTTTCATCATCATCAGAATTTCACGGAGCAATATTGCTGGGAGAGAAAAGGCACCACCTGAGGAGGCACGCTCAACAAAACCTAGGGCAGGAGCCGGTTTGCCCCCAGGCACTAGGCGTGTCAGGCCTCAGCATTGTAAGGAGGGTTCACTGAAGTCCCTGAGTGAAGTTTTCTCCGCTGTCCAAGTCTACGTTCCTAAAATTTACTCTGCGGTTTCTGATGATCCTGGGTAATGAACGGCCACCATTCACCGTTCTCCTTACACTCGTGCGTCTCCATCGACCTTAAAAGAAAGGGAGGACACGCAACTGCTGGCAGGTAAATTCAGCACACTTTGTCTCAACAAAAAAGAAACAGCTCTGTGGTGACCCGTCGTCCATGGTAAAACATTTCCTAGCGAATAAGGAATCTTCACATCGCAATGACAATATGAGAGAATTGCCACCGATGGATTTGCCGCTGTGCCTACAAACATCATCTTGAGGCCGTACAGTAGAGAAGCACGGGAACCCAGGCGCTTCACCCTTTACCCTAGACCAGTGAAACACTGTCTCTAAACATGCCCATATTCCTGTATCTATGCCCGTTTAAAGTTAATGCTAAACGAACTCATCTGAACCACTATTTTGTAGCATTTTAAAGAAGTACACTGGGAAAGATTTTTCTGCAAGGAAGAAACTGCAGGCGGCGTGGCTGAAATGAGAATATCATGCTGCACGAGCTCTTTGCCCTCAGATGTAGAAGTGTCATCAGTGGGCATCATAGAGAAACGGGACTTTAATAAGTGATCATCAACCTCTGTGAATTCCCTTTGTTCTAGACGCCTGACATAAAGAGGTGTCCTGAGTCACATAAACCTCCACCGACTGGTCTTAATGTGGCGCGGGAACATGCTGGTATAAGAGAATTCCGAAGAAGGCTGAACGTCCACAATTGAATGGTCATTGCCAGAAATGAAGTGGCAGCCGGATCAGACTGGGAAACTTCAGCTTCCATTAGACAATGAAGATGTGAGAATCTGGTACGTCCACAATTCATGGTTTCCTTAGATCCATGAAATTCCGTGTGGAATTTTAGTCAGAAAATGAAAACTCCGGAGCCACCTGTTCAGCAGGCTTGGGTGTAGCTCCCATAGGCACACTTTTGCTCCTCTAGAATTTGGATAAAAATTGTTTTCACTGGAATAAAGAACCTTGATCAAGCCAGGTGGGTCTTGACAAACGAAATTGCTGCGTGTGCCTCGTATACTGACAAGCACCCACCTGTGCTAGTCCATGGCGTATTCAGCACAGGAATCTGCATTGATTGAGCCAAGACAAAGGAAAGCTCAGGGAGGCAGCACCCATGTGGAAAAGCATTTGTACTTCAAAGATGAGGCCAATGAGGTGAAAGGACAAACCCATGGCAAATAGTTTTCATCATTGGCAGAATTTCACGGAGCAATATTGCTGGGAGAGAAAAGGCACCACCAGAGGGAGGCACGCTCAACAAATCTTCCTAGGGCAGGAGCCGTGTTGCCCAAGGCACTAGGCGTGTCAGGCCTCAGCATTGTAAGGAGGGTTCACTGAAGTCCCTGAGTGAAGTTATCTCCGCAGTCCTACGTCTACGTTCCTAAAATTTACTCTGCGGTTTCTGATGATCCTGGGTTATGAACGGCCACCATTCACCGTTCTCCTTACACTCGTGCGTCTCCATCGACCTTAAAAGAAAGGGAGGACACGCAACTGCTGGCAGTTAAATTCAGCACACTTTGTCTTAACATAAAAGAGACAGCTCTGTGGTGACCCGTCTTCCACGGTAAAACATTTCCTAGCGAATAAGGAATCTTCCCATCGTAATGACAATATGAGAGAATTGCCACCGATGGATTTGCCGCTGTGCCTACAAACATCATCTTGAGGCCATACAGTAGTGAAGCACGGGAACCCAGGCGCTTCACCCTTTACCCTAGCCAGTGAAACACTGTCTCTAAAATGCCCACATTCCTGTATCTATGCCCGTTTAAAGTTAATGCTAAACCGAAATCATCTGAACCACTATTTTGCAGCATTTTAAAGAAGTACACTGGGAAAGATTTTTCTGCATGGAAGAAACTGCAGGCGGCGTGGCTGAAATGAGAATATCATGCTGCACGAGCTCTTTGCCCTCAGATGTAGAAGTGTCATCAGTGGGCATCATAGAGAAACGGGACTTTAATAAGTGATCATCAACCTCTGTGAATTCCCTTTGTTCTAGATGCCTGACATAAAGAGGTGTCCTGAGTCACATAAACCTCCACCGAGTGGTCTTAATGTGGCGCGGGAACATGCCGGTATAAGAGAATTCCAAAGAAGGCTGAACGTCCACAATTGAATGGTCATTGCCAGCAATGAATTGGCAGCCGGATCAGACTGGAAAACTTCAGCTTCCATTAGACAATGAAGATGTGAGAATCTGGTACATCCACAATTCACGGTTCCCTTAGATCCATGAAATTCCGTGTGGAGTTTTAGTCAGAAAATGAAAACTCCGGAGCCTCTGTTCAGCAGGCCTTGGTGTAGCTCCCATAGGCACATTTGTGCTCCTCTAGAATTTGGATAAAAATCGTTTTCACTGGAATAAAGACCTTGATCAAGCCAGGTGGGTCTTGACAAACGAAATTGCTGCATGTGCCCTGTGTACTGACAAGCACCCACCTGTGCTAGTCCATGGCTTATTCAGCACAGAAATCTGCATCCATTGAGCCAAGACAAAGGAAAGCTCAGGGAGGCAGCACCCATGTGGAAAAGCATTTGTACTTCAAAGATGAGGCCAATGAGGTGAAAGGACAAACCCATGGCAAATAGTTTTCATCATGGGCAGAATTTCAGGGAGCAATATTGCTGGGAGAGAAAAGGCACCACGTGAGGAGGCACCCTCAACAAAACTACCTAGGGCAGGAGCCGGGTTGCCCCCAGGCACTAGGCGTGTCAGGCCTCAGCATTGTAAGGAGGGTTCACTGAAGTCCCTGAGTGAAGTTTTCTCCGCTGTCCAAGTCAACGTTCCTAAAATTTACTCTGCGGTTTCTGATGATCCTGGGTTATGAACGGCCACCATTCACCATTCTCCTTACACTCGTGCGTCTCCATCGACCTTAAAAGAAAGGGAGGACACGCAACTGCTGGCAGGTAAATTCAGCACACTTTGTCTCAACAAAAAAGAGACAGCTCTGTGGTGACCCGTTTTCCATGGTAAAACATTTCCTAGCGAATAAGGAATCTTCCCATCGCAATGACAATATGAGAGAATTGCCAGCGATGGATTTGCCGCTGTGCCTACAAACATCATCTTGAGGCCATACAGTAGTGAAGCACGGGAACCCAGGCGCTTCACCGTTTACCCTAGACCAGTGAAACACTGTCTCTAAAATGCCCACATGCCTGTATCTATGCCCGTTTAAAGTTAACACTAAACCGAAATCTTCTGTCCCACTATTTTGCAGCATTTTAAAGAAGTACACTGGGAAAGATTTTTCTGCAAGAAAGAAACGGCAGTCGGCGTGGCTGAAATGAGAATATCATGCTGCACGAGCTCTTTGCCCTCAGATGTAGAAGTGTCATCAGTGGGCATCATAGAGAAACGGGACTTTAATAAGTGATCATCAACCTCTGTGAATTCCCTTTGTTCTAAACGCCTGACATAAAGAGGTGTCCTGAGTCACATAAACCTCCACCGACTGGTCTTAATGTGGCGCGGAAACATGCCGGTATAAGAGAATTCCGAAGAAGGCTGAACGTCCACAATTGAATGGTCATTGCCAGAAATGAAGTGGCAGCCGGATCAGACTGGGAAACTTCAGCTTCCATTAGACAATGAAGATGTGAGAATCTGGTAGGTCCACAATTCACGGTTTCCTTAGATCCATGAAATTCCGTGTGGAATTTTAGTCAGAAAATGAAAACTCCGCAGCCTCCTGTTCAGCAGGCCCGGGTGTAGCTCCCATAGGCACACTTGTGCTCCTCTAGAATTTGGATAAAAATTGTTTTCACTGGAATAAAGAACCTTGATCAAGCCAGGTGGGTCTTGACAAACGAAATTGCTGCGTGTGCCCGGTATACTGACAAGCACCCACCTGTGCTAGTCCATGGCGTATTCCGCACAGGAATCTGCATCAATTGAGCCAAGACAAAGGAAAGCTCAGGGAGGCAGCACCCCTGTGGAAAAGCATTTGTACTTCAAAGATGAGGCCAATGAGGTGAAAGGACAAACCCATGGCAAATAGTTTTCATCATTGGCAGAATTTCACGGAGCAATATTGCTGGGAGAGAAAAGGCACCACCTGAGGGAGGCACACTCAACAAAACTACCTATGGCAGGAGCCGTGTTGCCCCCAGGCACTACGCATGTCAGGCCTCAGCATTGTAAGGAGGGTTCACTGAAGTCCCTGAGTGAAGTTTTCTCCGCTGTCCTACGTCTACGTTCCTAAAATTTACTCTGCGGTTTCTGATGATCCTGGGTTATGAATGGCCACCATTCACCGTTCTCCTTACACTCGTGCGTCTCCATCGACCTTAAAAGAAAGGGAGGACACGCAACTGCTGGCAGGTAAATTCAGCACATTTTGTCTCAACAAAAAAGAGACAGCTCTGTGGTGACCCGTCTTCCACGGTAAAACATTTCCTAGCGAATAAGGGATCTTCCCATCGCAATGACAATATGAGAGAATTGCCACCGATGGATTTGCCGCTGTGCCTACAAACATCATCTTGAGGCCATACAGTAATGAAGCACGGGAACCCAGGTGCTTCACCCTCTACCCTAGACCAGTGATGCACTGTCTCTAAACATGCCCACATGCCTTTATCTATGCCCGTTTAAATCAACACTAAACCAAAATATTCTGTCCCACTATTTTGCAGCGTTTTAAGAAGTACACTGGGAAAGATTTTTCTGCAAGGAAGAAACTGCAGGCGGCGTGGCTGAAATGAGAATATCATCCTGCACGAGCTCTTTGCCCTCAGATGTAGAAGTGTCATCAGTGGGCATCATGGAGAAACGGGACGTTAATAAGTGATCATCAACCTCTGTGAATTCCCTTTGTTCTAGACGCCTGACATAAAGAGGTGTCCTGAGTCACATGGACCTCCACCGAGTGGTCTTAATGTGGCGCGGGAACATGCCGGTATAAGAGAATTCCGAAGAAGGCTGAACGTCCACAATTGAATGGTCATTGCCAGAAATGAAGTGGCAGCCGGATCAGACTGGGAAACTTCAGCTTCCATTAGACAATGAAGATGTGAGAATCTGGTAGGTCCACAATTCACGGTTTCCTTAGATCCATGAAATTCCGTGTGGAATTTTAGTCAGAAAATGAAAACTCCGGAGCCTCTGTTCAGCAGGCCCTGGTGTAGCTCCCATAGGCACATGTGTGCTCCTCTAGAATTTGGATAAAAATCGTTTTCACTGGAATAAAGAACCTTGATCAAGCCATGTGGGTCTTGACAAACGAAATTGCTGCATGTGCCCGGTATACTGACAAGCACCCACCTGTGCTAGTCCATGGCGTATTCAGCACAGGAATCTGCATCAATTGAGCCAAGACAAAGGAAAGCTCAGGGAGGCAGCACCCATGTGGAAAAGCATTTTTACTTCAAAGATGAGGCCAATGAGGTGAAAGGACAAACCCATGGCAAATAGTTTTCATCATCATCAGAATTTCACGGAGCAATATTGCTGGGAGAGAAAAGGCACCACCTGAGGAGGCACGCTCAACAAAACTACCTAGGGCAGGAGCCGGTTTGCCTCCAGGCACTAGGCGTGTCAGGCCTCAGCATTGTAAGGAGGGTTCACTGAAGTCCCTGAGTGAAGTTTTCTCCGCTGTCCAAGTCTACGTTCCTAAAATTTACTCTGCGGTTTCTGATGATCCTGGGTAATGAACGGCCACCATTCACCGTTCTCCTTACACTCGTGCGTCTCCATCGACCTTAAAAGAAAGGGAGGACACTCAACTGCTGGCAGGTAAATTCAGCACACTTTGTCTCAACAAAAATGAAACAGCTCTGTGGTGACCCGTCTTCCATGGTAAAACATTTCCTAGCGAATAAGGAATCTTCACATCGAAATGACAATATGAGAGAATTGCCACCGATGGATTTGCCGCTGTGCCTACAAACATCATCTTGAGGCCATACAGTAGTGAAGCACGGGAACCCAGGCGCTTCACCCTTGACCCTAGACCAGTGAAACACTGTCTCTAAACATGCCCATATTCCTGTATCTATGCCCGTTTAAAGTTAATGCTAAACCGAACTCATCTGAACCACTATTTTGTAGCATTTTAAAGAAGTACACTGGGAAAGATTTTTTCTGCTAGGAAGAAACTGCAGGCGGCGTGGCTGAAATGAGAATATCATGCTGCATGAGCTCTTTGCCCTCAGATGTAGAAGTGTCATCAGTGGGCATCATAGAGAAACGGGACTTTAATAAGTGATCATCAACCTCTGTGAATTCCCTTTGTTCTAGACGCCTGACATAAAGAGGTGTCCTGAGTCACATAAACCTCCACCGACTGGTCTTAATGTGGCGCGGGAACATGCCGGTATAAGAGAATTCCGAAGAAGGCTGGACGTCCACAATTGAATGGTCATTGCCAGAAATGAAGTGGCAGCCGGATCAGACTGGGAAACTTCAGCTTCCATTAGACAATGAAGATGTGAGAATCTGGTACGTCCACAATTCATGGTTTCCTTAGATCCATGAAATTCCGTGTGGAATTTTAGTCAGAAAATGAAAACTCCAGAGCCACCTGTTCAGCAGGCCCGGGTGTAGCTCCCATAGGCACACTTTTGCTCCTCTAGAATTTGGATAAAAATTGTTTTCACTGGAATAAAGAACCTTGATCAAGCCAGGTGGGTCTTGACAAACGAAATTGCTGCGTGTGCCCGGTATACTGACAAGCACCCACCTGTGCTAGTCCATGGCGTATTCAGCACAGGAATCTGCATTGATTGAGCCAAGACAAAGGAAAGCGCAGGGAGGCAGCACCCATGTGGAAAAGCATTTGTACTTCAAAGATGAGGCCAATGAGGTGAAAGGACAAACCCATGGCAAATAGTTTTCATCATCGGCAGAATTTCACGGAGCAATATTGCTGGGAGAGAAAAGGCACCACCAGAGGGAGGCACGCTCAACAAATCTTCCTAGGGCAGGAGCCGTGTTGCCCAAGGCACTAGGCGTGTCAGGCCTCAGCATTGTAAGGAGGGTTCACTGAAGTCCCTGAGTGAAGTTATCTCCGCAGTTCTACGTCTACGTTCCTAAAATTTACTCTGCGGTTTCTGATGATCCTGGGTTATGAACGGCCACCATTCACCGTTCTCCTTACACTCGTGCGTCTCCATCGACCTTAAAAGAAAGGGAGGACATGCAACTGCTGGCAGGTAAATTCAGCACACTTTGTCTTAACATAAAAGAGACAGCTCTGTGGTGTCCCGTCTTCCACGGTAAAACATTTCCTTGCGAATAAGGAATCTTCCCATCGTAATGACAATATGAGAGAATTGCCACCGATGGATTTGCCGCTGTGCCTACAAACATCATCTTGAGGCCATACAGTAGTGAAGCACGGGAACCCAGGCGCTTCACCCTTTACCCTAGCCAGTGAAACACTGTCTCTAAAATGCCCACATTCCTGTATCTATGCCCGTTTAAAGTTAATGCTAAACCGAAATCATCTGACCCACTATTTTGCAGCATTTTAAAGAAGTACACTGGGAAAGATTTTTCTGCATGGAAGAAACTGCAGGCGGCGTGGCTGAAATGAGAATATCATGCTGCACGAGCTCTTTGCCCTCAGATGTAGAAGTGTCATCAGTGGGCATCATAGAGAAACGGGACTTTAATAAGTGATCATCAACCTCTGTGAATTCCCTTTGTTCTAGATGCCTGACATAAAGAGGTGTCCTGAGTCACATAAACCTCCACCGACTGGTCTTAATGTGGCGCGGGAACATGCCGGTATAAGAGAATTCCAAAGAAGGCTGAACGTCCACAATTGAATGGTCATTGCCAGATATGAAGTGGCAGCCGGATCAGACTGGAAAACTTCAGCTTCCATTAGACAATGAAGATGTGAGAATCTGGTACGTCCACAATTCACGGTTTCCTTAGATCCATGAAATTCCGTGTGGAGTTTTAGTCAGAAAATGAAAACTCCGGAGCCTCTGTTCAGCAGGCCTTGGTGTAGCTCCCATAGGCACATTTGTGCTCCTCTAGAATATGGATAAAAATCGTTTTCACTGGAATAAAGAACCTTGATCAAGCCAGGTGGGTCTTGACAAAGGAAATTGCTGCATGTGCCCTGTGTACTGACAAGCACCCACCTGTGCTAGTCCATGGCTTATTCAGCACAGAAATCTGCATCCATTGAGCCAAGACAAAGGAAAGCTCAGGGAGGCAGCACCCGTGTGGAAAAGCATTTGTACTTCAAAGATGAGGCCAATGAGGTGAAAGGACAAACCCATGGCAAATAGTTTTCATCATGGGCAGAATTTCAGGGAGCAATATTGCTGGGAGAGAAAAGGCACCACGTGAGGAGGCACCCTCAACAAAACTACCTAGGGCAGGAGCCGGGTTGCCCCCAGGCACTAGGCGTGTCAGGCCTCAGCATTGTAAGGAGGGTTCACTGAAGTCCCTGAGTGAAGTTTTCTCCGCTGTCCAAGTCTACGTTCCTAAAATTTACTCTGCGGTTTCTGATGATCCTGGGTTATGAACGGCCACCATTCACCATTCTCCTTACACTCGTGCGTCTCCATCGACCTTAAAAGAAAGGGAGGACACGCAACTGCTGGCAGGTAAATTCAGCACACTTTGTCTCAACAAAAAAGAGACAGCTCTGTGGTGACCCGTTTTCCATGGTAAAACATTTCCTAGCGAATAAGGAATCTTCCCATCGCAATGACAATATGAGAGAATTGCCACCGATGGATTTGCCGCTGTGCCTACAAACATCATCTTGAGGCCATACAGTAGTGAAGCACGGGAACCCAGGCGCTTCACCCTTTACCCTAGACCAGTGAAACACTGTCTCTAAAATGCCCACATGCCTGTATCTATGCCCGTTTAAAGTTAACACTAAACCGAAATCTTCTGTCCCACTATTTTGCAGCATTTTAAAGAAGTACACTGGGAAAGATTTTTCTGCTAGGAAGAAACTGCAGGCGGCGTGGCTGAAATGACAATATCATGCTGCATGAGCTCTTTGCCCTCAGATGTAGAAGTGTCATCAGTGGGCATCATAGAGAAACGGGACTTTAATAAGTGATCATCAACCTCTGTGAATTCCCTTTGTTCTAGACGCCTGACATAAAGAGGTGTCCTGAGTCACATAAACCTCCACCGACTGGTCTTAATGTGGCGCGGGAACATGCCGGTATAAGAGAATTCCGAAGAAGGCTGGACGTCCACAATTGAATGGTCATTGCCAGAAATGAAGTGGCAGCCGGATCAGACTGGGAAACTTCAGCTTCCATTAGACAATGAAGATGTGAGAATCTGGTACGTCCACAATTCATGGTTTCCTTAGATCCATGAAATTCCGTGTGGAATTTTAGTCAGAAAATGAAAACTCCAGAGCCACCTGTTCAGCAGGCCCGGGTGTAGCTCCCATAGGCACACTTTTGCTCCTCTAGAATTTGGATAAAAATTGTTTTCACTGGAATAAAGAACCTTGATCAAGCCAGGTGGGTCTTGACAAACGAAATTGCTGCGTGTGCCCGGTATACTGACAAGCACCCACCTGTGCTAGTCCATGGCGTATTCAGCACAGGAATCTGCATTGATTGAGCCAAGACAAAGGAAAGCGCAGGGAGGCAGCACCCATGTGGAAAAGCATTTGTACTTCAAAGATGAGGCCAATGAGGTGAAAGGACAAACCCATGGCAAATAGTTTTCATCATCGGCAGAATTTCACGGAGCAATATTGCTGGGAGAGAAAAGGCACCACCAGAGGGAGGCACGCTCAACAAATCTTCCTAGGGCAGGAGCCGTGTTGCCCAAGGCACTAGGCGTGTCAGGCCTCAGCATTGTAAGGAGGGTTCACTGAAGTCCCTGAGTGAAGTTATCTCCGCAGTTCTACGTCTACGTTCCTAAAATTTACTCTGCGGTTTCTGATGATCCTGGGTTATGAACGGCCACCATTCACCGTTCTCCTTACACTCGTGCGTCTCCATCGACCTTAAAAGAAAGGGAGGACATGCAACTGCTGGCAGGTAAATTCAGCACACTTTGTCTTAACATAAAAGAGACAGCTCTGTGGTGTCCCGTCTTCCACGGTAAAACATTTCCTTGCGAATAAGGAATCTTCCCATCGTAATGACAATATGAGAGAATTGCCACCGATGGATTTGCCGCTGTGCCTACAAACATCATCTTGAGGCCATACAGTAGTGAAGCACGGGAACCCAGGCGCTTCACCCTTTACCCTAGCCAGTGAAACACTGTCTCTAAAATGCCCACATTCCTGTATCTATGCCCGTTTAAAGTTAATGCTAAACCGAAATCATCTGACCCACTATTTTGCAGCATTTTAAAGAAGTACACTGGGAAAGATTTTTCTGCATGGAAGAAACTGCAGGCGGCGTGGCTGAAATGAGAATATCATGCTGCACGAGCTCTTTGCCCTCAGATGTAGAAGTGTCATCAGTGGGCATCATAGAGAAACGGGACTTTAATAAGTGATCATCAACCTCTGTGAATTCCCTTTGTTCTAGATGCCTGACATAAAGAGGTGTCCTGAGTCACATAAACCTCCACCGACTGGTCTTAATGTGGCGCGGGAACATGCCGGTATAAGAGAATTCCAAAGAAGGCTGAACGTCCACAATTGAATGGTCATTGCCAGATATGAAGTGGCAGCCGGATCAGACTGGAAAACTTCAGCTTCCATTAGACAATGAAGATGTGAGAATCTGGTACGTCCACAATTCACGGTTTCCTTAGATCCATGAAATTCCGTGTGGAGTTTTAGTCAGAAAATGAAAACTCCGGAGCCTCTGTTCAGCAGGCCTTGGTGTAGCTCCCATAGGCACATTTGTGCTCCTCTAGAATATGGATAAAAATCGTTTTCACTGGAATAAAGAACCTTGATCAAGCCAGGTGGGTCTTGACAAAGGAAATTGCTGCATGTGCCCTGTGTACTGACAAGCACCCACCTGTGCTAGTCCATGGCTTATTCAGCACAGAAATCTGCATCCATTGAGCCAAGACAAAGGAAAGCTCAGGGAGGCAGCACCCGTGTGGAAAAGCATTTGTACTTCAAAGATGAGGCCAATGAGGTGAAAGGACAAACCCATGGCAAATAGTTTTCATCATGGGCAGAATTTCAGGGAGCAATATTGCTGGGAGAGAAAAGGCACAACGTAAGGAGGCACCCTCAACAAAACTACCTAGGGCAGGAGCCGGGTTGCCCCCAGGCACTAGGCAAGTCAGGCCTCAGCATTGTAAGGAGGGTTCACTGAAGTCCCTGAGTGAAGTTTTCTCCGCTGTCCAAGTCTACGTTCCTAAAATTTACTCTGCGGTTTCTGATGATCCTGGGTTATGAACGGCCACCATTCACCATTCTCCTTACACTCGTGCGTCTCCATCGACCTTAAAAGAAAGGGAGGACACGCAACTGCTGGCAGGTAAATTCAGCACACTTTGTCTCAACAAAAAAGAGACAGCTCTGTGGTGACCCGTTTTCCATGGTAAAACATTTCCTAGCGAATAAGGAATCTTCCCATCGCAATGACAATATGAGAGAATTGCCACCGATGGATTTGCCGCTGTGCCTACAAACATCATCTTGAGGCCATACAGTAGTGAAGCACGGGAACCCAGGCGCTTCACCCTTTACCCTAGACCAGTGAAACACTGTCTCTAAAATGCCCACATGCCTGTATCTATGCCCGTTTAAAGTTAACACTAAACCGAAATCTTCTGTCCCACTATTTTGCAGCATTTTAAAGAAGTACACTGGGAAAGATTTTTCTGCTAGGAAGAAACTGCAGGCGGCGTGGCTGAAATGACAATATCATGCTGCATGAGCTCTTTGCCCTCAGATGTAGAAGTGTCATCAGTGGGCATCATAGAGAAACGGGACTTTAATAAGTGATCATCAACCTCTGTGAATTCCCTTTGTTCTAGACGCCTGACATAAAGAGGTGTCCTGAGTCACATAAACCTCCACCGACTGGTCTTAATGTGGCGCGGGAACATGCCGGTATAAGAGAATTCCGAAGAAGGCTGAACGTCCACAATTGAATGGTCATTGCCAGAAATGAAGTGGCAGCCGGATCAGACTGGGAAACTTCAGCTTCCATTAGACAATGAAGATGTGAGAATCTGGTACGTCCACAATTCATGGTTTCCTTAGATCCATGAAATTCCGTGTGGAATTTTAGTCAGAAAATGAAAACTCCAGAGCCACCTGTTCAGCAGGCCCGGGTGTAGCTCCCATAGGCACACTTTTGCTCCTCTAGAATTTGGATAAAAATTGTTTTCACTGGAATAAAGAACCTTGATCAAGCCAGGTGGGTCTTGACAAACGAAATTGCTGCGTGTGCCCGGTATACTGACAAGCACCCACCTGTGCTAGTCCATGGCGTATTCAGCACAGGAATCTGCATTGATTGAGCCAAGACAAAGGAAAGCGCAGGGAGGCAGCACCCATGTGGAAAAGCATTTGTACTTCAAAGATGAGGCCAATGAGGTGAAAGGACAAACCCATGGCAAATAGTTTTCATCATCGGCAGAATTTCACGGAGCAATATTGCTGGGAGAGAAAAGGCACCACCAGAGGGAGGCACGCTCAACAAATCTTCCTAGGGCAGGAGCCGTGTTGCCCAAGGCACTAGGCGTGTCAGGCCTCAGCATTGTAAGGAGGGTTCACTGAAGTCCCTGAGTGAAGTTATCTCCGCAGTTCTACGTCTACGTTCCTAAAATTTACTCTGCGGTTTCTGATGATCCTGGGTTATGAACGGCCACCATTCACCGTTCTCCTTACACTCGTGCGTCTCCATCGACCTTAAAAGAAAGGGAGGACATGCAACTGCTGGCAGGTAAATTCAGCACACTTTGTCTTAACATAAAAGAGACAGCTCTGTGGTGTCCCGTCTTCCACGGTAAAACATTTCCTTGCGAATAAGGAATCTTCCCATCGTAATGACAATATGAGAGAATTGCCACCGATGGATTTGCCGCTGTGCCTACAAACATCATCTTGAGGCCATACAGTAGTGAAGCACGGGAACCCAGGCGCTTCACCCTTTACCCTAGCCAGTGAAACACTGTCTCTAAAATGCCCACATTCCTGTATCTATGCCCGTTTAAAGTTAATGCTAAACCGAAATCATCTGACCCACTATTTTGCAGCATTTTAAAGAAGTACACTGGGAAAGATTTTTCTGCATGGAAGAAACTGCAGGCGGCGTGGCTGAAATGAGAATATCATGCTGCACGAGCTCTTTGCCCTCAGATGTAGAAGTGTCATCAGTGGGCATCATAGAGAAACGGGACTTTAATAAGTGATCATCAACCTCTGTGAATTCCCTTTGTTCTAGATGCCTGACATAAAGAGGTGTCCTGAGTCACATAAACCTCCACCGACTGGTCTTAATGTGGCGCGGGAACATGCCGGTATAAGAGAATTCCAAAGAAGGCTGAACGTCCACAATTGAATGGTCATTGCCAGATATGAAGTGGCAGCCGGATCAGACTGGAAAACTTCAGCTTCCATTAGACAATGAAGATGTGAGAATCTGGTACGTCCACAATTCACGGTTTCCTTAGATCCATGAAATTCCGTGTGGAGTTTTAGTCAGAAAATGAAAACTCCGGAGCCTCTGTTCAGCAGGCCTTGGTGTAGCTCCCATAGGCACATTTGTGCTCCTCTAGAATATGGATAAAAATCGTTTTCACTGGAATAAAGAACCTTGATCAAGCCAGGTGGGTCTTGACAAAGGAAATTGCTGCATGTGCCCTGTGTACTGACAAGCACCCACCTGTGCTAGTCCATGGCTTATTCAGCACAGAAATCTGCATCCATTGAGCCAAGACAAAGGAAAGCTCAGGGAGGCAGCACCCGTGTGGAAAAGCATTTGTACTTCAAAGATGAGGCCAATGAGGTGAAAGGACAAACCCATGGCAAATAGTTTTCATCATGGGCAGAATTTCAGGGAGCAATATTGCTGGGAGAGAAAAGGCACCACGTGAGGAGGCACCCTCAACAAAACTACCTAGGGCAGGAGCCGGGTTGCCCCCAGGCACTAGGCGTGTCAGGCCTCAGCATTGTAAGGAGGGTTCACTGAAGTCCCTGAGTGAAGTTTTCTCCGCTGTCCAAGTCTACGTTCCTAAAATTTACTCTGCGGTTTCTGATGATCCTGGGTTATGAACGGCCACCATTCACCATTCTCCTTACACTCGTGCGTCTCCATCGACCTTAAAAGAAAGGGAGGACACGCAACTGCTGGCAGGTAAATTCAGCACACTTTGTCTCAACAAAAAAGAGACAGCTCTGTGGTGACCCGTTTTCCATGGTAAAACATTTCCTAGCGAATAAGGAATCTTCCCATCGCAATGACAATATGAGAGAATTGCCACCGATGGATTTGCCGCTGTGCCTACAAACATCATCTTGAGGCCATACAGTAGTGAAGCACGGGAACCCAGGCGCTTCACCCTTTACCCTAGACCAGTGAAACACTGTCTCTAAAATGCCCACATGCCTGTATCTATGCCCGTTTAAAGTTAACACTAAACCGAAATATTCTGTCCCACTATTTTGCAGCATTTTAAAGAAGTACACAGGAAAGATTTTTCTGCAAGGAAGAAACGGCAGGCGGCGTGGCTGAAATGAGAATATCATGCTGCACGAGCTCTTTGCCCTCAGATGTAGAAGTGTCACCAGTGGGCATCATAGAGAAACGGGACTTTAATAAGTGATCATCAACCTCTGTGAATTCCCTTTGTTCTAGACGCCTGACATAAAGAGGTGTCCTGAGTCACATAAACCTCCACCGACTGGTCTTAATGTGGCGCGGGAACATGCCGGTATAAGAGAATTCCGAAGAAGGCTGAACGTCCACAATTGAATGGTCATTGCCAGAAATGAAGTGGCAGCCGGATCAGACTGGGAAACTTCAGCTTCCATTAGACAATGAAGATGTGAGAATCTGGTAGGTCCACAATTCACGGTTTCCTTAGATCCATGAAATTCCGTGTGGAATTTTAGTCAGAAAATGAAAACTCCGCAGCCTCCTGTTCAGCAGGCCCGGGTGTAGCTCCCATAGGCACACTTGTGCTCCTCTAGAATTTGGATAAAAATTGTTTTCACTGGAATAAAGAACCTTGATCAAGCCAGGTGGGTCTTGACAAACGAAATTGCTGCGTGTGCCCAGTATACTGACAAGCACCCACCTGTGCTAGTCCATGGCGTATTCAGCACAGGAATCTGCATCAATTGAGCCAAGACAAAGGAAAGCTCAGGGAGGCAGCACCCGTGTGGAAAAGCATTTGTACTTCAAAGATGAGGCCAATGAGGTGAAAGGACAAACCCATGGCAAATAGTTTTCATCATTGGCAGAATTTCACGGAGCAATATTGCTGGGAGAGAAAAGGCACCACCTGAGGGAGGCACACTCAACAAAACTACCTAGGGCAGGAGCCGGGTTGCCCCCAAGCACTACGCATGTCAGGCCTCAGCATTGTAAGGAGGGTTCACTGAAGTCCCTGAGTGAAGTTTTCTCCGCTGTCCAAGTCTATGTTCCTAATATTTACTCTGCGGTTTCTGATGATCCTGGGTTATGAATGGCCACCATTCACCGTTCTCCTTACACTCGTGCGTCTCCATCGACCTTAAAAGAAAGGGAGGACACGCAACTGCTGGCAGGTAAATTCAGCACATTTTGTCTCAACAAAAAAGAGACAGCTCTGTGGTGACCCGTCTTCCACGGTAAAACATTTCCTAACGAATAAGGAATCTTCCCATCGCAATGACAATATGAGAGAATTGCCACCGATGGATTTGCCGCTGTGCCTACAAACATCATCTTGAGGCCATACAGTAATGAAGCACGGGAACCCAGGCGCTTCACCCTCTACCCTAGACCAGTGAAACACTGTCTCTAAACATGCCCACATGCCTTTATCTATGCCCGTTTAAATCAACACTAAACCAAAATATTCTGTCCCACTATTTTGCAGCGTTTTAAGAAGTACACTGGGAAAGATTTTTCTGCAAGGAAGAAACTGCAGGTGGCGTGGCTGAAATGAGAATATCATCCTGCACGAGCTCTTTGCCCTCAGATGTAGAAGTGTCATCAGTGGGCATCATAGAGAAACGGGACGTTAATAAGTGATCATCAACCTCTGTGAATTTCCTTTGTTCTAGACGCCTGCCATAAAGAGGTGTCCTGAGTCACATGGACCTCCACCGAGTGGTCTTAATGTGGCGCGGGAACATGCCGGTATAAGAGAATTCCGAAGAAGGCTGAACGTCCACAATTGAATGGTCATTGCCAGAAATGAAGTGGCAGCCGTTTCAGACTGGGAAACTTCAGCTTCCATTAGACAATGAAGATGTGAGAATCTGGTACGTCCACAATTCACGGTTTCCTTAGATCCATGAAATTCCGTGTGGAATTTTAGTCAGAAAATGAAAACTCCGGAGCCTCTGTTCAGCAGGCCTTGGTGTAGCTCCCATAGGCACATGTGTGCTCCTCTAGAATTTGGATAAAAATCGTTTTCACTGGAATAAAGAACCTTGATCAAGCCAGGTGGGTCTTGACAAACGAAATTGCTGCGTGTGCCCGGTATACTGACAAGCACCCACCTGTGCTAGTCCATGGCGTATTCAGCACAGGAATCTGCATCAATTGAGCCAAGACAAAGGAAAGCTCAGGGAGGCAGCACCCATGTGGAAAAGCATTTGTACTTCAAAGATGAGGCCAATGAGGTGAAAGGACAAACCCATGGCAAATAGTTTTCATCATCATCAGAATTTCACGGAGCAATATTGCTGGGAGAGAAAAGGCACCACCTGAGGAGGCACACTCAACAAAACTACCTAGGGCAGGAGCCGGGTTGCCCCCAGGCACTAGGCGTGTCAGGCCTCAGCATTGTAAGGAGGGTTCACTGAAGTCCCTGAGTGAAGTTTTCTCCGCTGTCCAAGTCTATGTTCCTAAAATTTACTCTGCGGTTTCTGATGATCCTGGGTAATGAACGGCCACCATTCACCGTTCTCCTTACACTCGTGCGTCTCCATCGACATTAAAAGAAAGGGAGGACACGCAACTGCTGGCAGGTAAATTCAGCACACTTTGTCTCAACAAAAAAGAAACAGCTCTGTGGTGACCCGTCTTCCATGGTAAAACATTTCCTAGCGAATAAGGAATCTTCACATCGAAATGACAATATGAGAGAATTGCCACCGATGGATTTGCCGCTGTGCCTACAAACATCATCTTGAGGCCATACAGTAGAGAAGCACGGGAACCCAGGCGCTTCACCCTTTACCCTAGACCAGTGAAACACTGTCTCTAAACATGCCCATATTCCTGTATCTATGCCCGTTTAATGTTAATGCTAAACCGAACTCATCTGAACCACTATTTTGTAGCATTTTAAAGAAGTACACTGGGAAAGATTTTTCTGCAAGGAAGAAACTGCAGGCGGCGTGGCTGAAATGAGAATATCATGCTGCACGAGCTCTTTGCCCTCAGATGTAGAAGTGTCATCAGTGGGCATCATAGAGAAACGGGACTTTAATAAGTGATCATCAACCTCTGTGAATTCCCTTTGTTCTAGACGCCTGACATAAAGAGGTGTCCTGAGTCACATAAACCTCCACCGACTGGTCTTAATGTGGCGCGGGAACATGCCGGTATAAGAGAATTCCGAAGAAGGCTGAACGTCCACAATTGAATGGTCATTGCCAGAAATGAAGTGGCAGCCGGATCAGACTGGGAAACTTCAGCTTCCATTAGACAATGAAGATGTGAGAATCTGGTACGTCCACAATTCGTGGTTTCCTTAGATCCATGAAATTCCGTGTGGAATTTTAGTCAGAAAATGAAAACTCCGGAGCCACCTGTTCAGCAGGCCCGGGTGTAGCTCCCATAGGCACACTTTTGCTCCTCTAGAATTTGGATAAAAATTGTTTTCACTGGAATAAAGAACCTTGATCAAGCCAGGTGGGTCTTGACAAACGAAATTGCTGCGTGTGCCCGGTATACTGACAAGCACCCACCTGTGCTAGTCCATGGCGTATTCAGCACAGGAATCTGCAGTGATTGAGCCAAGACAAAGGAAAGCTCAGGGAGGCAGCACCCATGTGGAAAAGCATTTGTACTTCAAAGATGAGGCCAATGAGGTGAAAGGACAAACCCATGGCAAATAGTTTTCATCATCGGCAGAATTTCACGGAGCAATATTGCTGGGAGAGAAAAGGCACCACCAGAGGGAGGCACGCTCAACAAATCTTCCTAGGGCAGGAGCCGTGTTGCCCAAGGCACTAGGCGTGTCAGGCCTCAGCATTGTAAGGAGGGTTCACTGAATCCCTGAGTGAAGTTATCTCCGCAGTCCTGTGTCTACGTTCCTAAAATTTACTCTGCGGTTTCTGATGATCCTGGGTTATGAATGGCCACCATTCACCGTTCTCCTTACACTCGTGCGTCTCCATCGACCTTAAAAGAAAGGGAGGACACGCAACTGCTGGCAGGTAAATTCAGCACATTTTGTCTCAACAAAAAAGAGACAGCTCTGTGGTGACCCGTCTTCCACGGTAAAACATTTCCTAGCGAATAAGGAATCTTCCCATCGCAATGACAATATGAGAGAATTGCCACCGATGGATTTGCCGCTGTGCCTACAAACATCATCTTGAGGCCATACAGTAATGAAGCACGGGAACCCAGGCGCTTCACCCTCTACCCTAGACCAGTGAAACACTGTCTCTAAACATGCCCACATGCCTTTATCTATGCCCGTTTAAATCAACACTAAACCAAAATATTCTGTCCCACTATTTTGCAGCGTTTTAAGAAGTACACTGGGAAAGATTTTTCTGCAAGGAAGAAACTGCAGGCGGCGTGGCTGAAATGAGAATATCATGCTGCACGAGCTCTTTGCCCTCAGATGTAGAAGTGTCATCAGTGGGCATCATAGAGAAACGGGACGTTAATAAGTGATCATCAACCTCTGTGAATTCCCTTTGTTCTAGACGCCTGACATAAAGAGGTGTCCTGAGTCACATGGACCTCCACCGAGTGGTCTTAATGTGGCGCGGGACATGCCGGTATAAGAGAATTCCGAAGAAGGCTGAACGTCCACAATTGAATGGTCATTGCCAGAAATGAAGTGGCAGCCGGATCAGACTGGGAAACTTCAGCTTCCATTAGACAATGAAGATGTGAGAATCTGGTAAGTCCACAATTCACGGTTTCCTTAGATCCATGAAATTCCGTGTGGAATTTTAGTCAGAAAATGAAAACTCCGGAGCCTCTGTTCAGCAGGCCCTGGTGTAGCTCCCATAGGCACATGTGTGCTCCTCTAGAATTTGGATAAAAATCGTTTTCACTGGAATAAAGAACCTTGATCAAGCCAGGTGGGTCTTGACAAACGAAATTGCTGCGTGTGCCCGGTAAACTGACAAGCACCCACCTGTGCTAGTCCATGGCGTATTCAGCACAGGAATCTGCATCAATTGAGCCAAGACAAAGGAAAGCTCAGGGAGGCAGCACCCATGTGGAAAAGCATTTGTACTTCAAAGATGAGGCCAATGAGGTGAAAGGACAAACCCATGGCAAATAGTTTTCATCATCATCAGTATTTCACGGAGCAATATTGCTGGGAGAGAAAAGGCACCACCTGAGGAGGCACGCTCAACAAAACTACCTAGGGCAGGAGCCGGTTTGCCCCCAGGCACTAGGCGTGTCAGGCCTCAGCATTGTAAGGAGGGTTCACTGAAGTCCCTGAGTGAAGTTTTCTCCGCTGTCCAAGTCTACGTTCCTAAAATTTACTCTGCGGTTTCTGATGATCCTGGGTAATGAACGGCCACCATTCACCGTTCTCCTTACACTCGTGCGTCTCCATCGACCTTAAAAGAAAGGGAGGACACGCAACTGCTGGCAGGTAAATTCAGCACACTTTGTCTCAACAAAAAAGAAACAGCTCTGTGGTGACCCGTCTTCCATGGTAAAACATTTCCCAGCGAATAAGGAATCTTCACATCGAAATGACAATAAGAGAGAATTGCCACCTATGGATTTGCCGCTGTGCCTACAAACATCATCTTGAGGCCATACAGTAGTGAACCACGGGAACCCAGGCGCTTCACCCTTTACCCTAGACCAGTGAAACACTGTCTCTAAACATGCCCATATTCCTGTATCTATGCCCGTTTAAAGTTAACTCTAAACCGAATTCATCTGAACCACTATTTTGTAGCATTTTAAAGAAGTACACTGGGAAAGATTTTTCTGCAAGGAAGAAACTGCAGGCGGTTGGCTGAAATGAGAATATCATGCTGCACGAGCTCTTTGCCCTCAGATGTAGAAGTGTCATCAGTGGGCATCATAGAGAAACGGGACTTTAATAAGTGATCATCAACCTCTGTGAATTCCCTTTGTTCTAGACGCCTGACATAAAGAGGTGTCCTGAGTCACATAAACCTCCACCGACTGGTCTTAATGTGGCGCGGGAACATGCCGGTATAAGAGAATTCCGAAGAAGGCTGAACGTCCACAATTGAATGGTCATTGCCAGAAATGAAGTGGCAGACGGATCAGACTGGGAAACTTCAGCTTCCATTAGACAATGAAGATGTGAGAATCTGGTACGTCCACAATTCATGGTTTCCTTAGATCCATGAAATTCCGTGTGGAATTTTAGTCAGAAAATGAAAACTCCAGAACCACCTGTTCAGCAGCCCCGGTGTAGCTCCCATAGGCACACTTTTGCTCCTCTAGAATTTGGATAAAAATTGTTTTCACTGGAATAAAGAACCTTGATCAAGCCAGGTGGGTCTTGACAAACGAAATTGCTGCATGTGCCCGGTATACTGACAAGCACCCACCTGTGCTAGTCCATGGCGTATTCAGCACAGGAATCTGCATTGATTGAGCCAAGACAAAGGAAAGCTCAGGGAGGCAGCACCCATGTGGAAAAGCATTTGTACTTCAAAGATGAGGCCAATGAGTTGAAAGGACAAACCCATGGCAAATAGTTTTCATCATCGGCAGAATTTCACGGAGCAATATTGCTGGGAGAGAAAAGGCACCACCAGAGGGAGGCACGCTCAACAAATCTTCCTAGGGCAGGAGCCGTGTTGCCCAAGGCACTAGGCGTGTCAGGCCTCAGCATTGTAAGGAGGGTTCACTGAAGTCCCTGAGTGAAGTTATCTCCGCAGTCCTACATCTACGTTCCTAAAATTTACTCTGCGGTTTCTGATGATCCTGGGTTATGAACGGCCACCATTCACCATTCTCCTTACACTCGTGCGTCTCCATCGACCTTAAAAGAAAGGGAGGACACGCAACTGCTGGCAGGTAAATTCAGCACACTTTGTCTTAACATAAAAGAGACAGCTCTGTGGTGACCCGTCTTCCACGGTAAAACATTTCCTAGCGAATAAGGAATCTTCCCATCGCAATGACAATATGAGAGAATTGCCACCGATGGATTTGCCGCTGTGCCTACAAACATCATCTTGAGGCCATACAGTAGTGAAGCACGGGAACCCAGGCGCTTCACCGTTTACCCTAGCCATTGAAACACTGTCTCTAAAATGCCCACATTCCTGTATCTATGCCCGTTTAAAGTTAATGCTAAACCGAAATCATCTGAACCACTATTTTGCAGCATTTTAAAGAAGTACACTGGGAATGATTTTTCTGCATGGAAGAAACTGCAGGCGTCATGGCTGAAATGAGAATATAATGCTGCACGAGCTCTTTGCCCTGAGATGTAGAAGTGTCATCAGTGGGCATCATAGAGAAACGGGACTTTAATAAGTGATCATCAACCTCTGTGAATTCCCTTTGTTCTAGATGCCTGACATAAAGAGGTGTCCTGAGTCACATAAACCTCCACCGACTGGTCTTAATGTGGCGCGGGAACATGCCGGTATAAGAGAATTCCAAAGAAGGCTGAACGTCCACAATTGAATGGTCATTGCCAGAAATGAAGTGGCAGCCGGATCAGACTGGAAAACTTAAGCTTCCATTAGACAATGAAGATGTGAGAATCTGGTACGTCCACAATTCACGGTTTCCTTAGAACCATGAAATTCCGTGTGGAGTTTTAGTCAGAAAATGAAAACTCCGGAGCCTCTGTTCAGCAGGCCCTGGTGTAACTCCCATAGGCACATTTGTGCTCCTCTTGAATTTGGATAAAAATCGTTTTCACTGGAATAAAGAACCTTGATCAAGCCAGGTGGATCTTGACAAAGAAAATTGCTGCATGTGCCCTGTGTACTGACAAGCACCCACCTGTGCTAGTCCATGGCATATTCAGCACAGAAATCTGCATCCATTGAGCCAAGACAAAGGAAAGCTCAGGGAGGCAGCACCCGTGTGGAAAAGCATTTGTACTTCAAAGATGAGGCCAATGAGGTGAAAGGACAAACCCATGGCAAATAGTTTTCATCATCGGCAGAATTTCAGGGAGCAATATTGCTGGGAGAGAAAAGGCACCACGTGAGGAGGCACCCTCAACAAAACTACCTAGGGCAGGAGCCGGGTTGCCCCCAGGCACTAGGCGTGTCAGGCCTCAGCATTGTAAGGAGGGTTCACTGAAGTCCCTGAGTGAAGTTTTCTCCGCTGTCCAAGTCTATGTTCCTAAAATTTACTCTGCGGTTTCTGATGATCCTGGGTTATGAACGGCCACCATTCACCGTTCTCCTTACACTCGTGCGTCTCCATCGACCTTAAAAGAAAGGGAGGACACGCAACTGCTGGCAGGTAAATTCAGCACATTTTGTCTCAACAAAAAAGAGACAGCTCTGTGGTGACCCGTCTTCCACAGTAAAACATTTCCTAGCGAATAAGGAATCTTCCCATCGCAATGACAATATGAGAGAATTGCCACCGATGGATTTGCCGCTGTGCCTTCAAACATCATCTTGAGGCCATACAGTAGTGAAGCACGGGAACCCAGGCGCTTCACCCTTTACCCTAGACCAGTGAAACACTGTCTCTAAACATGCCCACATGCCTGTATCTATGCCCGTTTAAAGTTAACACTAAACCGAAATCTTCTGTCCCACTATTTTGCAGCATTTTAAAGAAGTACACTGGGAAAGATTTTTCTGCAAGGAAGAAACTGCAGGCGGCGTGGCTGAAATGAGAATATCATGCTGCACGAGCTCTTTGCCCTCAGATGTAGAATTGTCATCAGTGGGCATCATAGAGAAACGGGACTTTAATAAGTGATCATCAACCTCTGTGAATTCCCTTTGTTCTAGACGCCTGACATAAAGAGGTGTCCTGAGTCACATAAACCTCCACCGACTGGTCTTAATGTGGCGCGGGAACATGCCGGTATAAGAGAATTCCAAAGAAGGCTGAACGTCCACAATTGAATGGTCATTGCCAGAAATGAATTGGCAGCCGGATCATACTGGGAAACTTCAGCTTCCATTAGACAATGAAGATGTGAGAATCTGGTACGTCCTCAATTCACGGGTTCCTTAGATCCATGAAATTCCGTGTGGAATTTTAGTCAGAAAATGAAAACTCCGGAGCCTCCTGTTCAGCAGGCCCGGGTGTAGCTCCCATAGGCACACTTGTGCTCCTCTAGAATTTGGATAAAAATTGTTTTCACTGGAATAAAGAACCTTGATCAAGCCAGGTGGGTCTTGACAAAGGAAATTGCTGCATGTGCCCTGTGTACTGACAAGCACCCACCTGTGCTAGTCCATGACCTATTCAGCACAGAAATCTGCATCCATTGACCCAAGACAAAGGAAAGCTCAGGGAGGCAGCACCCGTGTGGAAAAGCATTTGTACTTCAAAGATGAGGCCAATAAGGTGAAAGGACAAACCCATGGCAAATAGTTTCCATCATCGGCAGAATTTCAGGGAGCAATATTACTGGGAGAGAAAAGACACAACGTAAGGAGGCACCCTCAACAAAACTACCTAGGGCAGGAGCCGGGTTGCCCCCAGGCACTAGGCAAGTCAGGCCTCAGCATTGTAAGGAGGGTTCACTGAAGTCCCTGAGTGAAGTTTTCTCCGCTGTCCAAGTCTACGTTCCTAAAATTTACTCTGCGGTTTCTGATGATCCTGGGTTATGAACGGCCACCATTCACCGTTCTCCTTACACTCGTGCGTCTCCATCGACCTTAAAAGAAAGGGAGGACACGCAACTGCTGGCAGGTAAATTCAGCACATTTTGTCTCAACAAAAAAGAGACAGCTCTGTGGTGACCCGTCTTCCACGGTAAAACATTTCCTAGCGAATAAGGAGTCTTCCCATCGCAATGACAATATAAGAGAATTGCCACCGATGGATTTGCCGCTGTGCCTACAAACATCATCTTGAGGCCATACAGTAGTGAAGCACGGGAACCCAGGCGCTTCACCCTTTACCCTAGACCAGTGAAACACTGTCTCTAAACATGCCCACATGCCTGTATCTATGCCCGTTTAAAGTTAACACTAAACCGAAATCTTCTGTCCCACTATTTTGCAGCATTTTAAAGAAGTACACTGGGAAAGATTTTTCTGCAAGGAAGAAACTGCAGGCGGCATGGCTGAAATGAGAATATCATGCTGCACGAGCTCTTTGCCCTCAGATGTAGAAGTGTCATCAGTGGGCATCATAGAGAAACGGGACTTTAATAAGTGATCATCAACCTCTGTGAATTCCCTTTGTTCTAGACGCCTGACATAAAGAGGTGTCCTGAGTCACATAAACTTCCACCGACTAGTCTTAATGTGGCGCGGGAACATGCCGGTATAAGAGAATTCCGAAGAAGGCTGAACGTCCACAATTGAATGGTCATTGCCAGAAATGAAGTGGCAGCCGGATCATACTGGGAAACTTCAGCTTCCATTAGACAATGAAGATGTGAGAATCTGGTACGTCCACAATTCATGGTTTCCTTAGATCCATGAAATTCCATGTGGAATTTTAGTCAGAAAATGAAAACTCCGGAGCCACCTGTTCAGCAGGCCCGGGTGTAGCTCCCATAGGCACACTTTTGCTCCTCTAGAATTTGGATAAAAATTGTTTTCACTGGAATAAAGAACCTTGATCCAGCCAGGTGGGTCTTGACAAACGAAATTGCTGCGTGTGCCCGGTATACTGACAAGCACCCACCTGTGCTAGTCCATGGCGTATTCAGCACAGGAATCTGCATTGATTGAGCCAAGACAAAGGAAAGCTCAGGGAGGCAGCACCCGTGTGGAAAAGCATTTGTACTTCAAAGATGAGGCCAATGAGGTGAAAGGACAAACCCATGGCAAATAGTTTTCATCATCAGCAGAATTTCACGGAACAATATTGCTGGGAGATAAAAGGCACCACCAGAGGGAGGCACGCTCAACAAATCTTCCTAGGGCAGGAGCCGTGTTGCCCAAGGCACTAGGCGTGTCAGGCCTCAGCATTGTAAGGAGGGTTCACTGAAGTCCCTGAGTGAAGTTATCTCCGCAGTCCTACGTCTACTTTCCAAAAATTTACTCTGCGGTTTCTGATGATCCTGGGTTATGAACGGCCACCATTCACCGTTCTCCTTACACTCGTGCGTCTCCATCGACCTTAAAAGAAAGGGAGGACACGCAACTGCTGGCAGGTAAATTCAGCACACTTTGTCTTAACATAAAAGAGACAGCTCTGTGGTGACCCGTCTTCCACGGTAAAACATTTCCTAGCGAATAAGGAATCTTCCCATCGCAATGACAATATGAGAGAATTGCCACCGATGGATTTGCCGCTGTGCCTACAAACATAATCTTGAGGCCATACAGTAGTGAAGCACGGGAACCCAGGCGCTTCACCCTTTACCCTAGCCAGTGAAACACTGTCTCTAATATGCCCACATTCCTGCATCTATGCCCGTTTAAAGTTAATGCTAATCCGAAATCATCTGAACCACTATTTTGCAGCATTTTAAAGAAGTACACTGGGAAAGATTTTTCTGCATGGAAGAAACTGCAGGCGGCGTGGCTGAAATGAGAATATCATGCTGCACGAGCTCTTTGCCCTCAGATGTAGAAGTGTCATCAGTGGGCATCATAGAGAAACGGGACGTTAATAAGTGATCATCAACCTCTGTGAATTCCCTTTGTTCTAGATGCCTGACATAAAGAGGTGTCCTGAGTCACATAAACCTCCACCGACTGGTCTTAATGTGGCGCGGGAACATGCCGGTATAAGAGAATTCCAAAGAAGGCTGAACGTCCACAATTGAATGGTCATTGCCAGAAATGAAGTGGCAGCCGGATCAGACTGGAAAACTTCAGCTTCCATTAGACAATGAAGATGTGAGAATCTGGTACGTCCACAATTCACGGTTTCCTTAGAACCATGAAATTCCGTGTGGAGTTTTAGTCAGAAAATGAAAACTCCGGAGCCTCTGTTCAGCAGGCCCTGGTGTAACTCCCATAGGCACATTTGTGCTCCTGTAGAATTTGGATAAAAATCGTTTTCACTGGAATAAAGAACCTTGATGAAGCCAGGTGGATCTTGACAAAGGAAATTGCTGCATGTGCCCTGTGTACTGACAAGCACCCACCTGTGCTAGTCGATGGCATATTCAGCACAGAAATCTGCATCCATTGAGCCAAGACAAAGGAAAGCTCAGGGAGGCAGCACCCGTGTGGAAAAGCATTTGTACTTCAAAGATGAGGCCAATGAGGTGAAAGGACAAACCCATGGCAAATAGTTTTCATCATCGGCAGAATTTCAGGGAGCAATATTGCTGGGAGAGAAAAGGCACCACGTGAGGAGGCACCCTCAACAAAACTACCTAGGGCAGGAGCCGGGTTGCCCCAGGCACTAGGCGTGTCAAGCCTCAGCATTGTAAGGAGGGTTCACTGAAGTCCCTGAGTGAAGTTTTCTCCGCTGTCCAAGTCTATGTTCCTAAAATTTACTCTGCCGTTTCTGATGATCCTGGGTTATGAAAGGCCACCATTCACCGTTCTCCTTACACTCGTGCGTCTCCATCGACCTTAAAAGAAAAGGAGGACACGCAACTGCTGGCAGGTAAATTCAGCACATTTTGTCTCAACAAAAAAGAGACAGCTCTGTGTTGACCCGTCTTCCACGGTAAAACATTTCCTAGCGAATAAGGAGTCTTCCCATCGCAATGACAATATGAGAGAATTGCCACCGATGGATTTGCAGCTGTGCCTACAAACATCATCTTGAGGCCATACAGTAGTGAAGCACGGGAACCCAGGCGCTTCACCCTTTACCCTAGACCAGTGAAACACTGTCTCTAAACATGCCCACATGCCTGTATCTATGCCCGTTTAAAGTTAACACTAAACCGAAATCTTCTGTCCCACTATTTTGCAGCATTTTAAAGAAGTACACTGGGAAAGATTTTTCTGCAAGGAAGAAACTGCAGGCGGCGTGGCTGAAATGAGAATATCATGCTGCACGAGCTCTTTGCCCTCAGATGTAGAAGTGTCATCAGTGGGCATCATAGAGAAACGGGACTTTAATAAGTGATCATCAACCTCTGTGAATTCCCTTTGTTCTAGACGCCTGACATAAAGAGGTGTCCTGAGTCACATAAACTTCCACCGACTGGTCTTAATGTGGCGCCGGAACATGCCGGTATAAGAGAATTCCGAAGAAGGCTGAACGTCCACAATTGAATGGTCATTGCCAGAAATGAAGTGGCAGCCGGATCAGACTGGGAAACTTCAGCTTCCATTAGACAATGAAGATGTGAGAATCTGGTACGTCCACAATTCATGGTTTCCTTAGATCCATGAAATTCCGTGTGGAATTTTAGTCAGAAAATGGAAACTCTGGAGCCTCCTGTACAGCAGGCCGGGGTGTAGCTCCCATAGGCACACTTTTGCTCCTCTAGAATTTGGATAAAAATTGTTTTCACTGGAATAAAGAACCTTGATCCAGCCAGGTGGGTGTTGACAAACGAAATTGCTGCGTGTGCCCGGTATACTGACAAGCACCCACCTGTGCTAGTCCATGGCGTATTCAGCACAGGAATCTGCATTGATTGAGCCAAGACAAAGGAAAGCTCAGGGAGGCAGCACCCGTGTGGAAAAGCATTTGTACTTCAAAGATGAGGCCAATGAGGTGAAAGGACAAACCCATGGCAAATAGTTTTCATCATGGGCAGAATTTCACGGAACAATATTGCTGGGAGATAAAAGGCACCACCAGAGGGAGGCACGCTCAACAAATCTTCCTAGGGCAGGAGCCGTGTTGCCCAAGGCACTAGGTGTGTCAGGCCTCAGCATTGTAAAGAGGGTTCACTGAAGTCCCTGAGTGAAGTTATCTCCGCAGTCCTACGTCTACTTTCCTAAAATTTACTCTGCGGTTTCTGATGATCCTGGGTTATGAACGGCCACCATTCACCGTTCTCCTTACACTCGTGCGTCTCCATCGACCTTAAAAGAAAGGGAGGACACGCAACTGCTGGCAGGTAAATTCAGCACACTTTGTCTTAACATAAAAGAGACAGCTCTGTGGTGACCCGTCTTCCACGGTAAAACATTTCCTAGCGAATAAGAAATCTTCCCATCGCAATGACATTATGAGAGAATTGCCACCGATGGATTTGCCGCTGTGCCTACAAACATCATCTTGAGGCCATACAGTAGTGAAGCACGGGAACCCAGGCGCTTCACCCTTTACCCTAGACCAGTGAAACACTGTCTCTAAACATGCCCACATGCCTGTATCTATGCCCGTTTAAAGTTAACACTAAACCGAAATCTTCTGTCCCACTATTTTGCAGCATTTTAAAGAAGTACACTGGGAAAGATTTTTCTGCATGGAAGGAACTGCAGGCGGCGTGGCTGAAATGAGAATATCATACTGCACGAGCTCTTTGTCCTCAGATGTAGAAGTGTCATCAGTGGGCATCATAGAGAAACGGGACGTTAATAAGTGATCATCAACCTCTGTGAATTCCCTTTGTTCTAGACGCCTGACATAAAGAGGTGTCCTGAGTCACATAAACCTCCACCGACTGGTCTTAATGTGGCGCGGGAACATGCCGGTATAAGAGAATTCCGAAGAAGGCTGAACGTCCACAATTGAATGGTCATTGCCAGAAATGAAGTGGCAGCCGGATCAGACTGGGAAACTTCAGCTTCCATTAGACAATGAAGATGTGAGAATCTGGTACGTCCTCAATTCACGGGTTCCTTAGATCCATGAAATTCCGTGTGGAATTTTAGTCAGAAAATGAAAACTCCGGAGCCTCCTGTTCAGCAGGCCCGGGTGTAGCTCCCATAGGCACACTTGTGCTCCTCTAGAATTTGGATAAAAATTGTTTTCACTGGAATAAAGAACCTTGATCAAGCCAGGTGGGTCTTGACAAAGGAAATTGCTGCATGTGCCCTGTGTACTGACAAGCACCCACCTGTGCTAGTCCATGGCGTATTCAGCACAGGAATCTGCATCCATTGACCCAAGACAAAGGAAAGCTCAGGGAGGCAGCACCCGTGTGGAAAAGCATTTGTACTTCAAAGATGAGGCCAATGAGGTGAAAGGACAAACCCATGGCAAATAGTTTTCATCATTGGCAGAATTTCACGGAGCAATATTGCTGGAAGAGAAAAGGCACCACGTGAGGAGGCACCCTCAACAAAACTACCTAGGGCAGGAGCCGGGTTGCCCCCAGGTACTAGGCGTGTCAGGCCTCAGCATTGTAAGGAGGGTTCACTGAAGTCCCTGAGTGAAGTTTTCTCCGCTGTCCAAGTCTATGTTCCTAAAATTTACTCTGCCGTTTCTGATGATCCTGGGTTATGAAAGGCCACCATTCACCGTTCTCCTTACACTCGTGCGTCTCCATCGACCTTAAAAGAAAGGGAGGACACGCAACTGCTGGCAGGTAAATTCAGCACATTTTGTCTCAACAAAAAAGAGACAGCTCTGTGGTGACCCGTCTTCCACAGTAAAACATTTCCAAGCGAATAAGGAATCTTCCCATCGCAATGACAATATGAGAGAATTGCCACCGATGGATTTGCCGCTGTGCCTACAAACATCATCTTGAGGCCATACAGTAGTGAAGCACGGGAACCCAGGCGCTTCACCCTTTACCCTAGACCAGTGAAACACTGTCTCTAAACATGCCCACATGCCTGTATCTATGCCCGTTTAAAGTTAACACTAAACCGAAATCTTCTGTCCCACTATTTTGCAGCATTTTAAAGAAGTACACTGGGAAAGATTTTTCTGCAAGGAAGAAACTGCAGGCGGCGTGGCTGAAATGAGAATATCATGCTGCACGAGCTCTTTGCCCTCAGATGTAGAAGTGTCATCAGTGGGCATCATAGAGAAACGGGGCTTTAATAAGTGATCATCAACCTCTGTGAATTCCCTTTGTTCTAGACGCCTGACATAAAGAGGTGTCCTGAGTCACATAAACTTCCACCGACTGGTCTTAATGTGGCGCCGGAACATGCCGGTATAAGAGAATTCCGAAGAAGGCTGAACGTCCACAATTGAATGGTCATTGCCAGAAATGAAGTGGCAGCCCGATCAGACTGGGAAACTTAAGCTTCCATTAGACAATGAAGATGTGAGAATCTGGTAGGTCCACAATTCACGGGTTCCTTAGATCCATGAAATTCCGTGTGGAATTTTAGTCAGAAAATGAAAACTCCGGAGCCTCCTGTTCAGCAGGCCCGGGTGTAGCTCCCATAGGCACACTTGTGCTCCTCTAGAATTTGGATAAAAATTGTTTTCACTGGAATAAAGAACCTTGATCAAGCCAGGTGGGTCTTGACAAAGGAAATTGCTGCGTGTGCCTGGTATACTGACAAGCACCCACCTGTGCTAGTCCATGGAGTATTCAGCACAGGAATCTGCATCGATTGAGCCAAGACAAAGGAAAGCTCAGGGAGGCAGCACCCCTGTGGAAAAGCATTTGTACTTCAAAGATGAGGCCAATGAGGTGAAAGGACAAACCCATGGCAAATAGTTTTCATCATCGGCAGAATTTCACGGAGCAATATTTCTGGGAGAGAAAAGGCACCACCTGAGGGAGGCACGCTCAACAAAACTACATAGGGCAGGAGCCGAGTTGCCCCCAGGCACTAGGCGTGTCAGGCCTCAGCATTGTAAGGAGGGTTCACTGAAGTCCCTGAGTGAAGTTTTCTCCACTCTCCTACGTCTACGTTCCTAAAATTTACTCTGCGGTTTCTGATGATCCTGGGTTATGAACGGCCACCATTCACCGTTGTCCTTACACTCGTGCGTCTCCATCGACCTTAAAAGAAAGGGAGGACACGCAACTGCTGGCAGGTAAATTCAGCACACTTTGTCTTAACATAAAAGAGACAGCTCTGTGGTGACCCGTCTTCCACGGTAAAACATTTCCTAGCGAATAAGAAATCTTCCCATCGCAATGACATTATGAGAGAATTGCCACCGATGGATTTGCCGCTGTGCCTACAAACATCATCTTGAGGCCATACAGTAGTGAAGCACGGGAACCCAGGCGCTTCACCCTTTACCCTAGACCAGTGAAACACTGTCTCTAAACATGCCCACATGCCTGTATCTATGCCCGTTTAAAGTTAACACTAAACCGAAATCTTCTGTCCCACTATTTTGCAGCATTTTAAAGAAGTACACTGGGAAAGATTTTTCTGCATGGAAGGAACTGCAGGCGGCGTGGCTGAAATGAGAATATCATACTGCACGAGCTCTTTGTCCTCAGATGTAGAAGTGTCATCAGTGGGCATCATAGAGAAACGGGACGTTAATAAGTGATCATCAACCTCTGTGAATTCCCTTTGTTCTAGACGCCTGACATAAAGAGGTGTCCTGAGTCACATAAACCTCCACCGACTGGTCTTAATGTGGCGCGGGAACATGCCGGTATAAGAGAATTCCGAAGAAGGCTGAACGTCCACAATTGAATGGTCATTGCCAGAAATGAAGTGGCAGCCGGATCAGACTGGGAAACTTCAGCTTCCATTAGACAATGAAGATGTGAGAATCTGGTACGTCCTCAATTCACGGGTTCCTTAGATCCATGAAATTCCGTGTGGAATTTTAGTCAGAAAATGAAAACTCCGGAGCCTCCTGTTCAGCAGGCCCGGGTGTAGCTCCCATAGGCACACTTGTGCTCCTCTAGAATTTGGATAAAAATTGTTTTCACTGGAATAAAGAACCTTGATCAAGCCAGGTGGGTCTTGACAAAGGAAATTGCTGCATGTGCCCTGTGTACTGACAAGCACCCACCTGTGCTAGTCCATGGCGTATTCAGCACAGGAATCTGCATCCATTGACCCAAGACAAAGGAAAGCTCAGGGAGGCAGCACCCGTGTGGAAAAGCATTTGTACTTCAAAGATGAGGCCAATGAGGTGAAAGGACAAACCCATGGCAAATAGTTTTCATCATCGGCAGAATTTCAGGGAGCAATATTACTGGGAGAGAAAAGGCACCACGTGAGGAGGCACCCTCAACAAAACTACCTAGGACAGGAGCCGGGTTGCCCCCAGGCACTAGGCGTGTCAGGCCTCAGCATTGTAAGGAGGGTTCACTGAAGTCCCTGAGTGAAGTTTTCTCCGCTGTCCAAGTCTACGTTCCTAAAATTTACTCTGCGGTTTCTGATGATCCTGGGTTATGAACGGCCACCATTCACCGTTCTCCTTACACTCGTGCGTCTCCATCGACCTTAAAAGAAAGGGAGGACACGCAACTGCTGGCAGGTAAATTCAGCACATTTTGTCTCAACAAAAAAGAGACAGCTCTGTGTTGACCCGTCTTCCACGGTAAAACATTTCCTAGCGAATTAGGAGTCTTCCCATCGCAATGACAATATGAGAGAATTGCCACCGATGGATTTGCAGCTGTGCCTACAAACATCATCTTGAGGCCATACAGTAGTGAAGCACGGGAACCCAGGCGCTTCACCCTTTACCCTAGACCAGTGAAACACTGTCTCTAAACATGCCCACATGCCTGTATCTATGCCCGTTTAAAGTTAACACTAAACCGAAATCTTCTGTCCCACTATTTTGCAGCATTTTAAAGAAGTACACTGGGAAAGATTTTTCTGCAAGGAAGAAACTGCAGGCGGCGTGGCTGAAATGAGAATATCATGCTGCATGAGCTCTTTGCCCTCAGATGTAGAAGTGTCATCAGTGGGCATCATAGAGAAACGGGACTTTAATAAGTGATCATCAACCTCTGTGAATTCCCTTTGTTCTAGACGCCTGACATAAAGAGGTGTCCTGAGTCACATAAACTTCCACCGACTGGTCTTAATGTGGCGCCGGAACATGCCGGTATAAGAGAATTCCGAAGAAGGCTGAACGTCCACAATTGAATGGTCATTGCCAGAAATGAAGTGGCAGCCGGATCAGACTGGGAAACTTCAGCTTCCATTAGACAATGAAGATGTGAGAATCTGGTACGTCCACAATTCATGGTTTCCTTAGATCCATGAAATTCCGTGTGGAATTTTAGTCAGAAAATGGAAACTCTGGAGCCTCCTGTTCAGCAGGCCCGGGTGTAGCTCCCATAGGCACACTTTTGCTCCTCTAGAATTTGGATAAAAATTGTTTTCACTGGAATAAAGAACCTTGATCCAGCCAGGTGGGTCTTGACAAACGAAATTACTGCGTGTGCCCGGTATACTGACAAGCACCCACCTGTGCTAGTCCATGGCGTATTCAGCACAGGAATCTGCATTGATTGAGCCAAGACAAAGGAAAGCTCAGGGAGGCAGCACCCGTGTGGAAAAGCATTTGTACTTCAAAGATGAGGCCAATGAGGTGAAAGGACAAACCCATGGCAAATAGTTTTCATCATGGGCAGAATTTCACGGAACAATATTGCTGGGAGATAAAAGGCACCACCAGAGGGAGGCACGCTCAACAAATCTTCCTAGGGCAGGAGCCGTGTTGCCCAAGGCACTAGGCGTGTCAGGCCTCAGCATTGTAAGGAGGGTTCACTGAAGTCCCTGAGTGAAGTTATCTCCGCAGTCCTACGTCTACTTTCCTAAAATTTACTCTGCGGTTTCTGATGATCCTGGGTTATGAACGGCCACCATTCACCGTTCTCCTTACACTCGTGCGTCTCCATCGAGCTTAAAAGAAAGGGAGGACACGCAACTGCTGGCAGTTAAATTCAGCACACTTTGTCTTAACATAAAAGAGACAGCTCTGTGGTGACCCGTCTTCCACGGTAAAACATTTCCTAGCGAATAAGGAATCTTCCCATCAAATGACAATATGAGAGAATTGCCACCGATGGATTTGCCGCTGTGCCTACAAACATCATCTTGAGGCCATACAGTAGTGAAGCACGGGAACCCAGGCGCTTCACCCTTTACCCTAGCCAGTGAAACACTGTCTCTAAAATGCCCACATTCCTGCATCTATGCCCGTTTAAAGTTAATGCTAAACCGAAATCATCTGTCCCACTATTTTGCAGCATTTTAAAGAAGTACACTGGGAAAGATTTTTCTGCATGGAAGAAACTGCAGGCGGCGTGGCTGAAATGAGAATATCATGCTGCACGAGCTCTTTGCCCTCAGATGTAGAAGTGTCATCAGTGGGCATCATAGAGAAACGGGACGTTAATAAGTGATCATCAACCTCTGTGAATTCCCTTTGTT
Organism: Tenrec ecaudatus; assembly: GCF_050624435.1. Classification (NCBI taxonomy): domain Eukaryota; kingdom Metazoa; phylum Chordata; class Mammalia; order Afrosoricida; family Tenrecidae; genus Tenrec; species Tenrec ecaudatus. Next base: position 262,203 of record NW_027457612.1, read on the forward strand.
CTAGACGCCTGCCATAAAGAGGTGTCCTGAGTCACATGGACCTCCACTGAGTGGTCTTAATGTGGCGCGGGAACATGCCGGTATAAGAGAATTCCGAAGAAGGCTGAACGTCCACAATTGAATGGTCATTGCCAGAAATGAAGTGGCAGCCGGATCAGACTGGGAAACTTCAGCTTCCATTAGACAATGAAGATGTGAGAATCTGGTACGTCCACAATTCACGGTTTCCTTAGATCCATGAAATTCCGTGTTGAATTTTAGTCAAAAAATGAAAACTCCGGAGCCTCTGTTCAGCAGGCCCGGGTGTAGCTCCCATAGGCACACTTGTGCTCCTCTAGAATTTGGATAAAAATCGTTTACACTGGAATAAAGAACCTTGATCAAGCCAGGTGGGGCTTGACAAACGAAATTGCTGCGTGTGCCCGGTATACTGACAAGCACCCACCTGTGCTAGTCCATGGCGTATTCAGCACAGGAATCTGCATCGATTGAGCCAAGACAAAGGAAAGCTCAGGGAGGCAGCACCCGTGTGGAAAAGCATTTGTACTTCAAAGATGAGGCCAATGAGGTGAAAGGACAAACCCATGGCAAATAGTTTTCATCATTGGCAGAATTTCACGGAGCAATATTGCTGGGAGAGAAAAGGCACCACGTGAGGAGGCACCCTCAACAAAACTACCTAGGGCAGGAGCCGGGTTGCCCCCAGGCACTAGGCGTGTCAGGCCTCAGCATTGTAAGGAGGGTTCACTGAAGTCCCTGAGTGAAGTTTTCTCGGCTGTCCAAGTCTATGTTCCTAAAATTTACTCTGCCGTTTCTGATGATCCTGGGTTATGAAAGGCCACCATTCACCGTTCTCCTTACACTCGTGCGTCTCCATCGACCTTAAAAGAAAGGGAGGACACGCAACTGCTGGCAGGTAAATTCAGCACATTTTGTCTCAACAAAAAAGTGACAGCTCTGTGGTGACCCGTCTTCCACAGTAAAACATTTCCTAGCGAATAAGGAATCTTCCCATCGCAATGACAATATGAGAGAATTGCCACCGATGGATTTGCAGCTGTGCCTACAAACATCATCTTGAGGCCATACAGTAGTGAAGCACGGGAACCCAGGCGCTTCACCCTTTACCCTAGACCAGTGAAACACTGTCTCTAAACATGCCCACATGCCTGTATCTATGCCCGTTTAAAGTTAACACTAAACCGAAATCTTCTGTCCCACTATTTTGCAGCATTTTAAAGAAGTACACTGGGAAAGATTTTTCTGCAAGGAAGAAACTGCAGGCGGCGTGGCTGAAATGAGAATATCATGCTGCACGAGCTCTTTGCCCTCATATGTAGAAGTGTCATCAGTGGGCTTCATAGAGAAACGGGACTTTAATAAGTGATCATCAACCTCTGTGAATTCCCTTTGTTCTAGACGCCTGACATAAAGAGGTGTCCTGAGTCACATAAACTTCCACCGACTGGTCTTAATGTGGCGCCGGAACATGCCGGTATAAGAGAATTCCGAAGAAGGCTGAACGTCCACAATTGAATGGTCATTGCCAGAAATGAAGTGGCAGCCGGATCAGACTGGGAAACTTCAGCTTCCATTAGACAATGAAGATGTGAGAATCTGGTACGTCCACAATTCATGGTTTCCTTAGATCCATGAAATTCCGTGTGGAATTTTAGTCAGAAAATGGAAACTCTGGAGCCTCCTGTTCAGCAGGCCCGGGTGTAGCTCCCATAGGCACACTTTTGCTCCTCTAGAATTTGGATAAAAATTGTTTTCACTGGAATAAAGAACCTTGATCCAGCCAGGTGGGTCTAGACAAACGAAATTACTGCGTGTGCCCGGTATACTGACAAGCACCCACCTGTGCTAGTCCATGGCGTATTCAGCACAGGAATCTGCATTGATTGAGCCAAGACAAAGGAAAGCTCAGGGAGGCAGCACCCGTGTGGAAAAGCATTTGTACTTCAAAGATGAGGCCAATGAGGTGAAAGGACAAACCCATGGCAAATAGTTTTCATCATGGGCAGAATTTCACGGAACAATATTGCTGGGAGATAAAAGGCACCACCAGAGGGAGGCACGCTCAACAAATCTTCCTAGGGCAGGAGCCGTGTTGCCCAAGGCACTAGGCGTGTCAGGCCTCAGCATTGTAAGGAGGGTTCACTGAAGTCCCTGAGTGAAGTTATCTCCGCAGTCCTACGTCTACTTTCCTAAAATTTACTCTGCGGTTTCTGATGATCCTGGGTTATGAACGGCCACCATTCACCGTTCTCCTTACACTCGTGCGTCTCCATCGAGCTTAAAAGAAAGGGAGGACACGCAACTGCTGGCAGTTAAATTCAGCACACTTTGTCTTAACATAAAAGAGACAGCTCTGTGGTGACCCGTCTTCCACGGTAAAACATTTCCTAGCGAATAAGGAATCTTCCCATCAAATGACAATATGAGAGAATTGCCACCGATGGATTTGCCGCTGTGCCTACAAACATCATCTTGAGGCCATACAGTAGTGAAGCACGGGAACCCAGGCGCTTCACCCTTTACCCTAGCCAGTGAAACACTGTCTCTAAAATGCCCACATTCCTGCATCTATGCCCGTTTAAAGTTAATGCTAAACCGAAATCATCTGTCCCACTATTTTGCAGCATTTTAAAGAAGTACACTGGGAAAGATTTTTCTGCATGGAAGAAACTGCAGGCGGCGTGGCTGAAATGAGAATATCATGCTGCACGAGCTCTTTGCCCTCAGATGTAGAAGTGTCATCAGTGGGCATCATAGAGAAACGGGACGTTAATAAGTGATCATCAACCTCTGTGAATTCCCTTTGTTCTAGACGCCTGCCATAAAGAGGTGTCCTGAGTCACATAAACCTCCACCGACTGGTGTTAATGTGGCGCGGGAACATGCCGGTATAAGAGAATTCCGAAGAAGGCTGAACGTCCACAATTGAATGGTCATTGCCAGAAATGAAGTGGCAGCCGGATCAGACTGGGAAACTTCAGCTTCCATTAGACAATGAAGATGTGAGAATCTGGTACAACCACAATTCACGGTTTCCTTAGATCCATGAAATTCCGTGTGGAATTTTAGTCAGAAAATGAAAAATCCGGAGCCTCCTGTTCAGCAGGCCCGGGTGTAGCTCCCATAGGCACGCTTGTGCTCCTCTAGAATTTGGATAAAAATTGTTTCCACTGGAATAAAGAACCTTGATCAAGCCAGGTGGGTCTTGACAAAGGAAATTGCTGCATGTGCCCTGTGTACTGACAAGCACCCACCTGTGCTAGTCCATGGCGTATTCAGCACAGGAATCTGCATCGATTGAGCCAAGACAAAGGAAAGCTCAGGGAGGCAGCACCCGTGTGGAAAAGCATTTGTACTTCAAAGATGAGGCCAATGAGGTGAAAGGACAAACCCATGGCAAATAGTTTTCATCATCGGCAGAATTTCACGGAGCAATATTGCTGGGAGAGAAAAGGCACCACCAGAGGGAGGCACGATCAACAAAACTACCTAGGGCAGGAGCCGGGTTGCCCCCAGGCACTAGGCGTGTCAGGCCTCAGCATTGTAAGGAGGGTTCACTGAAGTCCCTGAGTGAAGTTTTCTCCACTGTCCTACGTCTACGTTCCTAAAATTTACTCTGCGGTTTCTGATGATCCTGGGTTATGAACGGCCACCATTCACCGTTGTCCTTACACTCGTGCGTCTCCATCGACCTTAAAAGAAAGGGAGGACACGCAACTGCTGGCAGGTAAATTCAGCACACTTTGTCTTAACATAAAAGAGACAGCTCTGTGGTGACCCGTCTTCCACGGTAAAACATTTCCTAGCGAATAAGGAATCTTCCCATCGCAATGACATTATGAGAGAATTGCCACCGATGGATTTGCCGCTGTGCCTACAAACATCATCTTGAGGCCATACAGTAGTGAAGCACGGGAACCCAGACGCTTCACCCTTTACCCTAGACCAGTGAAACACTGTCTCTAAACATGCCCACATGCCTGTATCTATGCCCGTTTAAAGTTAACACTAAACCGAAATCTTCTGTCCCACTATTTTGCAGCATTTTAAAGAAGTACACTGGGAAAGATTTTTCTGCATGGAAGGAACTGCAGGCGGCGTGGCTTAAATGAGAATATCATGCTGCACGAGCTCTTTGCCCTCAGATGTAGAAGTGTCATCAGTGGGCATCATAGAGAAACGGGACGTTAATAAGTGATCATCAACCTCTGTGAATTCCCTTTGTTCTAGACGCCTGCCATAAAGAGGTGTCCTGAGTCACATGGACCTCCACTGAGTGGTCTTAATGTGGCGCGGGAACATGCCGGTATAAGAGAATTCCGAAGAAGGCTGAACGTCCACAATTGAATGGTCATTGCCAGAAATGAAGTGGCAGCCGGATCAGACTGGGAAACTTCAGCTTCCATTAGACAATGAAGATGTGAGAATCTGGTACAACCACAATTCACGGTTTCCTTAGATCCATGAAATTCCGTGTGGAATTTTAGTCAGAAAATGAAAAATCCGGAGCCTCCTGTTCAGCAGGCCCGGGTGTAGCTCCCATAGGCACACTTGTGCTCCTCTAGAATTTGGATAAAAATTGTTTTCACTGGAATAAAGAACCTTGATCAAGCCAGGTGGGTCTTGACAAAGGAAATTGCTGCATGTGCCCTGTGTACTGACAAGCACCCACCTGTGCTAGTCCATGGCGTATTCAGCACAGAAATCTGCATCGATTGAGCCAAGACAAAGGAAAGCTCAGGGAGGCAGCACCCGTGTGGAAAAGCATTTGTACTTCAAAGATGAGGCCAATGAGGTGAAAGGACAAACCCATGGCAAATAGTTTTCATCATCGGCAGAATTTCACGGAGCAATATTGCTGGGAGAGAAAAGGCACCACCAGAGGGAGGCACGATCAACAAAACTACCTAGGGCAGGAGCCGGGTTGCCCCCAGGCACTAGGCGTGTCAGGCCTCAGCATTGTAAGGAGGGTTCACTGAAGTCCCTGAGTGAAGTTTTCTCCACTGTCCTACGTCTAAGTTCCTAAAATTTACTCTGCGGTTTCTGATGATCCTGGGTTATGAACGGCCACCATTCACCGTTGTCCTTACACTCGTGCGTCTCCATCGACCTTAAAAGAAAGGGAGGACACGCAACTGCTGGCAGGTAAATTCAGCACAATTTGTCTTAACATAAAAGAGACAGCTCTGTGGTGACCCGTCTTCCACGGTAAAACATTTCCTAGCGAATAAGGAATCTTCCCATCGCAATGACATTATGAGAGAATTGCCACCGATGGATTTGCCGCTGTGCCTACAAACATCATCTTGAGGCCATACAGTAGTGAAGCACGGGAACCCAGGCGCTTCACCCTTTACCCTAGACCAGTGAAACACTGTCTCTAAACATGCCCACATGCCTGTATCTATGCCCGTTTAAAGTTAACACTAAACCGAAATCTTCTGTCCCACTATTTTGCAGCATTTTAAAGAAGTACACTGGGAAAGATTTTTCTGCATGGAAGGAACTGCAGGCGGCGTGGCTTAAATGAGAATATCATGCTGCACGAGCTCTTTGCCCTCAGATGTAGAAGTGTCATCAGTGGGCATCATAGAGAAACGGGACGTTAATAAGTGATCATCAACCTCTGTGAATTCCCTTTGTTCTAGACGCCTGCCATAAAGAGGTGTCCTGAGTCACATGGACCTCCACTGAGTGGTCTTAATGTGGCGCGGGAACATGCCGGTATAAGAGAATTCCGAAGAAGGCTGAACGTCCACAATTGAATGGTCATTGCCAGAAATGAAGTGGCAGCCGGATCAGACTGGGAAACTTCAGCTTCCATTAGACAATGAAGATGTGAGAATCTGGTACAACCACAATTCACGGTTTCCTTAGATCCATGAAATTCCGTGTGGAATTTTAGTCAGAAAATGAAAAATCCGGAGCCTCCTGTTCAGCAGGCCCGGGTGTAGCTCCCATAGGCACACTTGTGCTCCTCTAGAATTTGGATAAAAATTGTTTTCACTGGAATAAAGAACCTTGATCAAGCCAGGTGGGTCTTGACAAAGGAAATTGCTGCATGTGCCCTGTGTACTGACAAGCACCCACCTGTGCTAGTCCATGGCGTATTCAGCACAGAAATCTGCATCGATTGAGCCAAGACAAAGGAAAGCTCAGGGAGGCAGCACCCGTGTGGAAAAGCATTTGTACTTCAAAGATGAGGCCAATGAGGTGAAAGGACAAACCCATGGCAAATAGTTTTCATCATCGGCAGAATTTCACGGAGCAATATTGCTGGGAGAGAAAAGGCACCACCAGAGGGAGGCACGATCAACAAAACTACCTAGGGCAGGAGCCGGGTTGCCCCCAGGCACTAGGCGTGTCAGGCCTCAGCATTGTAAGGAGGGTTCACTGAAGTCCCTGAGTGAAGTTTTCTCCACTGTCCTACGTCTAAGTTCCTAAAATTTACTCTGCGGTTTCTGATGATCCTGGGTTATGAACGGCCACCATTCACCGTTGTCCTTACACTCGTGCGTCTCCATCGACCTTAAAAGAAAGGGAGGACACGCAACTGCTGGCAGGTAAATTCAGCACAATTTGTCTTAACATAAAAGAGACAGCTCTGTGGTGACCCGTCTTCCACGGTAAAACATTTCCTAGCGAATAAGGAATCTTCCCATCGCAATGACATTATGAGAGAATTGCCACCGATGGATTTGCCGCTGTGCCTACAAACATCATCTTGAGGCCATACAGTAGTGAAGCACGGGAACCCAGGCGCTTCACCCTTTACCCTAGACCAGTGAAACACTGTCTCTAAAATGCCCACATGCCTGTATCTATGCCCGTTTAAAGTTAACACTAAATCGAAATCTTCTGTCCCACTATTTTGCAGCATTTTAAAGAAGTACACTGGGAAAGATTTTTCTCCATGGAAGAAACTGCAGGCGGCGTGGCTGAAATGAGAATATCATGCTGCACGAGCTCTTTGCCTCAGATGTAGAAGTGTCATCAGTGGGCATCATAGAGAAACGGGACGTTAATAAGTGATCATCAACCTCTGTGAATTCCCTTTGTTCTAGACGCCTGACATAAAGAGGTGTCCTGAGTCACATAAACCTCCACCGACTGGTCTTAATGTGGCGCGGGAACATGCAGGTATAAGAGAATTCCGAAGAAGGTTGAACGTCCACAATTGAATGGTCATTGCCAGAAATGAAGTGGCAGCCGGATCAGACTGGGAAACTTCAGCTTCCATTAGACAATGAAGATGTGAGAATCTGGTACGTCCACAATTCACGGGTTCCTTAGATCCATGAAATTCCGTGTGGAATTTTAGTCAGAAAATGAAAACTCCGGAGCCTCCTGTTCAGCAGGCCCGGGTGTAGCTCCCATAGGCACACTTGTGCTCCTCTAGAATTTGGATAAAAATTGTTTTCACTGGAATAAAGAACCTTGATCAAGCCAGGTGGGTCTTGACAAACGAAATTGCTGCGTGTGCCCGGTATACTGACAAGCACCCACCTGTGCTAGTCCATGGCGTATTCAGCACAGGAATCTGCATCGGTTGACCCAAGACAAAGGAAAGCTCAGGGAGGCAGCACCCGTGTGGAAAAGCATTTGTACTTCAAAGATGAGGCCAATGAGGTGAAAGGACAAACCCATGGCAAATAGTTTTCATCATCGGCAGAATTTCACGGAGCAATATTGCTGGGAGAGAAAAGGCACCACCTGAGGGAGGCACGCTCAACAAAACTACATAGGGCAGGAGCCGGGTTGCCCCCAGGCACTAGGCGTGTCAGGCCTCAGCATTGTAAGGAGGGTTCACTGAAGTCCCTGAGTGAAGTTTTCTCCGCTGTCCTACGTCTACGTTCCTAAAATTTACTCTGCGGTTTCTGATGATCCTGGGTTATGAACGGCCACCATTCACCGTAAACCTTACACTCGTGCATTTCCATCGAACTTAAAAGAAAGGGAGGACACGCAACTGCTGGCAGGTACATTCAGCACACTTTGCCTCAACACAAAAGGGACAGCTCTGTGGTGACCCGTCTTCCACGGTAAAATATTTCCTAGCGAATAAGGAATCTTCCCATCGCAATGACAATATGAGAGAATTGCCACCGATGGATTTGCCGCTGTGCCTACAAACATCATCTTGAGGCCATACAGTAGTGAAGCACGGGAACCCAGGCGCTTCACCCTTTACCCTAGACCAGTGAAACACTGTCTCTAAACATGCCCACATGCCTGTATCTATGCCCGTTTAATGTTAACACTAAACCGAAATCTTCTGTCCCACTATTTTGCAGCATTTTAAAGAAGTACACTGGGAAAGATTTTTCTGCAAGGAAGAAACTGCAGGCGGCGTGGCTGAAATGAGAATATCATGCTGCATGAGCTCTTTGCCCTCAGATGTAGAAGTGTCATCAGTGGGCATCATAGAGAAACGGGACGTTAATAAGTGATCATCAACCTCTGTGAATTCCCTTTGTTCTAGACGCCTGACATAAAGAGGTGTCCTGAGTCACATAAACCTCCACCGACTGGTCTTAATGTGGCGCGGGAACATGCCGGTATAAGAGAATTCCGAAGAAGGCTGAACGTCCACAATTGAATGGTCATTGCCAGAAATGAAGTGGCAGCCGGATCTGACTGGGAAACTTCAGCTTCCATTAGACAATGAAGATGTGAGAATCTGGTACGTCCACAATTCATGGTTTCCTTAGATCCATGAAATTCCGTGTGGAATTTTAGTCAGAAAATGAAAACTCCGGAGCCACCTGTTCAGCAGGCCAGGGTGTAGCACCCATAGGCACACTTTTGCTCCTCTAGAATTTGGATAAAAATTGTTTTCACTGGAATAAAGAAACTTGATCCAGCCAGGTGGGTCTTGACAAACGAAATTGCTGCGTGTGCCCGGTATACTGACAAGCACCCACATGTGCTAGTCCATGGCGTATTCAGCACAGGAATCTGCATCCATTGAGCCAAGACAAAGGAAAGCTCAGGGAGGCAGCACCCGTGTGGAAAAGCATTTGTACTTCAAAGATGAGGCCAATGAGGTGAAAGGACAAACCCATGGCAAATAGTTTTCATCATCGGCAGAATTTCAGGGAGCAATATTGCTGGGAGAGAAAAGGCACCACGTGAGGAGGCACCCTCAACAAACTACCTAGGGCAGGAGCCGGGTTGCCCCCAGGCACTAGGCGTGTCAGGCCTCAGCATTGTAAGGAGGGTTCTCTGAAGTCCCTGAGTGAAGTTTTCTCCGCTGTCCAAGTCTATGTTCCTAAAATTTACTCTGCCGTTTCTGATGATCCTGGGTTATGAAAGGCCACCATTCACCGTTCTCCTTACACTCGTGCGTCTCCATCGACCTTAAAAGAAAGGGAGGACACGCAACTGCTGGCAGGTAAATTCAGCACATTTTGTCTCAACAAAAAAGAGACAGCTCTGTGGTGACCCGTCTTCCACAGTAAAACATTTCCTAGCGAATAAGGAATCTTCCCATCGCAATGACAATATGAGAGAATTGCCACCGATGGATTTGCCGCTGTGCCTACAAACATCATCTTGAGGCCATACAGTAGTGAAGCACGGGAACCCAGGCGCTTCACCCTTTACCCTAGACCAGTGAAACACTGTCTCCAAACATGCCCACATGCCTGTATCTATGCCCGTTTAAAGTTAACACTAAACCGAAATCTTCTGTCCCACTATTTTGCAGCATTTTAAAGAAGTACACTGGGAAAGATTTTTCTGCAAGGAAGAAACTGCAGGCGGCGTGGCTGAAATGAGAATATCATGCTGCACGAGCTCTTTGCCCTCAGATGTAGAAGTGTCATCAGTGGGCATCATAGAGAAACGGGACTTTAATAAGTGATCATCAACCTCTGTGAATTCCCTTTGTTCTAGACGCCTGACATAAAGAGGTGTCCTGAGTCACATAAACCTCCACCGACTGGTGTTAATGTGGCGCGGGAACATGCCGTTATAAGAGAATTCCGAAGAAGGCTGAACGTCCACAATTGAATGGTCATTGCCAGAAATGAAGTGGCAGCCCGATCAGACTGGGAAACTTAAGCTTCCATTAGACAATGAAGATGTGAGAATCTGGTACGTCCACAATTCACGGGTTCCTTAGATCCATGAAATTCCGTGTGGAATTTTAGTCAGAAAATGAAAACTCCGGAGCCTCCTTTTCAGCAGGCCCGGGTGTAGCTCCCATAGGCACACTTGTGCTCCTCTAGAATTTGGATAAAAATTGTTTTCACTGGAATAAAGAACCTTGATCAAGCCAGGTGGGTCTTGACAAAGGAAATTGCTGCATGTGCCCGGTATACTGAAAAGCACCCACCTGTGCTAGTCCATGGCGTATTCAGCACAGGAATCTGCATCGATTGAGCCAAGACAAAGGAAAGCTCAGGGAGGCAGCACCCCTGTGGAAAAGCATTTGTACTTCAAAGATGAGGCCAATGAGGTGAAAGGACAAACCCATGGCAAATAGTTTTCATCATCGGCAGAATTTCACGGAGCAATATTTCTGGGAGAGAAAAGGCACCACCTGAGGGAGGCACGCTCAACAAAACTACATAAGGCAGGAGCCGGGTTGCCCCAAGGCACTAGGCGTGTCAGGCCTCAGCATTGTAAGGAGGGTTCACTGAATTCCCTGAGTGAAGTTTTCTCCACTGTCCTACGTCTACGTTCCTAAAATTTACTCTGCGGTTTCTGATGATCCTGGGTTATGAACGGCCACCATTCACCGTTGTCCTTACACTCGTGCGTCTCCATCGACCTTAAAAGAAAGGGAGGACACGCAACTGCTGGCAGGTAAATTCAGCACACTTTGTCTTAACAAAAAAGAGACAGCTCTGTGGTGACCCGTCTTCCACGGTAAAACATTTCCTAGCGAATAAGGAATCTTCCCATCGCAATGAGATTATGAGAGAATTGCCACCGATGGATTTGCCGCTGTGCCTACAAACATCATCTTGAGGCCATACAGTAGTGAAGCACGGGAACCCAGGCGCTTCACCCTTTACCCTAGACCAGTGAAACACTGTCTCTAAACATGCCCACATGCCTGTATCTATGCCCGTTTAAAGTTAACACTAAACCGAAATCTTCTGTCCCACTATTTTGCAGCATTTTAAAGAAGTACACTGGGAAAGATTTTTCTGCATGGAAGAAACTGCAGGCGGCGTGGCTGAAATGAGAATATCATGCTGCACGAGCTCTTTGCCCTCAGATGTAGAAGTGTCATCAGTGGGCATCATAGAGAAACGGGACTTTAATAAGTGATCATCAACCTCTGTGAATTCCCTTTGTTCTAGACGCCTGACATAAAGAGGTATCCTGAGTCACATAAACCTCCACCGACTGGTCTTAATGTGGCGCGGGAACATGCCGGTATAAGAGAATTCCGAAGAAGGCTGAACGTCCACAATTGAATGGTCATTGCCAGAAATGAAGTGGCAGCCGGATCAGACTGGGAAACTTCAGCTTCCATTAGACAATGAAGATGTGAGAATCTGGTACGTCCACAATTCACGGGTTCCTTAGATCCATGAAATTCCGTGTGGAATTTTAGTCAGAAAATGAAAAATCCGGAGCCTCCTGTTCAGCAGGTCCGGGTGTAGCTCCCATAGTCACACTTGTGCTCCTCTAGAATTTGGATAAAAATTGTTTTCACTGGAATAAAGAACCTTGATCAAGCCAGGTGGGTCTTGACAAAGGAAATTGCTGCATGTGCCCTGTGTACTGACAAGTACCCACCTGTGCTAGTCCATGGCGTATTCAGCACAGAAATCTGCATAGATTGAGCCAAGACAAAGGAAAGCTCAGGGAGGCAGCACCCGTGTGGAAAAGCATTTGTACTTCAAAGATGAGGCCAATAAGGTGAAAGGACAAACCCATGGCAAATAGTTTTCATCATCTGCAGAATTTCACGGAGCAATATTGCTGGGAGAGAAAAGGCACCACCAGAGGGAGGCACGCTCAACAAAACAACCTAGGGCAGGAGCCGGGTTGCCCCCAGGCACTAGGCGAGTCAGGCCTCAGCATTGTAAGGAGGGTTCACTGAAGTCCCTGAGTGAAGTTTTCTCCACTGTCCTACGTCTACGTTCCTAAAATTTACTCTGCGGTTTCTGATGATCCTGGGTTATGAACGGCCACCATTCACCGTTGTCCTTACACTCGTGCGTCTCCATCGACCTTAAAAGAAAGGGAGGACACGCAACTGCTGGCAGGTAAATTCAGCACACTTTGTCTTAACATAAAAGAGACAGCTCTGTGGTGACCCGTCTTCCACGGTAAAACATTTCCTAGCGAATAAGGAATCTTCCCATCGCAATGACATTATGAGAGAATTGCCACCGATGGATTTGCCGCTGTGCCTACAAACATCATCTTGAGGCCATACAGTAGTGAAGCACGGGAACCCAGGCGCTTCACCCTTTACCCTAGACCAGTGAAACACTGTCTCTAAACATGCCCACATGCCTGTATCTATGCCCGTTTAAAGTTAACACTAAACCGAAATCTTCTGTCCCACTATTTTGCAGCATTTTAAAGAAGTACACTGGGAAAGATTTTTCTGCATGGAAGAAACTGCAGGCGGCGTGGCTGAAATGAGAATATCATGCTGCACGAGCTCTTTGCCCTCAGATGTAGAAGTGTCATCAGTGGGCATCATAGAGAAACGGGACGTTAATAAGTGATCATCAACCTCTGTGAATTCCCTTTGTTCTAGACGCCTGCCATAAAGAGGTGTCCTGAGTCACATGGACCTCCACTGAGTGGTCTTAATGTGGCGCGGGAACATGCCGGTATAAGAGAATTCCGAAGAAGGCTGAACGTCCACAATTGAATGGTCATTGCCAGAAATGAAGTGGCAGCCGGATCAGACTGGGAAACTTCAGCTTCCATTAGACAATGAAGATGTGAGAATCTGGTACAACCACAATTCACGGTTTCCTTAGATCCATGAAATTCCGTGTGGAATTTTAGTCAGAAAGTGAAAAATCCGGAGCCTCCTGTTCAGCAGGCCCGGGTGTAGCTCCCATAGGCACACTTGTGCTCCTCTAGAATTTGGATAAAAATTGTTTTCACTGGAATAAAGAACCTTGATCAAGCCAGGTGGGTCTTGACAAACGAAATTGCTGCGTGTGCCCGGTATACTGACAAGCACCCACCTGTGCTAGTCCATGGCGTATTCAGCACAGGAATCTGCATCGGTTGAGCCAAGACAAAGGAAAGCTCAGGGAGGCAGCACCCGTGTGGAAAAGCATTTGTACTTCAAAGATGAGGCCAATGAGTTGAAAGAACAAACCCATGGCAAATAGTTTTCATCATCGGCAGAATTTCACGGAGCAATATTGCTGGGAGAGAAAAGGCACCACCTGAGGGAGGCACGCTCAACAAAACTACATTGGGCAGGAGCCGGGTTGCCCCCAGGCACTAGGCGTGTCAGGCCTCAGCATTGTAAGGAGGGTTCACTGAAGTCCCTGAGTGAAGTTTTCTCCGCTGTCCTACGTCTACGTTCCTAAAATTTACTCTGCGGTTTCTGATGATCCTGGGTTATGAACGGCCACCATTCACCGTAAACCTTACACTCGTGCATTTCCATCGACCTTAAAAGAAAGGGAGGACACGCAACTGCTGGCAGGTAAATTCAGCACACTTTGCCTCAACACAGAAGAGACAGCTCTGTGGTGACCCGTCTTCCACGGTAAAATATTTCCTAGCGAATAAGGAATCTTCCCATCGCAATGACAATATGAGAGAATTGCCACCGATGGATTTGCCGCTGTGCCTACAAACATCATCTTCAGGCCATACAGTAGTGAAGCACGGGAACCCAGGCGCTTCACCCTTTACCCTAGACCAGTGAAACACTGTCTCTAAACATGCCCACATGCCTGTATCTATGCCCGTTTAAAGTTAACACTAAACCGAAATCTTCTGTCCCACTATTTTGCAGCATTTTAAAGAAGTACACTGGGAAAGATTTTTCTGCAAGGAAGAAACTGCAGGCGGCGTGGCTGAAATGAGAATATCATGCTGCATGAGCTCTTTGCCCTCAGATGTAGAAGTGTCATCAGTGGGCATCATAGAGAAACGGGACGTTAATAAGTGATCATCAACCTCTGTGAATTCCCTTTGTTCTAGACGCCTGACATAAAGAGGTGTCCTGAGTCACATAAACCTCCACCGACTGGTCTTAATGTGGCGCGGGAACATGCCGGTATAAGAGAATTCCGAAGAAGGCTGAACGTCCACAATTGAATGGTCATTGCCAGAAATGAAGTGGCAGCCGGATCTGACTGGGAAACTTCAGCTTCCATTAGACAATGAAGATGTGAGAATCTGGTACGTCCACAATTCATGGTTTCCTTAGATCCATGAAATTCCGTGTGGAATTTTAGTCAGAAAATGAAAACTCCGGAGCCACCTGTTCAGCAGGCCAGGGTGTAGCTCCCATAGGCACACTTTTGCTCCTCTAGAATTTGGATAAAAATTGTTTTCACTGGAATAAAGAAACTTGATCCAGCCAGGTAGGTCTTGACAAACGAAATTGCTGCGTGTGCCCGGTATACTGACAAGCACCCACATGTGCTAGTCCATGGCGTATTCAGCACAGGAATCTGCATCCATTGAGCCAAGACAAAGGAAAGCTCAGGGAGGCAGCACCCCTGTGGAAAAGCATTTGTACTTCAAAGATGAGGCCAATGAGGTGAAAGGACAAACCCATGGCAAATAGTTTTCATCATCTGCAGAATTTCAGGGAGCAATATTGCTGGGAGAGAAAAGGCACCACGTGAGGAGGCACCCTCAACAAAACTACCTAGGGCAGGAGCCGGGTTGCCCCCAGGCACTAGGCGTGTCAGGCCTCAGCATTGTAAGGAGGGTTCACTGAAGTCCCTGAGTGAAGTTTTCTCCGCTGTCCAAGTCTATGTTCCTAAAATTTACTCTGCCGTTTCTGATGATCCTGGGTTATGAAAGGCCACCATTCACCGTTCTCCTTACACTCGTGCGTCTCCATCGACCTTAAAAGAAAGGGAGGACACGCAACTGCTGGCAGGTAAATTCAGCACATTTTGTCTCAACAAAAAAGAGACAGCTCTGTGGTGACCCGTCTTCCACAGTAAAACATTTCCTAGCGAATAAGGAATCTTCCCATCGCAATGACAATATGAGAGAATTGCCACCGATGGATTTGCCGCTGTGCCTACAAACATCATCTTGAGGCCATACAGTAGTGAAGCACGGGAACCCAGGCGCTTCACCCTTTACCCTAGACCAGTGAAACACTGTCTCTAAACATGCCCACATGCCTGTATCTATGCCCGTTTAAAGTTAACACTAAACCGAAATAATCTGTCCCACTATTTTGCAGCATTTTAAAGAAGTACACTGGGAAAGATTTTTCTGCAAGGAAGAAACTGCAGGCGGCGTGGCTGAAATGAGAATATCATGCTGCACGAGCTCTTTGCCCTCAGATGTAGAAGTGTCATCAGTGGGCATCATAGAGAAACGGGACTTTAATAAGTGATCATCAACCTCTGTGAATTCCCTTTGTTCTAGACGCCTGACATAAAGAGGTGTCCTGAGTCACATAAACCTCCACCGACTGGTCTTAATGTGGCGCGGGAACATGCCGGTATAAGAGAATTCCGAAGAAGGCTGAACGTCCACAATTGAATGGTCATTGCCAGAAATGAAGTGGCAGCCGGATCAGACTGGGAAACTTAAGCTTCCATTAGACAATGAAGATGTGAGAATCTGGTACGTCCACAATTCACGGGTTCCTTAGATCCATGAAATTCCGTGTGGAATTTTAGTCAGAAAATGAAAACTCCGGAGCCTCCTTTTCAGCAGGCCCGGGTGTAGCTCCCATAGGCACACTTGTGCTCCTCTAGAATTTGGATAAAAATTGTTTTCACTGGAATAAAGAACCTTGATCAAGCCAGGTGGGTCTTGACAAAGGAAATTGCTGCGTGTGCCCGGTATACTGACAAGCACCCACCTGTGCTAGTCCATGGCGTATTCAGCACAGGAATCTGCATCGATTGAGCCAAGACAAAGGAAAGCTCAGGGAGGAAGCACCCCTGTGGAAAAGCATTTGTACTTCAAAGATGAGGCCAATGAGGTGAAAGGACAAACCCATGGCAAATAGTTTTCATCATCGGCAGAATTTCACGGAGCAATATTTCTGGGAGAGAAAAGGCACCACCTGAGGGAGGCACGCTCAACAAAACTACATAAGGCAGGAGCCGGGTTGCCCCCAGGCACTAGGCGTGTCAGGCCTCAGCATTGTAAGGAGGGTTCACTGAAGTCCCTGAGTGAAGTTTTCTCCACTGTCCTACGTCTACGTTCCTAAAATTTACTCTGCGGTTTCTGATGATCCTGGGTTATGAACGGCCACCATTCACCGTTGTCCTTACACTCGTGCGTCTCCATCGACCTTAAAAGAAAGGGAGGACACGCAACTGCTGGCAGGTAAATTCAGCACAATTTGTCTTAACATAAAAGAGACAGCTCTGTGGTGACCCGTCTTCCACGGTAAAACATTTCCTAGCGAATAAGGAATCTTCCCATCGCAATGAGATTATGAGAGAATTGCCACCGATGGATTTGCCGCTGTGCCTACAAACATCATCTTGAGGCCATACAGTAGTGAAGCACGGGAACCCAGGCGCTTCACCCTTTACCCTAGACCAGTGAAACACTGTCTCTAAACATGCCCACATGCCTGTATCTATGCCCGTTTAAAGTTAACACTAAACCGAAATCTTCTGTCCCACTATTTTGCAGCATTTTAAAGAAGTACACTGGGAAAGATTTTTCTGCAAGGAAGAAACTGCAGGCGGCGTGGCTGAAATGAGAATATCATGCTGCACGAGCTCTTTGCCCTCAGATGTAGAAGTGTCATCAGTGGGCATCATAGAGAAACGGGACGTTAATAAGTGATCATCAACCTCTGTGAATTCCCTTTGTTCTAGACGCCTGCCATAAAGAGGTGTCCTGAGTCACATGGACCTCCACTGAGTGGTCTTAATGTGGCGCGGGAACATGCCGGTATAAGAGAATTCCGAAGAAGGCTGAACGTCCACAATTGAATGGTCATTGCCAGAAATGAAGTGGCAGCCGGATCAGACTGGGAAACTTCAGCTTCCATTAGACAATGAAGATGTGAGAATCTGGTACGTCCACAATTCACGGTTTCCTTAGATCCATGAAATTCCGGGTGGAATTTTAGTCAGAAAATGAAAAATCCGGAGCCTCCTGTTCAGCAGGCCCGGTTGTAGCCCCCATAGGCACACTTGTGCTCCTCTAGAATTTGGATAAAAATTGTTTTCACTGGAATAAAGAACCTTGATCAAGCCAGGTGGGTCTTGACAAAGGAAATTGCTGCATGTGCCCTGTGTACTGACAAGCACCCACCTGTGCTAGTCCATGGCGTATTCAGCACAGAAATCTGCATCGATTGAGCCAAGACAAAGGAAAGCTCAGGGATGCAGCACCCGTGTGGAAAAGCATTTGTACTTCAAAGATGAGGCCAATGAGGTGAAAGGACAAACCCATGGCAAATAGTTTTCATCATCTGCAGAATTTCACGGAGCAATATTGCAGGGATAGAAAAGGCACCACCAGAGGGAGGCACGCTCAACAAAACAACCTAGGGCAGGAGCCGGGTTGCCCCCAGGCACTAGGCTTGTCAGGCCTCAGCATTGTAAGGAGGGTTCACTGAAGTCCCTGAGTGAAGTTTTCTCCACTGTCCTACGTCTACGTTCCTAAAATTTACTCTGCGGTTTCTGATGATCCTGGGTTATGAACGGCCACCATTCACCGTTGTCCTTACACTCGTGCGTCTCCATCGACCTTAAAAGAAAGGGAGGACACGCAACTGCTGGCAGGTAAATTCAGCACACTTTGTCTTAACATAAAAGAGACAGCTCTGTGGTGACCCGTCTTCCACGGTAAAACATTTCCTAGCGAATAAGGAATCTTCCCATCGCAATGACATTATGAGAGAATTGCCACCGATGGATTTGCCGCTGTGCCTACAAACATCATCTTGAGGCCATACAGTAGTGAAGCACGGGAACCCAGGCGCTTCACCCTTTACCCTAGACCAGTGAAACACTGTCTCTAAACATGCCCACATGCCTGTATCTATGCCCGTTTAAAGTTAACACTAAACCGAAATCTTCTGTCCCACTATTTTGTAGCATTTTAAAGAAGTACACTGGGAAAGATTTTTCTGCATGGAAGAAACTGCAGGCGGCGTGGCTGAAATGAGAATATCATGCTGCACGAGCTCTTTGCCCTCAGATGTAGAAGTGTCATCAGTGGGCATCATAGAGAAACGGGACGTTAATAAGTGATCATCAACCTCTGTGAATTCCCTTTGTTCTAGACGCCTGCCATAAAGAGGTGTCCTGAGTCACATGGACCTCCACTGAGTGGTCTTAATGTGGCGCGGGAACATGCCGGTATAAGAGAATTCCGAAGAATGCTGAACGTCCACAATTGAATGGTCATTGCCAGAAATGAAGTGGCAGCCGGATCAGACTGGGAAACTTCAGCTTCCATTAGACAATGAAGATGTGAGAATCTGGTGTTCCACAATTCACGGTTTCCTTAGATCCATGAAATTCCGTGTGGAATTTTAGTCAGAAAATGAAAACTCCGGAGCCTCCTGTTCAGCAGGCCCGGGTGTAGCTCCCATAGGCACACTTGTGCTCCTCTAGAATTTGGATAAAAATTGTTTTCACTGGAATAAAGAACCTTGATCAAGCCAGGTGGGTCTTGACAAAGGAAATTGCTGGGTGTGCCCGGTATACTGACAAGCACCCACCTGTGCTAGTCCATGGCGTATTCAGCACAGGAATCTGCATCGATTGAGCCAAGACAAAGGAAAGCTCAGGGAGGAAGCACCCCTGTGGAAAAGCATTTGTACTTCAAAGATGAGGCCAATGAGGTGAAAGGACAAACCCATGGCAAATAGTTTTCATCATCTGCAGAATTTCACGGAGCAATATTGCAGGGATAGAAAAGGCACCACCAGAGGGAGGCACGCTCAACAAAACAACCTAGGGCAGGAGCCGGGTTGCCCCCAGGCACTAGGCTTGTCAGGCCTCAGCATTGTAAGGAGGGTTCACTGAAGTCCCTGAGTGAAGTTTTCTCCACTGTCCTACGTCTACGTTCCTAAAATTTACTCTGCGGTTTCTGATGATCCTGGGTTATGAACGGCCACCATTCACCGTTGTCCTTACACTCGTGCGTCTCCATCGACCTTAAAAGAAAGGGAGGACACGCAACTGCTGGCAGGTAAATTCAGCACACTTTGTCTTAACATAAAAGAGACAGCTCTGTGGTGACCCGTCTTCCACGGTAAAACATTTCCTAGCGAATAAGGAATCTTCCCATCGCAATGACATTATGAGAGAATTGCCACCGATGGATTTGCCGCTGTGCCTACAAACATCATCTTGAGGCCATACAGTAGTGAAGCACGGGAACCCAGGCGCTTCACCCTTTACCCTAGACCAGTGAAACACTGTCTCTAAACATGCCCACATGCCTGTATCTATGCCCGTTTAAAGTTAACACTAAACCGAAATCTTCTGTCCCACTATTTTGTAGCATTTTAAAGAAGTACACTGGGAAAGATTTTTCTGCATGGAAGAAACTGCAGGCGGCGTGGCTGAAATGAGAATATCATGCTGCACGAGCTCTTTGCCCTCAGATGTAGAAGTGTCATCAGTGGGCATCATAGAGAAACGGGACGTTAATAAGTGATCATCAACCTCTGTGAATTCCCTTTGTTCTAGACGCCTGCCATAAAGAGGTGTCCTGAGTCACATGGACCTCCACTGAGTGGTCTTAATGTGGCGCGGGAACATGCCGGTATAAGAGAATTCCGAAGAATGCTGAACGTCCACAATTGAATGGTCATTGCCAGAAATGAAGTGGCAGCCGGATCAGACTGGGAAACTTCAGCTTCCATTAGACAATGAAGATGTGAGAATCTGGTGTTCCACAATTCACGGTTTCCTTAGATCCATGAAATTCCGTGTGGAATTTTAGTCAGAAAATGAAAACTCCGGAGCCTCCTGTTCAGCAGGCCCGGGTGTAGCTCCCATAGGCACACTTGTGCTCCTCTAGAATTTGGATAAAAATTGTTTTCACTGGAATAAAGAACCTTGATCAAGCCAGGTGGGTCTTGACAAAGGAAATTGCTGGGTGTGCCCGGTATACTGACAAGCACCCACCTGTGCTAGTCCATGGCGTATTCAGCACAGGAATCTGCATCGATTGAGCCAAGACAAAGGAAAGCTCAGGGAGGCAGCACCCGTGTGGAAAAGCATTTGTACTTCAAAGATGAGGCCAATGAGGTGAAAGGACAAACCCATGGCAAATAGTTTTCATCATCGGCAGAATTTCACGGAGCAATATTTCTGGGAGAGAAAAGGCACCACCTGAGGGAGGCACGCTCAACAAAACTACATAAGGCAGGAGCCGGGTTGCCCCCAGGCACTAGGCGTGTCAGGCCTCAGCATTGTAAGGAGGGTTCACTGAAGTCCCTGAGTGAAGTTTTCTCCACTGTCCTACGTCTACGTTCCTAAAATTTACTCTGCGGTTTCTGATGATCCTGGGTTATGAACGGCCACCATTCACCGTTGTCCTTACACTCGTGCGTCTCCATCGACCTTAAAAGAAAGGGAGGACACGCAACTGCTGGCAGGTAAATTCAGCACAATTTGTCTTAACATAAAAGAGACAGCTCTGTGGTGACCCGTCTTCCACGGTAAAACATTTCCTAGCGAATAAGGAATCTTCCCATCGCAATGAGATTATGAGAGAATTGCCACCGATGGATTTGCCGCTGTGCCTACAAACATCATCTTGAGGCCATACAGTAGTGAAGCACGGGAACCCAGGCGCTTCACCCTTTACCCTAGACCAGTGAAACACTGTCTCTAAACATGCCCACATGCCTGTATCTATGCCCGTTTAAAGTTAACACTAAACCGAAATCTTCTGTCCCACTATTTTGCAGCATTTTAAAGAAGTACACTGGGAAAGATTTTTCTGCAAGGAAGAAACTGCAGGCGGCGTGGCTGAAATGAGAATATCATGCTGCACGAGCTCTTTGCCCTCAGATGTAGAAGTGTCATCAGTGGGCATCATAGAGAAACGGGACGTTAATAAGTGATCATCAACCTCTGTGAATTCCCTTTGTTCTAGACGCCTGCCATAAAGAGGTGTCCTGAGTCACATGGACCTCCACTGAGTGGTCTTAATGTGGCGCGGGAACATGCCGGTATAAGAGAATTCCGAAGAAGGCTGAACGTCCACAATTGAATGGTCATTGCCAGAAATGAAGTGGCAGCCGGATCAGACTGGGAAACTTCAGCTTCCATTAGACAATGAAGATGTGAGAATCTGGTACGTCCACAATTCACGGTTTCCTTAGATCCATGAAATTCCGGGTGGAAATTTAGTCAGAAAATGAAAAATCCGGAGCCTCCTGTTCAGCAGGCCCGGTTGTAGCCCCCATAGGCACACTTGTGCTCCTCTAGAATTTGGATAAAAATTGTTTTCACTGGAATAAAGAACCTTGATCAAGCCAGGTGGGTCTTGACAAAGGAAATTGCTGCATGTGCCCTGTGTACTGACAAGCACCCACCTGTGCTAGTCCATGGCGTATTCAGCACAGAAATCTGCATCGATTGAGCCAAGACAAAGGAAAGCTCAGGGAGGCAGCACCCGTGTGGAAAAGCATTTGTACTTCAAAGATGAGGCCAATGAGGTGAAAGGACAAACCCATGGCAAATAGTTTTCATCATCTGCAGAATTTCACGGAGCAATATTGCAGGGATAGAAAAGGCACCACCAGAGGGAGGCACGCTCAACAAAACAACCTAGGGCAGGAGCCGGGTTGCCCCCAGGCACTAGGCTTGTCAGGCCTCAGCATTGTAAGGAGGGTTCACTGAAGTCCCTGAGTGAAGTTTTCTCCACTGTCCTTCGTCTACGTTCCTAAAATTTACTCTGCGGTTTCTGATGATCCTGGGTTATGAACGGCCACCATTCACCGTTGTCCTTACACTCGTGCGTCTCCATCGACCTTAAAAGAAAGGGAGGACACGCAACTGCTGGCAGGTAAATTCAGCACACTTTGTCTTAACATAAAAGAGACAGCTCTGTGGTGACCCGTCTTCCACGGTAAAACATTTCCTAGCGAATAAGGAATCTTCCCATCGCAATGACATTATGAGAGAATTGCCACCGATGGATTTGCCGCTGTGCCTACAAACATCATCTTGAGGCCATACAGTAGTGAAGCACGGGAACCCAGGCGCTTCACCCTTTACCCTAGACCAGTGAAACACTGTCTCTAAACATGCCCACATGCCTGTATCTATGCCCGTTTAAAGTTAACACTAAACCGAAATCTTCTGTCCCACTATTTTGTAGCATTTTAAAGAAGTACACTGGGAAAGATTTTTCTGCATGGAAGAAACTGCAGGCGGCGTGGCTGAAATGAGAATATCATGCTGCACGAGCTCTTTGCCCTCAGATGTAGAAGTGTCATCAGTGGGCATCATAGAGAAACGGGACGTTAATAAGTGATCATCAACCTCTGTGAATTCCCTTTGTTCTAGACGCCTGCCATAAAGAGGTGTCCTGAGTCACATGGACCTCCACTGAGTGGTCTTAATGTGGCGCGGGAACATGCCGGTATAAGAGAATTCCGAAGAATGCTGAACGTCCACAATTGAATGGTCATTGCCAGAAATGAAGTGGCAGCCGGATCAGACTGGGAAACTTCAGCTTCCATTAGACAATGAAGATGTGAGAATCTGGTGTTCCACAATTCACGGTTTCCTTAGATCCATGAAATTCCGTGTGGAATTTTAGTCAGAAAATGAAAACTCCGGAGCCTCCTGTTCAGCAGGCCCGGGTGTAGCTCCCATAGGCACACTTGTGCTCCTCTAGAATTTGGATAAAAATTGTTTTCACTGGAATAAAGAACCTTGATCAAGCCAGGTGGGTCTTGACAAAGGAAATTGCTGCATGTGCCCTGTGTACTGACAAGCACCCACCTGTGCTAGTCCATGGCGTATTCAGCACAGAAATCTGCATCGATTGAGCCAAGACAAAGGAAAGCTCAGGGAGGCAGCACCCGTGTGGAAAAGCATTTGTACTTCAAAGATGAGGCCAATGAGGTGAAAGGACAAACCCATGGCAAATAGTTTTCATCATCAGCAGAATTTCAGGGAGCAATATTGCTGGGAGAGAAAAGGCACCACGTGTGGAGGCACCCTCAACAAAACTACCTAGGGCAGGAGCCGGGTTGCCCCCAGGCACTAGGCTTGTCAGGCCTCAGCATTGTAAGGAGGGTTCACTGAAGTCCCTGAGTTAAGTTTTCTCCGCTGTCCAAGTCTACGTTCCTAAAATTTACTCTGCGGTTTCTGATGATCCTGGGTTATGAACGGCCACCATTCACCGTTCTCCTTACACTCGTGCGTCTCCATCGACCTTAAAAGAAAGGGAGGACACGCAACTGCTGGCAGGTAAATTCAGCACATTTTGTCTCAACAAAAAGAGACAGGTCTGTGGTGACCCGTCTTCCACAGTAAAACATTTCCTAGCGAATAAGGAGTCTTCCCATCGCAATGACAATATGAGAGAATTGCCACCGATGGATTTGCCGCTGTGCCTACAAACATCATCTTGAGGCCATACAGTAGTGAAGCACGGGAACCCAGGCGCTTCACCCTTTACCCTAGACAAGTGAAACACTGTCTCTAAACATGCCCACATGCCTGTATCTATGCCCGTTTAAAGTTAACACTAAATCGAAATCTTCTGTCCCACTATTTTGCAGCATTTTAAAGAAGTACACTGGGAAAGATTTTTCTGCAAGGAAGAAACGGCAGGCGGCGTGGCTGAAATGAGAATATCATCCTGCACGAGCTCTTTGCCCTCAGATGTAGAAGTGTCATCAGTGGGCATCATAGAGAAACGGGGCTTTAATAAGTGATCATCAACCTCTGTGAATTCCCTTTGTTCTAGACGCCTGACATAAAGAGGTGTCCTGAGTCACATAAACCTCCACCGACTGGTCTTAATGTGGCGCGGGAACATGCCGGTATAAGAGAATTCCGAAGAAGGCTGAACGTCCACAATTGAATGGTCATTGCCAGAAATGAAGTGGCAGCCGGATCAAACTGGGAAACTTCAGCTTCCATTAGACAATGAAGATGTGAGAATCTGGTACTTCCACAATTCATGGTTTCCTTAGATCCATGAAATTCCGTTTGGAATTTTAGTCAGAAAATGAAAACTCCGGAGCCACCTCTTCAGCAGGCCCGGGTGTAGCTCCCATAGGCACACTTTTGCTCCTCTAGAATTTGGATAAAAATTGTTTTCACTGGAATAAAGAACCTTGATCCAGCCAGGTGGGTCTTGACAAACGACATTGCTGCGTGTGCCCGGTATACTGACAAGCACCCACCTGTGCTAGTCCATGGCGTATTCAGCACAGGAATCTGCATTGATTGAGCCAAGACAAAGGAAAGCTCAGGGAGGCAGCACCCGTGTGGAAAAGCATTTGTACTTCAAAGATGAGGCCAATGAGGTGAAAGGACAAACCCATGGCAAATAGTTTTCATCATTGGCAGAATTTCACGGAGCAATATTGCTGGGAGATAAATGGCACCACCAGAGGGAGGCACGCTCAACAAATCTTCCTAGGGCAGGAGCCGTGTTGCCCAAGGCACTAGGCGTGTCAGGCCTCAGCATTGTAAGGAGGGTTCACTGAAGTCCGTGAGTGAAGTTATCTCCGCAGTCCTACGTCTACGTTCCTAAAATTTACTCTGCGGTTTCTGATGATCCTGGGTTATGAACGGCCACCATTCACCGTTCTCCTTACACTCGTGCGTCTCCATCGACCTTAAAAGAAAGGGAGGACACGCAACTGCTGGCAGGTAAATTCAGCACACTTTGTCTTAACATAAAAGAGACAGCTCTGTGGTGACCCGTCTTCCACGGTAAAACATTTCCTAGCGAATAAGGAATCTTCCCATCGCAATGACAATATGAGAGAATTGCCACCGATGGATTTGCTGCTGTGCCTACAAACATCATCTTGAGGCCATACAGTAGTGAAGCACGGGAACCCAGGCGTTTCACCCTTTACCCTAGCCAGTGAAACACTGTCTCTAAAATGCCCACATTCCTGTATCTATGCCCGTTTAAAGTTAATGCTAAACCGAAATCATCTGAACCACTATTTTGCAGCATTTTAAAGAAGTACACTGGGAAAGATTTTTCTGCATGGAAGAAACTGCCGGCGGCATGGCTGAAATGAGAATATCATGTTGCACGAGCTCTTTGCCCTCAGATGTAGAAGTGTCATCAGTGGGCATCATAGAGAAACGGGACTTTAATAAGTGATCATCAACCTCTGTGAATTCCCTTTGTTCTAGACGCCTGACATAAAGATGTGTCCTGAGTCACATAAACCTCCACCGACTGGTCTTAATGTGGCGCGGGAACATGCCGGTATAAGAGAATTCCGAAGAAGGCTGAACGTCCACAATTGAATGGTCATTGCCAGAAATGAAGTGGCAGCCCGATCAGACTGGAAAACTTCAGCTTCCATTAGACAATGAAGATGTGAGAATCTGGTACGTCCACAATTCACGGTTTCCTTAGAACCATGAAATTCCGTGTGGAGTTTTAGTCAGAAAATGAAAACTCCGGAGCCTCTGTTCAGCAGGCCCTGGTGTAGCTCCCATAGGCACATTTGTGCTCCTCTAGAATTTGGATAAAAATCGTTTTCACTGGAATAAAGAACCTTGATCAAGCCAGGTGGGTCTTGACAAAGGAAATTGCTGCATGTGCCCTGTGTACTGACAAGCACCCACCTGTGCTAGTCCATGGCGTATTCAGCACAGAAATCTGCATCGATTGAGCCAAGACAAAGGAAAGCTCAGGGAGGCAGCACCCGTGTGGAAAAGCATTTGTACTTCAAAGATGAGGCCAATGAGGTGAAAGGACAAACCCATGGCAAATAGTTTTCATCATCGGCAGAATTTCAGGGAGCAATATTGCTGGGAGAGAAAAGGCACCACGTGAGGAGGCACACTCGACAAAACTACCTAGGGCAGGAGCCGGGTTGCCCCCAGGCACTAGGCGTGTCAGGCCTCAGCATTGTAAGGAGGGTTCACTGAAGTCCCTGAGTGAAGTTTTCTCCATTGTCCAAGTCTATGTTCCTAAAATTTACTCTGCGGTTTCTGATGATCCTGGGTTATGAACGGCCACCATTCACCGTTGTCCTTACACTCGTGCGTCTCCATTGACCTTAAAAGAAAGGGAGGACACGCAACTGCTGGCAGGTAAATTCAGCACACTTTGTCTCAACACAAAAGAGACAGCTCTGTGGTGACCCGTCTTCCACGGTAAAACATTTCCTAGCGAATAAGGAATCTTCCCATCGCAATGACAATATGAGAGAATTGCCACCGATGTATTTGCCGCTGTGCCTACAAACATCATCTTGAGGCCATACAGTAGTGAAGCACGGGAACCCAGGCGCTTCACCCTTTACCCTAGACCAGTGAAACACTGTCTCTAAACATGCCCACATGCCTGTATCTATGCCCGTTTAATGTTAACACTAAACCGAAATCTTCTGTCCCACTATTTTGCAGCATTTTAAAGAAGTACACTGGGAAAGATTTTTCTGCAAGGAAGAAACTGCAGGCGGCGTGGCTGAAATGAGAATATCATGCTGCATGAGCTCTTTGCCCTCAGATGTAGAAGTGTCATCAGTGGGCATCATAGAGAAACGGGACGTTAATAAGTGATCATCAACCTCTGTGAATTCCCTTTGTTCTAGACGCCTGACATAAAGAGGTGTCCTGAGTCACATAAACCTCCACCGACTGGTCTTAATGTGGCGCGGGAACATGCCGGTATAAGAGAATTCCGAAGAAGGCTGAACGTCCACAATTGAATGGTCATTGCCAGAAATGAAGTGGCAGCCGGATCTGACTGGGAAACTTCAGCTTCCATTAGACAATGAAGATGTGAGAATCTGGTACGTCCACAATTCATGGTTTCCTTAGATCCATGAAATTCCGTGTGGAATTTTAGTCAGAAAATGAAAACTCCGGAGCCACCTGTTCAGCAGGCCAGGGTGTAGCACCCATAGGCACACTTTTGCTCCTCTAGAATTTGGATAAAAATTGTTTTCACTGGAATAAAGAAACTTGATCCAGCCAGGTGGGTCTTGACAAACGAAATTGCTGCGTGTGCCCGGTATACTGACAAGCACCCACATGTGCTAGTCCATGGCGTATTCAGCACAGGAATCTGCATCCATTGAGCCAAGACAAAGGAAAGCTCAGGGAGGCAGCACCCGTGTGGAAAAGCATTTGTACTTCAAAGATGAGGCCAATGAGGTGAAAGGACAAACCCATGGCAAATAGTTTTCATCATCGGCAGAATTTCAGGGAGCAATATTGCTGGGAGAGAAAAGGCACCACGTGAGGAGGCACCCTCAACAAACTACCTAGGGCAGGAGCCGGGTTGCCCCCAGGCACTAGGCGTGTCAGGCCTCAGCATTGTAAGGAGGGTTCTCTGAAGTCCCTGAGTGAAGTTTTCTCCGCTGTCCAAGTCTATGTTCCTAAAATTTACTCTGCCGTTTCTGATGATCCTGGGTTATGAAAGGCCACCATTCACCGTTCTCCTTACACTCGTGCGTCTCCATCGACCTTAAAAGAAAGGGAGGACACGCAACTGCTGGCAGGTAAATTCAGCACATTTTGTCTCAACAAAAAAGAGACAGCTCTGTGGTGACCCGTCTTCCACAGTAAAACATTTCCTAGCGAATAAGGAATCTTCCCATCGCAATGACAATATGAGAGAATTGCCACCGATGGATTTGCCGCTGTGCCTACAAACATCATCTTGAGGCCATACAGTAGTGAAGCACGGGAACCCAGGCGCTTCACCCTTTACCCTAGACCAGTGAAACACTGTCTCCAAACATGCCCACATGCCTGTATCTATGCCCGTTTAAAGTTAACACTAAACCGAAATCTTCTGTCCCACTATTTTGCAGCATTTTAAAGAAGTACACTGGGAAAGATTTTTCTGCAAGGAAGAAACTGCAGGCGGCGTGGCTGAAATGAGAATATCATGCTGCACGAGCTCTTTGCCCTCAGATGTAGAAGTGTCATCAGTGGGCATCATAGAGAAACGGGACTTTAATAAGTGATCATCAACCTCTGTGAATTCCCTTTGTTCTAGACGCCTGACATAAAGAGGTGTCCTGAGTCACATAAACCTCCACCGACTGGTGTTAATGTGGCGCGGGAACATGCCGTTATAAGAGAATTCCGAAGAAGGCTGAACGTCCACAATTGAATGGTCATTGCCAGAAATGAAGTGGCAGCCCGATCAGACTGGGAAACTTAAGCTTCCATTAGACAATGAAGATGTGAGAATCTGGTACGTCCACAATTCACGGGTTCCTTAGATCCATGAAATTCCGTGTGGAATTTTAGTCAGAAAATGAAAACTCCGGAGCCTCCTGTTCAGCAGGCCCGGGTGTAGCTCCCATAGGCACACTTGTGCTCCTCTAGAATTTGGATAAAAATTGTTTTCACTGGAATAAAGAACCTTGATCAAGCCAGGTGGGTCTTGACAAAGGAAATTGCTGCATGTGCCCGGTATACTGAAAAGCACCCACCTGTGCTAGTCCATGGCGTATTCAGCACAGGAATCTGCATCGATTGAGCCAAGACAAAGGAAAGCTCAGGGAGGCAGCACCCCTGTGGAAAAGCATTTGTACTTCAAAGATGAGGCCAATGAGGTGAAAGGACAAACCCATGGCAAATAGTTTTCATCATCGGCAGAATTTCACGGAGCAATATTTCTGGGAGAGAAAAGGCACCACCTGAGGGAGGCACGCTCAACAAAACTACATAAGGCAGGAGCCGGGTTGCCCCAAGGCACTAGGCGTGTCAGGCCTCAGCATTGTAAGGAGGGTTCACTGAATTCCCTGAGTGAAGTTTTCTCCACTGTCCTACGTCTACGTTCCTAAAATTTACTCTGCGGTTTCTGATGATCCTGGGTTATGAACGGCCACCATTCACCGTTGTCCTTACACTCGTGCGTCTCCATCGACCTTAAAAGAAAGGGAGGACACGCAACTGCTGGCAGGTAAATTCAGCACACTTTGTCTTAACAAAAAAGAGACAGCTCTGTGGTGACCCGTCTTCCACGGTAAAACATTTCCTAGCGAATAAGGAATCTTCCCATCGCAATGAGATTATGAGAGAATTGCCACCGATGGATTTGCCGCTGTGCCTACAAACATCATCTTGAGGCCATACAGTAGTGAAGCACGGGAACCCAGGCGCTTCACCCTTTACCCTAGACCAGTGAAACACTGTCTCTAAACATGCCCACATGCCTGTATCTATGCCCGTTTAAAGTTAACACTAAACCGAAATCTTCTGTCCCACTATTTTGCAGCATTTTAAAGAAGTACACTGGGAAAGATTTTTCTGCATGGAAGAAACTGCAGGCGGCGTGGCTGAAATGAGAATATCATGCTGCACGAGCTCTTTGCCCTCAGATGTAGAAGTGTCATCAGTGGGCATCATAGAGAAACGGGACTTTAATAAGTGATCATCAACCTCTGTGAATTCCCTTTGTTCTAGACGCCTGACATAAAGAGGTATCCTGAGTCACATAAACCTCCACCGACTGGTCTTAATGTGGCGCGGGAACATGCCGGTATAAGAGAATTCCGAAGAAGGCTGAACGTCCACAATTGAATGGTCATTGCCAGAAATGAAGTGGCAGCCGGATCAGACTGGGAAACTTCAGCTTCCATTAGACAATGAAGATGTGAGAATCTGGTACGTCCACAATTCACGGGTTCCTTAGATCCATGAAATTCCGTGTGGAATTTTAGTCAGAAAATGAAAAATCCGGAGCCTCCTGTTCAGCAGGTCCGGGTGTAGCTCCCATAGTCACACTTGTGCTCCTCTAGAATTTGGATAAAAATTGTTTTCACTGGAATAAAGAACCTTGATCAAGCCAGGTGGGTCTTGACAAAGGAAATTGCTGCATGTGCCCTGTGTACTGACAAGTACCCACCTGTGCTAGTCCATGGCGTATTCAGCACAGAAATCTGCATAGATTGAGCCAAGACAAAGGAAAGCTCAGGGAGGCAGCACCCGTGTGGAAAAGCATTTGTACTTCAAAGATGAGGCCAATAAGGTGAAAGGACAAACCCATGGCAAATAGTTTTCATCATCTGCAGAATTTCACGGAGCAATATTGCTGGGAGAGAAAAGGCACCACCAGAGGGAGGCACGCTCAACAAAACAACCTAGGGCAGGAGCCGGGTTGCCCCCAGGCACTAGGCGAGTCAGGCCTCAGCATTGTAAGGAGGGTTCACTGAAGTCCCTGAGTGAAGTTTTCTCCACTGTCCTACGTCTACGTTCCTAAAATTTACTCTGCGGTTTCTGATGATCCTGGGTTATGAACGGCCACCATTCACCGTTGTCCTTACACTCGTGCGTCTCCATCGACCTTAAAAGAAAGGGAGGACACGCAACTGCTGGCAGGTAAATTCAGCACACTTTGTCTTAACATAAAAGAGACAGCTCTGTGGTGACCCGTCTTCCACGGTAAAACATTTCCTAGCGAATAAGGAATCTTCCCATCGCAATGACATTATGAGAGAATTGCCACCGATGGATTTGCCGCTGTGCCTACAAACATCATCTTGAGGCCATACAGTAGTGAAGCACGGGAACCCAGGCGCTTCACCCTTTACCCTAGACCAGTGAAACACTGTCTCTAAACATGCCCACATGCCTGTATCTATGCCCGTTTAAAGTTAACACTAAACCGAAATCTTCTGTCCCACTATTTTGCAGCATTTTAAAGAAGTACACTGGGAAAGATTTTTCTGCATGGAAGAAACTGCAGGCGGCGTGGCTGAAATGAGAATATCATGCTGCACGAGCTCTTTGCCCTCAGATGTAGAAGTGTCATCAGTGGGCATCATAGAGAAACGGGACGTTAATAAGTGATCATCAACCTCTGTGAATTCCCTTTGTTCTAGACGCCTGCCATAAAGAGGTGTCCTGAGTCACATGGACCTCCACTGAGTGGTCTTAATGTGGCGCGGGAACATGCCGGTATAAGAGAATTCCGAAGAAGGCTGAACGTCCACAATTGAATGGTCATTGCCAGAAATGAAGTGGCAGCCGGATCAGACTGGGAAACTTCAGCTTCCATTAGACAATGAAGATGTGAGAATCTGGTACAACCACAATTCACGGTTTCCTTAGATCCATGAAATTCCGTGTGGAATTTTAGTCAGAAAGTGAAAAATCCGGAGCCTCCTGTTCAGCAGGCCCGGGTGTAGCTCCCATAGGCACACTTGTGCTCCTCTAGAATTTGGATCAAAATTGTTTTCACTGGAATAAAGAACCTTGATCAAGCCAGGTGGGTCTTGACAAACGAAATTGCTGCGTGTGCCCGGTATACTGACAAGCACCCACCTGTGCTAGTCCATGGCGTATTCAGCACAGGAATCTGCATCGGTTGAGCCAAGACAAAGGAAAGCTCAGGGAGGCAGCACCCGTGTGGAAAAGCATTTGTACTTCAAAGATGAGGCCAATGAGTTGAAAGGACAAACCCATGGCAAATAGTTTTCATCATCGGCAGAATTTCACGGAGCAATATTGCTGGGAGAGAAAAGGCACCACCTGAGGGAGGCACGCTCAACAAAACTACATTGGGCAGGAGCCGGGTTGCCCCCAGGCACTAGGCGTGTCAGGCCTCAGCATTGTAAGGAGGGTTCACTGAAGTCCCTGAGTGAAGTTTTCTCCGCTGTCCTACGTCTACGTTCCTAAAATTTACTCTGCGGTTTCTGATGATCCTGGGTTATGAACGGCCACCATTCACCGTAAACCTTACACTCGTGCATTTCCATCGACCTTAAAAGAAAGGGAGGACACGCAACTGCTGGCAGGTAAATTCAGCACACTTTGCCTCAACACAGAAGAGACAGCTCTGTGGTGACCCGTCTTCCACGGTAAAATATTTCCTAGCGAATAAGGAATCTTCCCATCGCAATGACAATATGAGAGAATTGCCACCGATGGATTTGCCGCTGTGCCTACAAACATCATCTTCAGGCCATACAGTAGTGAAGCACGGGAACCCAGGCGCTTCACCCTTTACCCTAGACCAGTGAAACACTGTCTCTAAACATGCCCACATGCCTGTATCTATGCCCGTTTAAAGTTAACACTAAACCGAAATCTTCTGTCCCACTATTTTGCAGCATTTTAAAGAAGTACACTGGGAAAGATTTTTCTGCAAGGAAGAAACTGCAGGCGGCGTGGCTGAAATGAGAATATCATGCTGCATGAGCTCTTTGCCCTCAGATGTAGAAGTGTCATCAGTGGGCATCATAGAGAAACGGGACGTTAATAAGTGATCATCAACCTCTGTGAATTCCCTTTGTTCTAGACGCCTGACATAAAGAGGTGTCCTGAGTCACATAAACCTCCACCGACTGGTCTTAATGTGGCGCGGGAACATGCCGGTATAAGAGAATTCCGAAGAAGGCTGAACGTCCACAATTGAATGGTCATTGCCAGAAATGAAGTGGCAGCCGGATCTGACTGGGAAACTTCAGCTTCCATTAGACAATGAAGATGTGAGAATCTGGTACGTCCACAATTCATGGTTTCCTTAGATCCATGAAATTCCGTGTGGAATTTTAGTCAGAAAATGAAAACTCCGGAGCCACCTGTTCAGCAGGCCAGGGTGTAGCTCCCATAGGCACACTTTTGCTCCTCTAGAATTTGGATAAAAATTGTTTTCACTGGAATAAAGAAACTTGATCCAGCCAGGTAGGTCTTGACAAACGAAATTGCTGCGTGTGCCCGGTATACTGACAAGCACCCACATGTGCTAGTCCATGGCGTATTCAGCACAGGAATCTGCATCCATTGAGCCAAGACAAAGGAAAGCTCAGGGAGGCAGCACCCCTGTGGAAAAGCATTTGTACTTCAAAGATGAGGCCAATGAGGTGAAAGGACAAACCCATGGCAAATAGTTTTCATCATCTGCAGAATTTCAGGGAGCAATATTGCTGGGAGAGAAAAGGCACCACGTGAGGAGGCACCCTCAACAAAACTACCTAGGGCAGGAGCCGGGTTGCCCCCAGGCACTAGGCGTGTCAGGCCTCAGCATTGTAAGGAGGGTTCACTGAAGTCCCTGAGTGAAGTTTTCTCCGCTGTCCAAGTCTATGTTCCTAAAATTTACTCTGCCGTTTCTGATGATCCTGGGTTATGAAAGGCCACCATTCACCGTTCTCCTTACACTCGTGCGTCTCCATCGACCTTAAAAGAAAGGGAGGACACGCAACTGCTGGCAGGTAAATTCAGCACATTTTGTCTCAACAAAAAAGAGACAGCTCTGTGGTGACCCGTCTTCCACAGTAAAACATTTCCTAGCGAATAAGGAATCTTCCCATCGCAATGACAATATGAGAGAATTGCCACCGATGGATTTGCCGCTGTGCCTACAAACATCATCTTGAGGCCATACAGTAGTGAAGCACGGGAACCCAGGCGCTTCACCCTTTACCCTAGACCAGTGAAACACTGTCTCTAAACATGCCCACATGCCTGTATCTATGCCCGTTTAAAGTTAACACTAAACCGAAATAATCTGTCCCACTATTTTGCAGCATTTTAAAGAAGTACACTGGGAAAGATTTTTCTGCAAGGAAGAAACTGCAGGCGGCGTGGCTGAAATGAGAATATCATGCTGCACGAGCTCTTTGCCCTCAGATGTAGAAGTGTCATCAGTGGGCATCATAGAGAAACGGGACTTTAATAAGTGATCATCAACCTCTGTGAATTCCCTTTGTTCTAGACGCCTGACATAAAGAGGTGTCCTGAGTCACATAAACCTCCACCGACTGGTCTTAATGTGGCGCGGGAACATGCCGGTATAAGAGAATTCCGAAGAAGGCTGAACGTCCACAATTGAATGGTCATTGCCAGAAATGAAGTGGCAGCCGGATCAGACTGGGAAACTTAAGCTTCCATTAGACAATGAAGATGTGAGAATCTGGTACGTCCACAATTCACGGGTTCCTTAGATCCATGAAATTCCGTGTGGAATTTTAGTCAGAAAATGAAAACTCCGGAGCCTCCTTTTCAGCAGGCCCGGGTGTAGCTCCCATAGGCACACTTGTGCTCCTCTAGAATTTGGATAAAAATTGTTTTCACTGGAATAAAGAACCTTGATCAAGCCAGGTGGGTCTTGACAAAGGAAATTGCTGCGTGTGCCCGGTATACTGACAAGCACCCACCTGTGCTAGTCCATGGCGTATTCAGCACAGGAATCTGCATCGATTGAGCCAAGACAAAGGAAAGCTCAGGGAGGAAGCACCCCTGTGGAAAAGCATTTGTACTTCAAAGATGAGGCCAATGAGGTGAAAGGACAAACCCATGGCAAATAGTTTTCATCATCGGCAGAATTTCACGGAGCAATATTTCTGGGAGAGAAAAGGCACCACCTGAGGGAGGCACGCTCAACAAAACTACATAAGGCAGGAGCCGGGTTGCCCCCAGGCACTAGGCGTGTCAGGCCTCAGCATTGTAAGGAGGGTTCACTGAAGTCCCTGAGTGAAGTTTTCTCCACTGTCCTACGTCTACGTTCCTAAAATTTACTCTGCGGTTTCTGATGATCCTGGGTTATGAACGGCCACCATTCACCGTTGTCCTTACACTCGTGCGTCTCCATCGACCTTAAAAGAAAGGGAGGACACGCAACTGCTGGCAGGTAAATTCAGCACAATTTGTCTTAACATAAAAGAGACAGCTCTGTGGTGACCCGTCTTCCACGGTAAAACATTTCCTAGCGAATAAGGAATCTTCCCATCGCAATGAGATTATGAGAGAATTGCCACCGATGGATTTGCCGCTGTGCCTACAAACATCATCTTGAGGCCATACAGTAGTGAAGCACGGGAACCCAGGCGCTTCACCCTTTACCCTAGACCAGTGAAACACTGTCTCTAAACATGCCCACATGCCTGTATCTATGCCCGTTTAAAGTTAACACTAAACCGAAATCTTCTGTCCCACTATTTTGCAGCATTTTAAAGAAGTACACTGGGAAAGATTTTTCTGCAAGGAAGAAACTGCAGGCGGCGTGGCTGAAATGAGAATATCATGCTGCACGAGCTCTTTGCCCTCAGATGTAGAAGTGTCATCAGTGGGCATCATAGAGAAACGGGACGTTAATAAGTGATCATCAACCTCTGTGAATTCCCTTTGTTCTAGACGCCTGCCATAAAGAGGTGTCCTGAGTCACATGGACCTCCACTGAGTGGTCTTAATGTGGCGCGGGAACATGCCGGTATAAGAGAATTCCGAAGAAGGCTGAACGTCCACAATTGAATGGTCATTGCCAGAAATGAAGTGGCAGCCGGATCAGACTGGGAAACTTCAGCTTCCATTAGACAATGAAGATGTGAGAATCTGGTACGTCCACAATTCACGGTTTCCTTAGATCCATGAAATTCCGGGTGGAATTTTAGTCAGAAAATGAAAAATCCGGAGCCTCCTGTTCAGCAGGCCCGGTTGTAGCCCCCATAGGCACACTTGTGCTCCTCTAGAATTTGGATAAAAATTGTTTTCACTGGAATAAAGAACCTTGATCAAGCCAGGTGGGTCTTGACAAAGGAAATTGCTGCATGTGCCCTGTGTACTGACAAGCACCCACCTGTGCTAGTCCATGGCGTATTCAGCACAGAAATCTGCATCGATTGAGCCAAGACAAAGGAAAGCTCAGGGAGGCAGCACCCGTGTGGAAAAGCATTTGTACTTCAAAGATGAGGCCAATGAGGTGAAAGGACAAACCCATGGCAAATAGTTTTCATCATCTGCAGAATTTCACGGAGCAATATTGCAGGGATAGAAAAGGCACCACCAGAGGGAGGCACGCTCAACAAAACAACCTAGGGCAGGAGCCGGGTTGCCCCCAGGCACTAGGCTTGTCAGGCCTCAGCATTGTAAGGAGGGTTCACTGAAGTCCCTGAGTGAAGTTTTCTCCACTGTCCTACGTCTACGTTCCTAAAATTTACTCTGCGGTTTCTGATGATCCTGGGTTATGAACGGCCACCATTCACCGTTGTCCTTACACTCGTGCGTCTCCATCGACCTTAAAAGAAAGGGAGGACACGCAACTGCTGGCAGGTAAATTCAGCACACTTTGTCTTAACATAAAAGAGACAGCTCTGTGGTGACCCGTCTTCCACGGTAAAACATTTCCTAGCGAATAAGGAATCTTCCCATCGCAATGACATTATGAGAGAATTGCCACCGATGGATTTGCCGCTGTGCCTACAAACATCATCTTGAGGCCATACAGTAGTGAAGCACGGGAACCCAGGCGCTTCACCCTTTACCCTAGACCAGTGAAACACTGTCTCTAAACATGCCCACATGCCTGTATCTATGCCCGTTTAAAGTTAACACTAAACCGAAATCTTCTGTCCCACTATTTTGTAGCATTTTAAAGAAGTACACTGGGAAAGATTTTTCTGCATGGAAGAAACTGCAGGCGGCGTGGCTGAAATGAGAATATCATGCTGCACGAGCTCTTTGCCCTCAGATGTAGAAGTGTCATCAGTGGGCATCATAGAGAAACGGGACGTTAATAAGTGATCATCAACCTCTGTGAATTCCCTTTGTTCTAGACGCCTGCCATAAAGAGGTGTCCTGAGTCACATGGACCTCCACTGAGTGGTCTTAATGTGGCGCGGGAACATGCCGGTATAAGAGAATTCCGAAGAATGCTGAACGTCCACAATTGAATGGTCATTGCCAGAAATGAAGTGGCAGCCGGATCAGACTGGGAAACTTCAGCTTCCATTAGACAATGAAGATGTGAGAATCTGGTGTTCCACAATTCACGGTTTCCTTAGATCCATGAAATTCCGTGTGGAATTTTAGTCAGAAAATGAAAACTCCGGAGCCTCCTGTTCAGCAGGCCCGGGTGTAGCTCCCATAGGCACACTTGTGCTCCTCTAGAATTTGGATAAAAATTGTTTTCACTGGAATAAAGAACCTTGATCAAGCCAGGTGGGTCTTGACAAAGGAAATTGCTGGGTGTGCCCGGTATACTGACAAGCACCCACCTGTGCTAGTCCATGGCGTATTCAGCACAGGAATCTGCATCGATTGAGCCAAGACAAAGGAAAGCTCAGGGAGGAAGCACCCCTGTGGAAAAGCATTTGTACTTCAAAGATGAGGCCAATGAGGTGAAAGGACAAACCCATGGCAAATAGTTTTCATCATCGGCAGAATTTCACGGAGCAATATTTCTGGGAGAGAAAAGGCACCACCTGAGGGAGGCATGCTCAACAAAACTACATAAGGCAGGAGCCGGGTTGCCCCCAGGCACTAGGCGTGTCAGGCCTCAGCATTGTAAGGAGGGTTCACTGAAGTCCCTGAGTGAAGTTTTCTCCACTGTCCTACGTCTACGTTCCTAAAATTTACTCTGCGGTTTCTGATGATCCTGGGTTATGAACGGCCACCATTCACCGTTGTCCTTACACTCGTGCGTCTCCATCGACCTTAAAAGAAAGGGAGGACACGCAACTGCTGGCAGGTAAATTCAGCACAATTTGTCTTAACATAAAAGAGACAGCTCTGTGGTGACCCGTCTTCCACGGTAAAACATTTCCTAGCGAATAAGGAATCTTCCCATCGCAATGAGATTATGAGAGAATTGCCACCGATGGATTTGCCGCTGTGCCTACAAACATCATCTTGAGGCCATACAGTAGTGAAGCACGGGAACCCAGGCGCTTCACCCTTTACCCTAGACCAGTGAAACACTGTCTCTAAACATGCCCACATGCCTGTATCTATGCCCGTTTAAAGTTAACACTAAACCGAAATCTTCTGTCCCACTATTTTGCAGCATTTTAAAGAAGTACACTGGGAAAGATTTTTCTGCAAGGAAGAAACTGCAGGCGGCGTGGCTGAAATGAGAATATCATGCTGCACGAGCTCTTTGCCCTCAGATGTAGAAGTGTCATCAGTGGGCATCATAGAGAAACGGGACGTTAATAAGTGATCATCAACCTCTGTGAATTCCCTTTGTTCTAGACGCCTGCCATAAAGAGGTGTCCTGAGTCACATGGACCTCCACTGAGTGGTCTTAATGTGGCGCGGGAACATGCCGGTATAAGAGAATTCCGAAGAAGGCTGAACGTCCACAATTGAATGGTCATTGCCAGAAATGAAGTGGCAGCCGGATCAGACTGGGAAACTTCAGCTTCCATTAGACAATGAAGATGTGAGAATCTGGTACGTCCACAATTCACGGTTTCCTTAGATCCATGAAATTCCGGGTGGAAATTTAGTCAGAAAATGAAAAATCCGGAGCCTCCTGTTCAGCAGGCCCGGTTGTAGCCCCCATAGGCACACTTGTGCTCCTCTAGAATTTGGATAAAAATTGTTTTCACTGGAATAAAGAACCTTGATCAAGCCAGGTGGGTCTTGACAAAGGAAATTGCTGCATGTGCCCTGTGTACTGACAAGCACCCACCTGTGCTAGTCCATGGCGTATTCAGCACAGAAATCTACATCGATTGAGCCAAGACAAAGGAAAGCTCAGGGAGGCAGCACCCGTGTGGAAAAGCATTTGTACTTCAAAGATGAGGCCAATGAGGTGAAAGGACAAACCCATGGCAAATAGTTTTCATCATCTGCAGAATTTCACGGAGCAATATTGCAGGGATAGAAAAGGCACCACCAGAGGGAGGCACGCTCAACAAAACAACCTAGGGCAGGAGCCGGGTTGCCCCCAGGCACTAGGCTTGTCAGGCCTCAGCATTGTAAGGAGGGTTCACTGAAGTCCCTGAGTGAAGTTTTCTCCACTGTCCTTCGTCTACGTTCCTAAAATTTACTCTGCGGTTTCTGATGATCCTGGGTTATGAACGGCCACCATTCACCGTTGTCCTTACACTCGTGCGTCTCCATCGACCTTAAAAGAAAGGGAGGACACGCAACTGCTGGCAGGTAAATTCAGCACACTTTGTCTTAACATAAAAGAGACAGCTCTGTGGTGACCCGTCTTCCACGGTAAAACATTTCCTAGCGAATAAGGAATCTTCCCATCGCAATGACATTATGAGAGAATTGCCACCGATGGATTTGCCGCTGTGCCTACAAACATCATCTTGAGGCCATACAGTAGTGAAGCACGGGAACCCAGGCGCTTCACCCTTTACCCTAGACCAGTGAAACACTGTCTCTAAACATGCCCACATGCCTGTATCTATGCCCGTTTAAAGTTAACACTAAACCGAAATCTTCTGTCCCACTATTTTGTAGCATTTTAAAGAAGTACACTGGGAAAGATTTTTCTGCATGGAAGAAACTGCAGGCGGCGTGGCTGAAATGAGAATATCATGCTGCACGAGCTCTTTGCCCTCAGATGTAGAAGTGTCATCAGTGGGCATCATAGAGAAACGGGACGTTAATAAGTGATCATCAACCTCTGTGAATTCCCTTTGTTCTAGACGCCTGCCATAAAGAGGTGTCCTGAGTCACATGGACCTCCACTGAGTGGTCTTAATGTGGCGCGGGAACATGCCGGTATAAGAGAATTCCGAAGAAGGCTGAACGTCCACAATTGAATGGTCATTGCCAGAAATGAAGTGGCAGCCGGATCAGACTGGGAAACTTCAGCTTCCATTAGACAATGAAGATGTGAGAATCTGGTGTTCCACAATTCACGGTTTCCTTAGATCCATGAAATTCCGTGTGGAATTTTAGTCAGAAAATGAAAACTCCGGAGCCTCCTGTTCAGCAGGCCCGGGTGTAGCTCCCATAGGCACACTTGTGCTCCTCTAGAATTTGGATAAAAATTGTTTTCACTGGAATAAAGAACCTTGATCAAGCCAGGTGGGTCTTGACAAAGGAAATTGCTGCATGTGCCCTGTGTACTGACAAGCACCCACCTGTGCTAGTCCATGGCGTATTCAGCACAGAAATCTGCATCGATTGAGCCAAGACAAAGGAAAGCTCAGGGAGGCAGCACCCGTGTGGAAAAGCATTTGTACTTCAAAGATGAGGCCAATGAGGTGAAAGGACAAACCCATGGCAAATAGTTTTCATCATCAGCAGAATTTCAGGGAGCAATATTGCTGGGAGAGAAAAGGCACCACGTGTGGAGGCACCCTCAACAAAACTACCTAGGGCAGGAGCCGGGTTGCCCCCAGGCACTAGGCTTGTCAGGCCTCAGCATTGTAAGGAGGGTTCACTGAAGTCCCTGAGTTAAGTTTTCTCCGCTGTCCAAGTCTACGTTCCTAAAATTTACTCTGCGGTTTCTGATGATCCTGGGTTATGAACGGCCACCATTCACCGTTCTCC
This sequence comes from Tenrec ecaudatus, assembly GCF_050624435.1. Taxonomy (NCBI): domain Eukaryota; kingdom Metazoa; phylum Chordata; class Mammalia; order Afrosoricida; family Tenrecidae; genus Tenrec; species Tenrec ecaudatus. The sequence goes on from NW_027457612.1 coordinate 302,732, forward strand.
TTACACTCGTGCGTCTCCATCGACCTTAAAAGAAAGGGAGGACACGCAACTGCTGGCAGGTAAATTCAGCACATTTTGTCTCAACAAAAAGAGACAGGTCTGTGGTGACCCGTCTTCCACAGTAAAACATTTCCTAGCGAATAAGGAGTCTTCCCATCGCAATGACAATATGAGAGAATTGCCACCGATGGATTTGCCGCTGTGCCTACAAACATCATCTTGAGGCCATACAGTAGTGAAGCACGGGAACCCAGGCGCTTCACCCTTTACCCTAGACAAGTGAAACACTGTCTCTAAACATGCCCACATGCCTGTATCTATGCCCGTTTAAAGTTAACACTAAATCGAAATCTTCTGTCCCACTATTTTGCAGCATTTTAAAGAAGTACACTGGGAAAGATTTTTCTGCAAGGAAGAAACGGCAGGCGGCGTGGCTGAAATGAGAATATCATCCTGCACGAGCTCTTTGCCCTCAGATGTAGAAGTGTCATCAGTGGGCATCATAGAGAAACGGGGCTTTAATAAGTGATCATCAACCTCTGTGAATTCCCTTTGTTCTAGACGCCTGACATAAAGAGGTGTCCTGAGTCACATAAACCTCCACCGACTGGTCTTAATGTGGCGCGGGAACATGCCGGTATAAGAGAATTCCGAAGAAGGCTGAACGTCCACAATTGAATGGTCATTGCCAGAAATGAAGTGGCAGCCGGATCAAACTGGGAAACTTCAGCTTCCATTAGACAATGAAGATGTGAGAATCTGGTACTTCCACAATTCATGGTTTCCTTAGATCCATGAAATTCCGTTTGGAATTTTAGTCAGAAAATGAAAACTCCGGAGCCACCTCTTCAGCAGGCCCGGGTGTAGCTCCCATAGGCACACTTTTGCTCCTCTAGAATTTGGATAAAAATTGTTTTCACTGGAATAAAGAACCTTGATCCAGCCAGGTGGGTCTTGACAAACGACATTGCTGCGTGTGCCCGGTATACTGACAAGCACCCACCTGTGCTAGTCCATGGCGTATTCAGCACAGGAATCTGCATTGATTGAGCCAAGACAAAGGAAAGCTCAGGGAGGCAGCACCCGTGTGGAAAAGCATTTGTACTTCAAAGATGAGGCCAATGAGGTGAAAGGACAAACCCATGGCAAATAGTTTTCATCATTGGCAGAATTTCACGGAGCAATATTGCTGGGAGATAAATGGCACCACCAGAGGGAGGCACGCTCAACAAATCTTCCTAGGGCAGGAGCCGTGTTGCCCAAGGCACTAGGCGTGTCAGGCCTCAGCATTGTAAGGAGGGTTCACTGAAGTCCGTGAGTGAAGTTATCTCCGCAGTCCTACGTCTACATTCCTAAAATTTACTCTGCGGTTTCTGATGATCCTGGGTTATGAACGGCCACCATTCACCGTTCTCCTTACACTCGTGCGTCTCCATCGACCTTAAAAGAAAGGGAGGACACGCAACTGCTGGCAGGTAAATTCAGCACACTTTGTCTTAACATAAAAGAGACAGCTCTGTGGTGACCCGTCTTCCACGGTAAAACATTTCCTAGCGAATAAGGAATCTTCCCATCGCAATGACAATATGAGAGAATTGCCACCGATGGATTTGCTGCTGTGCCTACAAACATCATCTTGAGGCCATACAGTAGTGAAGCACGGGAACCCAGGCGTTTCACCCTTTACCCTAGCCAGTGAAACACTGTCTCTAAAATGCCCACATTCCTGTATCTATGCCCGTTTAAAGTTAATGCTAAACCGAAATCATCTGAACCACTATTTTGCAGCATTTTAAAGAAGTACACTGGGAAAGATTTTTCTGCATGGAAGAAACTGCCGGCGGCATGGCTGAAATGAGAATATCATGTTGCACGAGCTCTTTGCCCTCAGATGTAGAAGTGTCATCAGTGGGCATCATAGAGAAACGGGACTTTAATAAGTGATCATCAACCTCTGTGAATTCCCTTTGTTCTAGACGCCTGACATAAAGATGTGTCCTGAGTCACATAAACCTCCACCGACTGGTCTTAATGTGGCGCGGGAACATGCCGGTATAAGAGAATTCCGAAGAAGGCTGAACGTCCACAATTGAATGGTCATTGCCAGAAATGAAGTGGCAGCCCGATCAGACTGGAAAACTTCAGCTTCCATTAGACAATGAAGATGTGAGAATCTGGTACGTCCACAATTCACGGTTTCCTTAGAACCATGAAATTCCGTGTGGAGTTTTAGTCAGAAAATGAAAACTCCGGAGCCTCTGTTCAGCAGGCCCTGGTGTAGCTCCCATAGGCACATTTGTGCTCCTCTAGAATTTGGATAAAAATCGTTTTCACTGGAATAAAGAACCTTGATCAAGCCAGGTGGGTCTTGACAAAGGAAATTGCTGCATGTGCCCTGTGTACTGACAAGCACCCACCTGTGCTAGTCCATGGCGTATTCAGCACAGAAATCTGCATCGATTGAGCCAAGACAAAGGAAAGCTCAGGGAGGCAGCACCCGTGTGGAAAAGCATTTGTACTTCAAAGATGAGGCCAATGAGGTGAAAGGACAAACCCATGGCAAATAGTTTTCATCATCGGCAGAATTTCAGGGAGCAATATTGCTGGGAGAGAAAAGGCACCACGTGAGGAGGCACACTCGACAAAACTACCTAGGGCAGGAGCCGGGTTGCCCCCAGGCACTAGGCGTGTCAGGCCTCAGCATTGTAAGGAGGGTTCACTGAAGTCCCTGAGTGAAGTTTTCTCCACTGTCCAAGTCTATGTTCCTAAAATTTACTCTGCGGTTTCTGATGATCCTGGGTTATGAACGGCCACCATTCACCGTTGTCCTTACACTCGTGCGTCTCCATTGACCTTAAAAGAAAGGGAGGACACGCAACTGCTGGCAGGTAAATTCAGCACACTTTGTCTCAACACAAAAGAGACAGCTCTGTGGTGACCCGTCTTCCACGGTAAAACATTTCCTAGCGAATAAGGAATCTTCCCATCGCAATGACAATATGAGAGAATTGCCACCGATGTATTTGCCGCTGTGCCTACAAACATCATCTTGAGGCCATACAGTAGTGAAGCACGGGAACCCAGGCGCTTCACCCTTTACCCTAGACCAGTGAAACACTGTCTCTAAAATGCCCACATGCCTGTATCTATGCCCGTTTAAAGTTAACACTAAATCGAAATCTTCTGTCCCACTATTTTGCAGCATTTTAAAGAAGTACACTGGGAAAGATTTTTCTCCATGGAAGAAACTGCAGGCGGCGTGGCTGAAATGAGAATATCATGCTGCACGAGCTCTTTGCCTCAGATGTAGAAGTGTCATCAGTGGGCATCATAGAGAAACGGGACGTTAATAAGTGATCATCAACCTCTGTGAATTCCCTTTGTTCTAGACGCCTGACATAAAGAGGTGTCCTGAGTCACATAAACCACCACCGACTGGTCTTAATGTGCCGCGGGAACATGCCGGTATAAGAGAATTCCAAAGAAGGCTGAACGTCCACAATTGAATGGTCATTGCCAGAAATGAAGTGGCAAACGGATCAGACTGGGAAACTTAAGCTTCCATTAGACAATGAAGATGTGAGAATCTGGTACGTCCACAATTCACGGGATCCTTAGATCCATGAAATTCCGTGTGGAATTTTAGTCAGAAAATGAAAACTCCGGAGCCTCCTGTTCAGCATGCCCGAGTGTGGCTCCCATAGGCACACTTGTGCTCCTCTAGAATTTGGATAAAAATTGTTTTCACTGGAATAAAGAACCTTGATCTAGCCAGGTGGGTCTTGACAAACGAAATTGCTGCGTGTGCCCGGTATACTGACAAGCACCCACCTGTGCTAGTCCATGGCGTATTCAGCACAGGAATCTGCATCGATTGAGCCAAGACAAAGGAAAGCTAAGCGAGGCAGCACCCGTGTGGAAAAGCATTTGTACTTCAAAGATGAGGCCAATGAGGTGAAAGGACAAACCCATGGCAAATAGTTTTCATCATCAGCAGAATTTCACGGAGCAATATTGCTGAGAGAGAAAAGGCACCACCTGACGGAGGCACGCTCAACAAAACTACATAGGGCAGGAGCCGGGTTGCCCCCAGGCACTAGGCGTGTCAGGCCTCAGCATTGTAAGGAGGGTTCACTGAAGTCCCTGAGTGAAGTTTTCTCCGCTGTCCTACGTCTACGTTCCTAAAATTTACTCTGCGGTTTCTGATGATCCTGGGTTATGAACGGCCACCATTCACCGTAAACCTTATACTCGTGCATCTCCATCGACCTTAAAAGAAAGGGAGGACACGCAACTGCTGGTAGGTAAATTCAGCACACTTTGTCTCAACAAAAAAGAGACAGCTCTGTGGTGACCCGTCTTCCACTGTAAAACATTTCCTAGCGAATGAGGAATCTTCCCATCGCAATGACAATATGAGAGAATTGCCACCGATGGATTTGCCGCTGTGCCTACAAACATCATCTTGAGGCCATACAGTAGTGAAGCACGGGAACCCAGGCGCTTCACCCTTTACCCTAGACCAGTGAAACACTGTCTCTAAAATGCCCACATGCCTGTATCTATGCCCGTTTAAAGTTAACACTAAACCGAAATCTTCTGTCCCACTATTTTGCAGCATTTTAAAGAAGTACACTGGGAAAGATTTTTCTGCAAGGAAGAAACGGCAGGCGGCGTGGCTGAAATGAGAAAATCATGCTGCACGAGCTCCTTGCCCTCAGATGTAGAAGTGTCATCAGTGGGCATCATAGAGAAATGGGACTTTAATAAGTGATCATCAACCTCTGTGAATTCCCTTTGTTCTAGACGCCTGACATAAAGAGGTGTCCTGAGTCACATAAACCTCCACCGACTGGTCTTAATGTGGCGCGGGAACATGCCGGTATAAGAGAATTCCGAAGAAGGCTGAACGTCCACAATTGAATGGTCATTGCCAGAAATGAAGTGGCAGCCGGATGAGACTGGGAAACTTCAGCTTCCATTAGACAATGAAGATGTGAGAATCTGGTACGTCCACAATTCACGGTTTCCTTAGATCCATGAAATTCCGTGTGGAATTTTAGTCAGAAAATGAAAACTCCGCAGCCTCCTTTCAGCAGGCCCGGGTGTAGCTCCCATAGGCACACTTGTGCTCCTCTAGAATTTGGATAAAAATTGTTTTCACTGGAATAGAGAACCTTGATCAAGCCAGGTGGGTCTTGACAAACGAAATTGCTGCGTGTGCCCAGTATACTGACAAGCACCCTCCTGTGCTAGTCCATGGTGTATTCAGCACAGGAATCTGCATCAATTGAGCCAAGACAAAGGAAAGTTCAGGGAGGCAGCACCCGTGTGGAAAAGCATTTGTACTTCAAAGATGAGGCCAATGAGGTGAAAGGACAAACCCATGGCAAATAGTTTTCATCATCGGCAGAATTTCACGGAGCAATATTGCTGGGAGAGAAAAGGCACCACCTGAGGGAGGCACGCTCAACAAAACTACATAGGGCAGGAGCCGGGTTGCCCCCAGGCACTAGGCGTGTCAGGCCTCAGCATTGTAAGGAGGGTTCACTGAAGTCCCTGAGTGAAGTTTTCTCCGCTGTCCTACGTCTACGTTCCTAAAATTTACTCTGCGGTTTCTGATGATCCTGGGTTATGAACGGCCACCATTCACCGTAAACCTTACACTCGTGCATCTCCATCGACCTTAAAAGAAAGGGAGGACACGCAACTGCTGGCAGGTAAATTCAGCACACTTTGTCTCAACAAAAATAGACAGCTCTGTGGTGACCCGTCTTCCACGGTAAAATATTTCCTAGCGAATAAGGAATCTTCCCATCGCAATGACAATATGAGAGAATTGCCACCGATGGATTTGCCGCTGTGCCTACAAACATCATCTTGAGGCCATACAGTAGTGAAGCACGGGAACCCAGGCGCTTCACCCTTTACCCTAGACAAGTGAAACACTGTCTCTAAACATGCCCACATGCCTGTATCTATGCCCGTTTAAAGTTAACACTAAATCGAAATCTTCTGTCCCACTATTTTGCAGCATTTTAAAGAAGTACACTGGGAAAGATTTTTCTGCAAGGAAGAAACGGCAGGCGGCGTGGCTGAAATGAGAATATCATCCTGCACGAGCTCTTTGCCCTCAGATGTAGAAGTGTCATCAGTGGGCATCATAGAGAAACGGGGCTTTAATAAGTGATCATCAACCTCTGTGAATTCCCTTTGTTCTAGACGCCTGACATAAAGAGGTGTCCTGAGTCACATAAACCTCCACCGACTGGTCTTAATGTGGCGCGGGAACATGCCGGTATAAGAGAATTCCGAAGAAGGCTGAACGTCCACAATTGAATGGTCATTGCCAGAAATGAAGTGGCAGCCGGATCAAACTGGGAAACTTCAGCTTCCATTAGACAATGAAGATGTGAGAATCTGGTACTTCCACAATTCATGGTTTCCTTAGATCCATGAAATTCCGTTTGGAATTTTAGTCAGAAAATGAAAACTCCGGAGCCACCTCTTCAGCAGGCCCGGGTGTAGCTCCCATAGGCACACTTTTGCTCCTCTAGAATTTGGATAAAAATTGTTTTCACTGGAATAAAGAACCTTGATCCAGCCAGGTGGGTCTTGACAAACGACATTGCTGCGTGTGCCCGGTATACTGACAAGCACCCACCTGTGCTAGTCCATGGCGTATTCAGCACAGGAATCTGCATTGATTGAGCCAAGACAAAGGAAAGCTCAGGGAGGCAGCACCCGTGTGGAAAAGCATTTGTACTTCAAAGATGAGGCCAATGAGGTGAAAGGACAAACCCATGGCAAATAGTTTTCATCATTGGCAGAATTTCACGGAGCAATATTGCTGGGAGATAAATGGCACCACCAGAGGGACGCACGCTCAACAAATCTTCCTAGGGCAGGAGCCGTGTTGCCCAAGGCACTAGGCGTGTCAGGCCTCAGCATTGTAAGGAGGGTTCACTGAAGTCCGTGAGTGAAGTTATCTCCGCAGTCCTACGTCTACATTCCTAAAATTTACTCTGCGGTTTCTGATGATCCTGGGTTATGAACGGCCACCATTCACCGTTCTCCTTACACTCGTGCGTCTCCATCGACCTTAAAAGAAAGGGAGGACACGCAACTGCTGGCAGGTAAATTCAGCACACTTTGTCTTAACATAAAAGAGACAGCTCTGTGGTGACCCGTCTTCCACGGTAAAACATTTCCTAGCGAATAAGGAATCTTCCCATCGCAATGACAATATGAGAGAATTGCCACCGATGGATTTGCTGCTGTGCCTACAAACATCATCTTGAGGCCATACAGTAGTGAAGCACGGGAACCCAGGCGTTTCACCCTTTACCCTAGCCAGTGAAACACTGTCTCTAAAATGCCCACATTCCTGTATCTATGCCCGTTTAAAGTTAATGCTAAACCGAAATCATCTGAACCACTATTTTGCAGCATTTTAAAGAAGTACACTGGGAAAGATTTTTCTGCATGGAAGAAACTGCCGGCGGCATGGCTGAAATGAGAATATCATGTTGCACGAGCTCTTTGCCCTCAGATGTAGAAGTGTCATCAGTGGGCATCATAGAGAAACGGGACTTTAATAAGTGATCATCAACCTCTGTGAATTCCCTTTGTTCTAGATGCCTGACATAAAGATGTGTCCTGAGTCACATAAACCTCCACCGACTGGTCTTAATGTGGCGCGGGAACATGCCGGTATAAGAGAATTCCGAAGAAGGCTGAACGTCCACAATTGAATGGTCATTGCCAGAAATGAAGTGGCAGCCCGATCAGACTGGAAAACTTCAGCTTCCATTAGACAATGAAGATGTGAGAATCTGGTACGTCCACAATTCACGGTTTCCTTAGAACCATGAAATTCCGTGTGGAGTTTTAGTCAGAAAATGAAAACTCCGGAGCCTCTGTTCAGCAGGCCCTGGTGTAGCTCCCATAGGCACATTTGTGCTCCTCTAGAATTTGGATAAAAATCGTTTTCACTGGAATAAAGAACCTTGATCAAGCCAGGTGGGTCTTGACAAAGGAAATTGCTGCATGTGCCCTGTGTACTGACAAGCACCCACCTGTGCTAGTCCATGGCGTATTCAGCACAGAAATCTGCATCGATTGAGCCAAGACAAAGGAAAGCTCAGGGAGGCAGCACCCGTGTGGAAAAGCATTTGTACTTCAAAGATGAGGCCAATGAGGTGAAAGGACAAACCCATGGCAAATAGTTTTCATCATCGGCAGAATTTCAGGGAGCAATATTGCTGGGAGAGAAAAGGCACCACGTGAGGAGGCACACTCGACAAAACTACCTAGGGCAGGAGCCGGGTTGCCCCCAGGCACTAGGCGTGTCAGGCCTCAGCATTGTAAGGAGGGTTCACTGAAGTCCCTGAGTGAAGTTTTCTCCACTGTCCAAGTCTATGTTCCTAAAATTTACTCTGCGGTTTCTGATGATCCTGGGTTATGAACGGCCACCATTCACCGTTGTCCTTACACTCGTGCGTCTCCATTGACCTTAAAAGAAAGGGAGGACACGCAACTGCTGGCAGGTAAATTCAGCACACTTTGTCTCAACACAAAAGAGACAGCTCTGTGGTGACCCGTCTTCCACGGTAAAACATTTCCTAGCGAATAAGGAATCTTCCCATCGCAATGACAATATGAGAGAATTGCCACCGATGTATTTGCCGCTGTGCCTACAAACATCATCTTGAGGCCATACAGTAGTGAAGCACGGGAACCCAGGCGCTTCACCCTTTACCCTAGACCAGTGAAACACTGTCTCTAAAATGCCCACATGCCTGTATCTATGCCCGTTTAAAGTTAACACTAAATCGAAATCTTCTGTCCCACTATTTTGCAGCATTTTAAAGAAGTACACTGGGAAAGATTTTTCTCCATGGAAGAAACTGCAGGCGGCGTGGCTGAAATGAGAATATCATGCTGCACGAGCTCTTTGCCTCAGATGTAGAAGTGTCATCAGTGGGCATCATAGAGAAACGGGACGTTAATAAGTGATCATCAACCTCTGTGAATTCCCTTTGTTCTAGACGCCTGACATAAAGAGGTGTCCTGAGTCACATAAACCACCACCGACTGGTCTTAATGTGCCGCGGGAACATGCCGGTATAAGAGAATTCCAAAGAAGGCTGAACGTCCACAATTGAATGGTCATTGCCAGAAATGAAGTGGCAAACGGATCAGACTGGGAAACTTAAGCTTCCATTAGACAATGAAGATGTGAGAATCTGGTACGTCCACAATTCACGGGATCCTTAGATCCATGAAATTCCGTGTGGAATTTTAGTCAGAAAATGAAAACTCCGGAGCCTCCTGTTCAGCATGCCCGAGTGTGGCTCCCATAGGCACACTTGTGCTCCTCTAGAATTTGGATAAAAATTGTTTTCACTGGAATAAAGAACCTTGATCTAGCCAGGTGGGTCTTGACAAACGAAATTGCTGCGTGTGCCCGGTATACTGACAAGCACCCACCTGTGCTAGTCCATGGCGTATTCAGCACAGGAATCTGCATCGATTGAGCCAAGACAAAGGAAAGCTAAGCGAGGCAGCACCCGTGTGGAAAAGCATTTGTACTTCAAAGATGAGGCCAATGAGGTGAAAGGACAAACCCATGGCAAATAGTTTTCATCATCAGCAGAATTTCACGGAGCAATATTGCTGAGAGAGAAAAGGCACCACCTGACGGAGGCACGCTCAACAAAACTACATAGGGCAGGAGCCGGGTTGCCCCCAGGCACTAGGCGTGTCAGGCCTCAGCATTGTAAGGAGGGTTCACTGAAGTCCCTGAGTGAAGTTTTCTCCGCTGTCCTACGTCTACGTTCCTAAAATTTACTCTGCGGTTTCTGATGATCCTGGGTTATGAACGGCCACCATTCACCGTAAACCTTATACTCGTGCATCTCCATCGACCTTAAAAGAAAGGGAGGACACGCAACTGCTGGTAGGTAAATTCAGCACACTTTGTCTCAACAAAAAAGAGACAGCTCTGTGGTGACCCGTCTTCCACTGTAAAACATTTCCTAGCGAATGAGGAATCTTCCCATCGCAATGACAATATGAGAGAATTGCCACCGATGGATTTGCCGCTGTGCCTACAAACATCATCTTGAGGCCATACAGTAGTGAAGCACGGGAACCCAGGCGCTTCACCCTTTACCCTAGACCAGTGAAACACTGTCTCTAAAATGCCCACATGCCTGTATCTATGCCCGTTTAAAGTTAACACTAAACCGAAATCTTCTGTCCCACTATTTTGCAGCATTTTAAAGAAGTACACTGGGAAAGATTTTTCTGCAAGGAAGAAACGGCAGGCGGCGTGGCTGAAATGAGAAAATCATGCTGCACGAGCTCCTTGCCCTCAGATGTAGAAGTGTCATCAGTGGGCATCATAGAGAAATGGGACTTTAATAAGTGATCATCAACCTCTGTGAATTCCCTTTGTTCTAGACGCCTGACATAAAGAGGTGTCCTGAGTCACATAAACCTCCACCGACTGGTCTTAATGTGGCGCGGGAACATGCCGGTATAAGAGAATTCCGAAGAAGGCTGAACGTCCACAATTGAATGGTCATTGCCAGAAATGAAGTGGCAGCCGGATGAGACTGGGAAACTTCAGCTTCCATTAGACAATGAAGATGTGAGAATCTGGTACGTCCACAATTCACGGTTTCCTTAGATCCATGAAATTCCGTGTGGAATTTTAGTCAGAAAATGAAAACTCCGCAGCCTCCTTTCAGCAGGCCCGGGTGTAGCTCCCATAGGCACACTTGTGCTCCTCTAGAATTTGGATAAAAATTGTTTTCACTGGAATAGAGAACCTTGATCAAGCCAGGTGGGTCTTGACAAACGAAATTGCTGCGTGTGCCCAGTATACTGACAAGCACCCTCCTGTGCTAGTCCATGGTGTATTCAGCACAGGAATCTGCATCAATTGAGCCAAGACAAAGGAAAGTTCAGGGAGGCAGCACCCGTGTGGAAAAGCATTTGTACTTCAAAGATGAGGCCAATGAGGTGAAAGGACAAACCCATGGCAAATAGTTTTCATCATCGGCAGAATTTCACGGAGCAATATTGCTGGGAGAGAAAAGGCACCACCTGAGGGAGGCACGCTCAACAAAACTACATAGGGCAGGAGCCGGGTTGCCCCCAGGCACTAGGCGTGTCAGGCCTCAGCATTGTAAGGAGGGTTCACTGAAGTCCCTGAGTGAAGTTTTCTCCGCTGTCCTACGTCTACGTTCCTAAAATTTACTCTGCGGTTTCTGATGATCCTGGGTTATGAACGGCCACCATTCACCGTAAACCTTACACTCGTGCATCTCCATCGACCTTAAAAGAAAGGGAGGACACGCAACTGCTGGCAGGTAAATTCAGCACACTTTGTCTCAACAAAAATAGACAGCTCTGTGGTGACCCGTCTTCCACGGTAAAATATTTCCTAGCGAATAAGGAATCTTCCCATCGCAATGACAATATGAGAGAATTGCCACCGATGGATTTGCCGCTGTGCCTACAAACATCATCTTGAGGCCATACAGTAGTGAAGCACGGGAACCCAGGCGCTTCACCCTTTACCCTAGACCAGTGAAACACTGTCTCTAAAATGCCCACATGCCTGTATCTATGCCCGTTTAAAGTTAACACTAAACCGAAATCTTCTGTCCCACTATTTTGCAGCATTTTAAAGAAGTACACTGGGAAAGATTTTTCTGCAAGGAAGAAACGGCAGGCGGCGTGGCTGAAATGAGAAAATCATGCTGCACGAGCTCCTTGCCCTCAGATGTAGAAGTGTCATCAGTGGGCATCATAGAGAAATGGGACTTTAATAAGTGATCATCAACCTCTGTGAATTCCCTTTGTTCTAGACGCCTGACATAAAGAGGTGTCCTGAGTCACATAAACCTCCACCGACTGGTCTTAATGTGGCGCGGGAACATGCCGGTATAAGAGAATTCCGAAGAAGGCTGAACGTCCACAATTGAATGGTCATTGCCAGAAATGAAGTGGCAGCCGGATGAGACTGGGAAACTTCAGCTTCCATTAGACAATGAAGATGTGAGAATCTGGTACGTCCACAATTCACGGTTTCCTTAGATCCATGAAATTCCGTGTGGAATTTTAGTCAGAAAATGAAAACTCCGCAGCCTCCTTTCAGCAGGCCCGGGTGTAGCTCCCATAGGCACACTTGTGCTCCTCTAGAATTTGGATAAAAATTGTTTTCACTGGAATAGAGAACCTTGATCAAGCCAGGTGGGTCTTGACAAACGAAATTGCTGCGTGTGCCCAGTATACTGACAAGCACCCTCCTGTGCTAGTCCATGGTGTATTCAGCACAGGAATCTGCATCAATTGAGCCAAGACAAAGGAAAGTTCAGGGAGGCAGCACCCGTGTGGAAAAGCATTTGTACTTCAAAGATGAGGCCAATGAGGTGAAAGGACAAACCCATGGCAAATAGTTTTCATCATCGGCAGAATTTCACGGAGCAATATTGCTGGGAGAGAAAAGGCACCACCTGAGGGAGGCACGCTCAACAAAACTACATAGGGCAGGAGCCGGGTTGCCCCCAGGCACTAGGCGTGTCAGGCCTCAGCATTGTAAGGAGGGTTCACTGAAGTCCCTGAGTGAAGTTTTCTCCGCTGTCCTACGTCTACGTTCCTAAAATTTACTCTGCGGTTTCTGATGATCCTGGGTTATGAACGGCCACCATTCACCGTAAACCTTACACTCGTGCATCTCCATCGACCTTAAAAGAAAGGGAGGACACGCAACTGCTGGCAGGTAAATTCAGCACACTTTGTCTCAACAAAAATAGACAGCTCTGTGGTGACCCGTCTTCCACGGTAAAATATTTCCTAGCGAATAAGGAATCTTCCCATCGCAATGACAATATGAGAGAATTGCCACCGATGGATTTGCCGCTGTGCCTACAAACATCATCTTGAGGCCATACAGTAGTGAAGCACGGGAACCCAGGCGCTTCACCCTTTACCCTAGCCAGTGAAACACTGTCTCTAAAATGCCCACATTCCTGTATCTATGCCCGTTTAAAGTTAACACTAAACCGAAATCTTCTGTCCCACTATTTTGCAGTATTTTAAAGAAGTACACTGGGAAAGATTTTTCTGCAAGGAAGAAACGGCAGGCGGCGTGGCTGAAATGAGAATATCATGCTGCACGAGCTCTTTGCCCTCAGATGTAGAAGTGTCATCAGTGGGCATCATAGAGAAACGGGACTTTAATAAGTGATCATCAACCTCTGTGAATTCCCTTTGTTCTAGACGCCTGACATAAAGAGGTGTCCTGAGTCACATAAACCTCCACCGACTGGTCTTAATGTGGCGCGGGAACATGCCGGTATAAGAGAATTCCGAAGAAGGCTGAACGTCCACAATTGAATGGTCATTGCCAGAAATGAAGTGGCAGCCGGATCAGACTGGGAAACTTCAGATTCCATTAGACAATGAAGATGTGAGAATCTGGTTTTCCACAATTCACGGTTTCCTTAGATCCATGAAATTCCGTGTGGAATTTTAGTCAGAAAATGAAAACTCCGCAGCCTCCTGTTCAGCAGCCCGGGTGTAGCTCCCATAGGCACACTTGTGCTCCTCTAGAATTTGGATAAAAATTGTTTACACTGGAATAAAGAACCGTGATCAAGCCAGGTGGGTCTTGATAAACGAAATTGCTGCGTGTGCCCGGTATACTGACAAGCACCAACCTGTGCTAGTCCATGGCGTATTCAGCACAGGAATCTGCATTGATTGATCCAAGACAAAGGAAAGTTCAGGGAGGCAGCACCCGTGTGGAAAAGCATTTGTACTTCAAAGATGAGGCCAATGAGGTGAAAGGACAAACCCATGGCAAATAGTTTTCATCATCTGCAGAATTTCACGGAGCAATATTGCTGGGAGAGAAAAGGCACCACCTGAGGGAGGCACGCTCAACAAAACTACATAGGGCAGGAGCCGGGTTGCCCCCAGGCACTAGGCGTGTCAGGCCTCAGCATTGTAAGGAGGGTTCACTGAAGTCCCTGAGTGAAGTTTTCTCCACTGTCCTACGTCTACGTTCCTAAAATTTACTCTGCGGTTTCTGATGATCCTGGGTTATGAACGGCCACCATTCACCGTTGTCCTTACACTCGTGCGTCTCCATCGACCTTAAAAGAAAGGGAGGACACGCAACTGCTGGCAGGTAAATTCAGCACACTTTGTCTCAACACAAAAGAGACAGCTCTGTGGTGACCCGTCTTCCACGGTAAAACATTTCCTAGCGAGTAAGGAATCTTCCCATCGCAATGACATTATGAGAGAATTGCCACCGATGGATTTGCCGCTGTGCCTACAAACATCATCTTGAGGCCATACAGTAGTGAAGCACGGGAACCCAGGCGCTTCACCCTTTACCCTAGACCAGTGAAACACTGTCTCTAAACATGCCCACATGCCTGTATCTATGCCCGTTTAAAGTTAACACTAAACCGAAATCTTCTGTCCCACTATTTTGCAGCATTTTAAAGAAGTACACTGGGAAAGATTTTTCTGCATGGAAGAAACTGCATGCTGCGTGGCTGAAATGAGAATATCATGCTGCACGAGCTCTTTGCCCTCAGATGTAGAAGTGTCATCAGTGGGCATCATAGAGAAACGGGACTTTAATAAGTGATCATCAACCTCTGTCAATTCCCTTTGTTCTAGACGCCTGACATAAAGAGGTGTCCTCATTCACATAAACCTCCACCGACTGGTCTTAATGTGGCGTGGGAACATGCGGTATAAGAGAATTCCGAAGAAGGCTGAACATCCACAATTGAATGGTCATTGCCAGAAATGCAGTGGCAGCCGGATCCGATTGGGAAACTTCAGCTTTCATTAGACAATGAAGATGTGAGAATCTGGTACGTCCACAATTCACGGTTTCCTTAGATCCATGAAATTCCGTGTTGAATTTTAGTCAAAAAATGAAAACTCCGGAGCCTCTGTTCAGCAGGCCCGGGTGTAGCTCCCATAGGCACACTTGTGCTCCTCTAGAATTTGGATAAAAATCGTTTTCACGGGAATAAAGAACCTTGATCAAGCCAGGTGGGTCTTGACAAACGAAATTGCTGCGTGTGCCCGGTATACTGACAAGCACCCACCTGTGCTAGTCCATGGCGTATTCAGCACAGGAATCTGCATCGATTGAGCCAAGACAAAGCAAAGTTCAGGGAGGCAGCACCCGTGTGGAAAAGCATTTGTACTTCAAAGATGAGGCCAATGAGGTGAAAGGACAAACCCATGGCAAATAGTTTTCATCATCGGCAGAATTTCAAGAAGCAATATTGCTGGGAGAGAAAAGGCACCACCTGAGGGAGGCACGCTCAACAAAACTACATAGGGCAGGAGCCGGGTTGCCCCCAGGCACTAGGCGTGTCAGGCCTCAGCATTGTAAGGAGGGTTCACTGAAGTCCCTGAGTGAAGTTTTCTCCGCTGTCCTACGTCTACGTTCCTAAAATTTACTCTGCGGTTTCTGATGATCCTGGGTTATGAACGGCCACCATTCACCGTAAACCTTACACTCGTGCATCTCCATCGACCTTAAAAGAAAGGGAGGACACGCAACTGCTGGCAGGTAAATTCAGCACACTTAGTCTCAACAAAAAAGAGACAGCTCTGTGGTGACCAGTCTTCCACGGTAAAACATTTCCTAGCGAATAAGGAATCTTCCCATCGCAATGACAATATGAGAGAATTGCCACCGATGGATTTGCCGCTGTGCCTACAAACATCATCTTGAGGCCATACAGTAGTGAAGCACGGGAACCCAGGCGCTTCACCCTCTACCCTAGACCAGTGAAACACTGTCTCTAAACATGCCCACATGCCTGTATCTATGCCCGTTTAAAGTTAACACTAAACCGAAATCTTCTGTCCCACTATTTTGCAGCATTTTAAAGAAGTACACTGGGAAAGATTTTTCTGCAAGGAAGAAACTGCAGGCGGCGTGGCTGAAATGAGAATATCATGCTGCATGAGCTCTTTGCCCTCAGATGTAGAAGTGTCATCAGTGGGCATCATAGAGAAACGGGACGTTAATAAGTGATCATCAACCTCTGTGAATTCCCTTTGTTCTAGACGCCTGACATAAAGAGGTGTCCTGAGTCACATAAACCTCCACCGACTGGTCTTAATGTGGCGCGGGAACATGCCGGTATAAGAGAATTCCGAAGAAGGCTGAACATCCACAATTGAATGGTCATTGCCAGAAATGAAGTGGCAGCCGGATCAGACTGGGAAACTTCAGCTTCCATTAGACAATGAAGATGTGAGAATCTGGTACGTCCACAATTCACGGGTTCCTTAGATCCTTGAAATTCCGTGTGGAATTTTAGTCAGAAAATGAAAACTCCGGAGCCTCCTGTTCAGCAGGCCCGGGTGTAGCTCCCATAGGCACACTTGTGCTCCTCTAGAATTTGGATAAAAATTGTTTACATTGGAATAAAGAACCTTGATCAAGCCAGGTGGGTCTTGACAAACGAAATTGCTGCGTGTGCCCGGTATACTGACAAGCACCAACCTGTGCTAGTCCATGGCGTATTCAGCACAGGAATCTGCATCCATTGAGCCAAGACAAAGGAAAGCTCAGGGAGGCAGCACTCCTGTGGAAAAGCATTTGTACTTCAAAGATGAGGCCAATGAGGTGAAAGGACAAACCCATGGCAAATAGTTTTCATCATTGGCAGAATTTCACGGAGCAATATTTCTGGGAGAGATACGGCACCACCTGAGGGAGGCACGCTCAACAAAACTAACTAGGGCAGGAGCCGGGTTGCCCCCAGGCACTAGGAGTGTCAGGCCTCAGCATTGTAAGGAGGGTTCACTGAAGTCCCTGAGTGAAGTTTTCTCCACTGTCCTACGTCTACGTTCCTAAAATTTACTCTGCTGTTTCTGATGATCCTGGGTTATGAACGGCCACCATTCACCGTTGTCCTTACACTCGTGCGTCTCCATTGACCTTAAAAGAAAGGGAGGACACGCAACTGCTGGCAGGTAAATTCAGCACACTTTGTCTCAACACAAAAGAGACAGCTCTGTGGTGACCCGTCTTCCACGGTAAAACATTTCCTAGCGAATAAGGAATCTTCCCATCGCAATGACAATATGAGAGAATTGCCACCGATGGATTTGCCGCTGTGCCTACAAACATCATCTTGAGGCCATACAGTAGTGAAGCACGGGAACCCAGGCGCTTCACCCTTTACCCTAGACCAGTGAAACACTGTCTCTAAAATGCCCCCATGCCTGTATCTATGCCCGTTTAAAGTTAACACTAAATCGAAATCTTCTGTCCCACTATTTTGCAGCATTTTAAAGAAGTACACTGGGAAAGATTTTTCTTCATGGAAGAAACTGCAGGCGGCGTGGCTGAAATGAGAATATCATGCTGCACGAGCTCTTTGCCTCAGATGTAGAAGTGTCATCAGTGGGCATCATAGAGAAACGGGACGTTAATAAGTGATCATCAACCTCTGCGAATTCCCTTTGTTCTAGACGCCTGACATAAAGAGGTGTCCTGAGTCACATAAACCTCCACCGACTGGTCTTAATATGGCGCGGGAACATGCCGGTATAAGAGAATTCCGAAGAAGGCTGAACGTCCACAATTTAATTGTCATTGCCAGAAATGAAGTGGCAACCGGATCAGACTGGGAAACTTAAGCTTCCATTAGACAATGAAGATGTGAGAATCTGGTACGTCCACAATTCACAGGTTCCTTAGATCCATGAAATTCCGTGTGGAATTTTAGTCAGAAAATGAAAACTCCGGAGCCTCCTGTTCAGCAGGCCCGGGTGTAGCTCCCATAGGCACACTTGTGCTCCTCTAGTATTTGGATAAAAATTGTTTTCACTGGAATAAAGAACCTTGATCAAGCCAGGTGGGTCTTGACAAACGAAATTGCTGCGTGTGCCCGGTATACTGACAAGCACCCACCTGTGCTAGTCCATGGCGTATTCAGCACAGGAATCTGCATCGATTGAGCCAAGACAAAGGAAAGCTCAGGGAGGCAGCACCGTGTGGAAAAGCATTTGTACTTCAAAGATGAGGCCAATGAGGTGAAAGGACAAACCCATGGCAAATAGTTTTCATCATCGGCAGAATTTCACGGAGCAATATTGCTGGGAGAGAAAAGGCACCACCTGAGGGAGGCACGCTCAACAAAACTACATAGGGCAGGAGCCGGGTTGCCCCCAGGCACTAGGCGTGTCAGGCCTCAGCATTGTAAGGAGGGTTCACTGAAGTCCCTGAGTGAAGTTTTCTCCGCTGTCCTACGTCTACGTTCCTAAAATTTACTCTGCGGTTTCTGATGATCCTGGGTTATGAACGGCCACCATTCACCGTAAACCTTACACTCGTGCATCTCCATCGACCTTAAAAGAAAGGGAGGACACGCAACTGCTGGCAGGTAAATTCAGCACACTTTGTCTCAACAAAAATAGACAGCTCTGTGGTGACCCGTCTTCCACGGTAAAACATTTCCTAGCGAATAAGGAATCTTCCCATCGCAATGACAATATGAGAGAATTGCCACCGATGGATTTGCCGCTGTGCCTACAAACATCATCTTGAGGCCATACAGTAGTGAAGCACGGGAACCCAGGCGCTTCACCCTTTACCCTAGACCAGTGAAACACTGTCTCTAAACATGCCCACATGCCTGTATCTATGCCCGTTTAAAGTTAACACTAAACCGAAATCTTCTGTCCCACTATTTTGCAGCATTTTAAAGAAGTACACTGGGAAAGATTTTTCTGCATGGAAGAAACTGCATGCTGCGTGGCTGAAATGAGAATATCATGCTGCACGAGCTCTTTGCCCTCAGATGTAGAAGTGTCATCAGTGGGCATCATAGAGAAACGGGACTTTAATAAGTGATCATCAACCTCTGTCAATTCCCTTTGTTCTAGACGCCTGACATAAAGAGGTGTCCTCATTCACATAAACCTCCACCGACTGGTCTTAATGTGGCGCGGGAACATGCGGTATAAGAGAATTCCGAAGAAGGCTGAACATCCACAATTGAATGGTCATTGCCAGAAATGCAGTGGCAGCCGGATCCGATTGGGAAACTTCAGCTTCCATTAGACAATGAATATGTGAGAATCTGGTACGTCCACAATTCACGGTTTCCTTAGATCCATGAAATTCCGTGTTGAATTTTAGTCAAAAAATGAAAACTCCGGAGCCTCTGTTCAGCAGGCCCGGGTGTAGCTCCCATAGGCACACTTGTGCTCCTCTAGAATTTGGATAAAAATCTTTTTCACGGGAATAAAGAACCTTGATCAAGCCAGGTGGGTATTGACAAACGAAATTGCTGCGTGTGCCCGGTATACTGACAAGCACCCACCTGTGCTAGTCCATGGCGTATTCAGCACAGGAATCTGCATCGATTGAGCCAAGACAAAGGAAAGTTCAGGGAGGCAGCACCCGTGTGGAAAAGCATTTGTACTTCAAAGATGAGGCCAATGAGGTGAAAGGACAAACCCATGGCAAATAGTTTTCATCATCGGCAGAATTTCACGGAGCAATATTGCTGGGAGAGAAAAGGCACCACCTGAGGGAGGCACGCTCAACAAAACTACATAGGGCAGGAGCCGGGTTGCCCCCAGGCACTAGGCGTGTCAGGCCTCAGCATTGTAAGGAGGGTTCACTGAAGTCCCTGAGTGAAGTTTTCTCCGCTGTCCTACGTCTACGTTCCTAAAATTTACTCTGCGGTTTCTGATGATCCTGGGTTATGAACGGCCACCATTCACCGTAAACCTTACACTCGTGCGTCTCCATCGACCTTAAAAGAAAGGGAGGACACGCAACTGCTGGCAGGTAAATTCAGCACACTTTGTCTCAACTAAAAAGAGACAGCTCTGTGGTGACCCGTCTTCCACGGTAAAACATTTCCTAGCGAATAAGGAATCTTCCCATCGCAATGACAATATGAGAGAATTGCCACCGATGGATTTGCCGCTGTGCCTACAAACATCATCTTGAGGCCATACAGTAGTGAAGCACGGGAACCCAGGCGCTTCACCCTCTACCCTAGACCAGTGAAACACTGTCTCTAAACATGCCCACATGCCTGTATCTATGCCCGTTTAAAGTTAACACTAAACCGAAATCTTCTGTCCCACTATTTTGCAGCATTTTAAAGAAGTACACTGGGAAAGATTTTTCTGCAAGGAAGAAACGGCAGGCGGCGTAGCTGAAATGAGAATATCATGCTGCATGAGCTCTTTGCCCTCAAATGTAGAAGTGTCATCAGTGGGCATCATAGAGAAACGGGACTTTAATAAGTGATCATCAACCTCTGTGAATTCCCTTTGTTCTAGACGCCTGACATAAAGAGGTGTCCTGAGTCACATAAACCTCCACCGACTGGTCTTAATGTGGCGCGGGAACATGCCGGTATAAGAGAATTCCGAAGAAGGCTGAACGTCCACAATTGAATGGTCATTGCCAGAAATGAAGTGGCAACCGGATCAGACTGGGAAACTTAAGCTTCCATTAGACAATGAAGATGTGAGAATCTGGTACGTCCACAATTCACGGGTTCCTTAGATCCATGAAATTCCGTGTGGAATTTTAGTCAGAAAATGAAAACTCCGGAGCCTCCTGTTCAGCAGGCCCGGGTGTAGCTCCCATAGGCACACTTGTGCTCCTCTAGAATTTGGATAAAAATTGTTTTCACTGGAATAAAGAACCTTGATCAAGCCAGGTGGGTCTTGACAAACGAAATTGCTGCGTGTGCCCGGTATACTGACAAGCACCCACCTGTGCTAGTCCATGGCGTATTCAGCACAGGAATCTGCATCGATTGAGCCAAGACAAAGGAAAGCTCAGGGAGGCAGCACCCATGTGGAAAAGCATTTGTACTTCAAAGATGAGGCCAATGAGGTGAAAGGACAAACCCATGGCAAATAGTTTTCATCATCGGCAGAATTTCACGGAGCAATATTGCTGGGAGAGAAAAGGCACCACCAGAGGGAGGCACGCTCAACAAATCTACCTAGGGCAGGAGCCGTGTTGCCCAAGGCACTAGGCGTGTCAGGCCTCAGCATTGTAAGGAGGGTTCACTGAAGTCCCTGAGTGAAGTTTTCTCCGCTGTCCTACGTCTACGTTCCTAAAATTTACTCTGCGGTTTCTGATGATCCTGGGTTATGAACGGCCACCATTCACCGTAAACCTTACACTCGTGCATCTCCATCGACCTTAAAAGAAAGGGAGGACACGCAACTGCTGGCAGGTAAATTCAGCACACTTTGTCTCAACAAAAAAGAGACAGCTCTGTGGTGACCCGTCTTCCACGGTAAAACATTTCCTAGCGAATAAGGAATCTTCCCATCGCAATGACAATATGAGAGAATTGCCACCGATGGATTTGCCGCTGTGCCTACAAACATCATCTTGAGGCCATACAGTAGTGAAGCACGGGAACCCAGGCGCTTCACCCTCTACCCTAGACCAGTGAAACACTGTCTCTAAACATGCCCACATGCCTGTATCTATGCCCATTTAAAGTTAATGCTAAACCGAAATCATCTGAACCACTATTTTGCAGCATTTTAAAGAAGTACACTGGGAAAGATTTTTCTGCATGGAAGAAACTGCAGGCGGCATGGCTGAAATGAGAATATCATACTGCACGAGCTCTTTGCCCTCAGATGTAGAAGTGTCATCAGTGGGCATCATAGAGAAACGGGATTTTAATAAGTGATCATCAACCTCTGCGAATTCCCTTTGTTCTAGATGCCTGACATAAAGAGGTGTCCTGAGTCACATAAACCTCCACCGACTGGGCTTAATGTGGCGCGGGAACATGGCAGTATAAGAGAATTCCGAAGAAGGCTGAACGTCCAAAATTGAATGGTCATTGCCAGAAATGAAGTGGCAGCCGGATCTGACTGGGAAACTTCAGCTTCCATTAGACAATGAAGATGTGAGAATCTGGTACGTCCACAATTCATGGTTTCCTTAGATCCATGAAATTCCGTGTGGAATTTTAGTCAGAAAATGAAAACTCCGGAGCCACCTGTTCAGCAGGCCCAGGCGTAGCTCCCATGGCACACTTTTGCTCCTCTAGAATTTGGATAAAAATTGTTTTCACTGGAATAAAGAACCTTGATCAAGCCAGGTGGGTCTTGACAAAGGAAATTGCTGCATGTGCCCTGTGTACTGACAAGCACCCACCTGTGCTAGTCCATGGCGTATTCAGCACAGAAATCTGCATCCATTGAGCCAAGACAAAGGAAAGCTCAGGGAGGCACCACCCGTGTGGAAAAGCATTTGTACTTCAAAGATGAGGCCAATGAGGTGAAAGGACAAACCCATGGCAAATAGTTTTCATCATCTGCAGAATTTCAGGGAGCAATATTGCTGGGAGAGAAAAGGCACCACGTGAGGAGGCACCCTCAACAAAACTACCTAGGGCAGGAGCCGGGTTGCCCCCAGGCACTAGGCGTATTAGGCCTCAGCATTGTAAGAAGGGTTCACTGAAGTCCCTGAGTGAAGTTTTCTCCGCTGTCCAAGTCTACGTTCCTAAAATTTACTCTGCGGTTTCTGATGATCCTGGGTTATGAACGGCCACCATTCACCGTTCTCCTTACACTCGTGCGTCTCCATCGACCTTAAAAGAAAGGGAGGACACGCAACTGCTGGCAGGTAAATTCAGCACATTTTGTCTCAACAAAAAAGAGACAGCTCTGTGGTGACCCGTCTTCCACAGTAAAACATTTCCTAGCGAATAAGGAGTCTTTCCATCGCAATGACAATATGAAAGAATTGCCACCGATGGATTTGCCGCTGTGCCTACAAACATCATCTTGAGGCCATACAGTAGTGAAGCACGGGAACCCAGGCGCTTCACCCTTTACCCTAGACCAGTGAAACACTGTCTCTAAACATGCCCACATGCCTGTATCTATGCCCGTTTAAAGTTAACACTAAACCGAAATCTTCTGTCCCACTATTTTGCAGCATTTTAAAGAAGTACACTGGGAAAGATTTTTCTGCAAGGAAGAAACTGCAGGTGGCGTGGCGGAAATGAGAATATCATGCTGCACGAGCTCTTTGCCCTCAGATGTAGAAGTGTCATCAGTGGGCATCATAGAGAAACGGGACTTTAATAAGTGATCATCAACCTCTGTGAATTCCCTTTGTTCTAGATGCCTGACATAAAGAGGTGTCCTGAGTCACATAAACCTCCACCGACTGGTCTTAATGTGGCGTGGGAACATGCCGGTATAAGAGAATTCCGAAGAAGGCTGAACGTCCACAATTGAATGGTCATTGCCAGAAATGAAGTGGCAGCCGGATGAGACTGGGAAACTTCAGCTTCCATTAGACAATGAAGATGTGAGAATCTGGTACGTCCACAATTCACGGTTTCCTTAGATCCATGAAATTCCGTGTGGAGTTTTAGTCAGAAAATGAAAACTCCGGAGCCTCTGTTCAGCAGGCCCTGGTGTAGCTCCCATAGGCACATTTGTGCTCCTCTAGAATTTGGATAAAAATTGTTTTCACTGGAATAAAGAACCTTGATCAAGCCAGGTGGGTCTTGACAAACGAAATTGCTGCGTGTGCCCGGTATACTGACAAGCACCCACCTGTGCTAGTCCATGGCGTATTCAGCACAGGAATCTGCATCAATTGAGCCAAGACAAAGGAAAGCTCAGGGAGGCAGCACCCGTGTGGAAAAGCATTTGTACTTCAAAGATGAGGCCAATGAGGTGAAAGGACAAACCCATGGCAAATAGTTTTCATCATCGGCAGAATTTCACGGAGCAATATTGCTGGGAGAGAAAAGGCACCACCTGAGGAGGCATGCTCAACAAAACTACCTAGGGCAGGAGCCGGTTTGCCCCCAGGCACTAGGCTTGTCAGGCCTCAGCATTGTAAGGAGGGTTCACTGAAGTCCCTGAGTGAAGTTTTCTCCGCTGTCCAATCTACGTTCCTAAAATTTACTCTGCGGTTTCTGATGATCCTGGGTAATGAACGGCCACCATTCACCGTTCTCCTTACACACGTGCGTCTCCATCGACCTTAAAAGAAAGGGAGGACACGCAACTGCTGGCAGGTAAATTCAGCACACTTTGTCTCAACAAAAAAGAGACAGCTCTGTGGTGACCCGTCTTCCATGGTAAAACATTTCCTAGCGAATAAGGAATCTTCACATCGCAATGACAATATGAGAGAATTGCCACCGATGGATTTGCCGCTGTGCCTACAAACATCATCTTGAGGCCATACAGTAGAGAAGCACGGGAACCCAGGCGCTTCACCCTTTACCCTAGACCAGTGAAACACTGTGTCTAAAATGCCCATATTCCTGTATCTATGCCCGTTTAAAGTTAATGCTAAACCGAAATCATCTGAACCACTATTTTGCAGCATTTTAAAGAAGTACACTGGGAAAGATTTTTCTGCATGGAAGAAACTGCAGGCGGCATGGCTGAAATCAGAATATCATGCTGCACGAGCTCTTTGCCCTCAGATGTAGAAGTGTCATCAGTGGGCATCATAGAGAAACGGGACTTTAAGAAGTTATCATCAACCTCTGTGAATTCCCTTTGTTCTAGATGCCTGACATAAAGAGGTGTCCTGAGTCACTAAACCTCCACCGACTGGTCTTAATGTGGCGCGGGAACATGGCGGTATTATAGAATTCCGAAGAAGGCTGAACGTCCAAAATTGAATGGTCATTGCCAGAAATTAAGTGGCAGCCGGATCTGACTGGGAAACTTCAGCTTCCATTAGACAATGAAGATGTGAGAATCTGGTACGTCCACAATTCATGGTTTCCTTAGATCCATGAAATTCCGTGTGGAATTTTAGTCAGAAAATGAAAACTCCGGAGCCACCTGTTCAGCAGGCCAGGGTGTACCTCCCATAGGCACACTTTTGCTTCTCTAGAATTTGGATAAAATTTGTTTTCACTGGAATAAAGAACCTTGATCAAGCAGGTGGGTCTTGACAAACGAAATTGCTGCATGTGCCCGGTATACTGACAAGCACCCACCTGTGCTAGTCCATGGCGTATTCAGCACAGGAATCTGCATTGATTGAGCCAAGACAAAGGAAAGCTCAGGGAGGCAGCACCCGTGTGGAAAAGCATTTGTACTTCAAAGATGAGGCCAATGAGGTGAAAGGACAAACCCATGGCAAATAGTTTTCATCATCGGCAGAATTTCACGGAGCAATATTGCTGGGAGAGAAAAGGCACCACCAGAGGGAGGCACGCTCAACAAATCTACCTAGGGCAGGAGCCGTGTTGCCCAAGGCACTAGGCGTGTCAGGCCTCAGCATTGTAAGGAGGGTTCACTGAAGTCTCTGAGTGAAGTTATCTCCGCAATCCTACGTCTACGTTCCTAAAATTTACTCTGCGGTTTCTGATGATCCTGGGTTATGAACGGCCATCATTCACCGTTCTCCTTACACTCGTGCGTCTCCATCGACCTTAAAAGAAAGGGAGGACACGCAACTGCTGGCAGGTAAATTCAGCACACTTTGTCTTAACATAAAAGAGACAGCTCTGTGGTGACCCGTCTTCCACGGTAAAACATTTCCTAGCGAATAAGGAATCTTCCCATCGCAATGACAATATGAGAGAATTGCCACCGATGGATTTGCCGCTGTGCCTACAAACATCATCTTGAGGCCATACAGTAGTGAAGCACGGGAACCCAGGCGCTTCACCCTTTACCCTAGACCAGTGAAACACTGTCTCTAACATGCCCACATTCCTGTATCTATGCCCGTTTAAAGTTAATGCTAAACCGAAATCATCTGAACCACTATTTTGCAGCATTTTAAAGAAGTACACTGGGAAAGATTTTTCTGCATGGAAGAAACTGCAGGCGTCATGGCTGAAATGAGAATATCATGCTGCACGAGCTCTTTGCCCTCAGATGTAGAAGTGTCATCAGTGGGCATCATAGAGAAACGGGACTTTAAGAAGTGATCATCAACCTCTGTGAATTCCCTTTGTTCTACATGCCTGACATAAAGAGGTGTCCTGAGTCACATAAACCTCCACCGACTGGTCTTAATGTGGCGCGGGAACATGCCGGTATAAGAGAATTCCGAAGAAGGCTGAACGTCCACAATTGAATGGTCATTGCCAGAAATGAAGTGGCAGCCGGATCAGACTGGGAAACTTCAGCTTCCATTAGACAATGAAGATGTGAGAATCTGGTACGTCCACAATTCACGGTTTCCTTAGATCCATGAAATTCCGTGTGGAATTTTAGTCAGAAAATGAAAACTCCGGAACCTCCTGTTCAGCAGGCCCGGGTGTAGCTCCCATAGGCACACTTGTGCTCCTCTAGAATTTGGATAAAAATCGTTTTCACTGGAATAAAGAACCTTGATCAAGCCAGGTGGGTCTTGACAAACGAAATTGCTGCGTGTGCCCGGTATACTGACAAGCACCCACCTGTGCTAGTCCATGGCGTATTCAGCACAGGAATCTGCATCGATTGAGCCTAGACAAAGGAAAGCTCAGGGAGGCAGCACCCGTGTGGAAAAGCATTTGTACTTCAAAGATGAGGCCAATGAGGTGAAAGGACAAACCCATGGCAAATAGTTTTCATCATCAGCAGAATTTCACGGAGCAATATTGCTGGGAGAGAAAAGGCACCACCTGAGGAGGCACGCTCAACAAAACTACCTAGGGCAGGAGCCGGTTTGCCCCCAGGCACTAGGCTTGTCAGGCCTCAGCATTGTAAGGAGGGTTCACTGAAGTCCCTGTGTGAAGTTTTCTCCGCTGTCCAATCTACGTTCCTAAAATTTACTCTGCGGTTTCTGATGATCCTGGGTAATGAACGGCCACCATTCACCGTTCTCCTTACACACGTGCGTCTCCATCGACCTTAAAAGAAAGGGAGGACACGCAACTGCTGGCAGGTAAATTCAGCACACTTTGTCTCAACAAAAAAGAGACAGCTCTGTGGTGACCCGTCTTCCATGGTAAAACATTTCCTAGCGAATAAGGAATCTTCACTTCGCAATGACAATATGAGAGAATTGCCACCGATGGATTTGCCGCTGTGCTTACAAACATCATCTTGAGGCCATACAGTAGAGAAGCACGGGAACCCAGGCGCTTCACCCTTTACCCTAGACCAGTGAAACACTGTGTCTAAAATGCCCATATTCCTGTATCTATGCCCGTTTAAAGTTAATGCTAAACCGAAATCATCTGAACCACTATTTTGCAGCATTTTAAAGAAGTACACTGGGAAAGATTTTTCTGCATGGAAGAAACTGCAGGCGGCGTGGCTGAAATGAGAATATCATGCTGCACGAGCTCTTTGCCCTCAGATGTAGAAGTGTCATCAGTGGGCATCATAGAGAAACGGGACTTTAAGAAGTGATCATCAACCTCTGTGAATTCCCTTTGTTCTACATGCCTGACATAAAGAGGTGTCCTGAGTCACATAAACCTCCACCGACTGGTCTTAATGTGGCGCGGGAACATGGCGGTATTATAGAATTCCGAAGAAGGCTGAACGTCCACAATTGAATGGTCATTGCCAGAAATGAAGTGGCAGCCGGATCTGACTGGGAAACTTCAGCTTCCATTAGACAATGAAGATGTGAGAATCTGGTACGTCCACAATTCATGGTTTCCTTAGATCCATGAAATTCCGTGTGGAATTTTAGTCAGAAAATGAAAACTCCGGAGCCACCTGTTCAGCAGGCCTGGGTGTAGCTCCCATAGGCACACTTTTGCTCCTCTAGAATTTGGATAAAAATTGTTTTCACTGGAATAAAGAACCTTGATCAAGCCAGGTGGGTCTTGACAAACGAAATTGCTGCATGTGCCCGGTATACTGACAAGCACCCACCTGTGCTAGTCCATGGCGTATTCAGCACAGGAATCTGCATTGATTGAGCCAAGACAAAGGAAAGCTCAGGTAGGCAGCACCCGTGTGGAAAAGCATTTGTACTTCAAAGATGAGGCCAATGAGGTGAAAGGACAAACCCATGGCAAATAGTTTTCATCATCGGCAGAATTTCACGGAGCAATATTGCTGGGAGAGAAAAGGCACCACCAGAGGGAGGCACGCTCAACAAATCTACCTAGGGCAGGAGCCGTGTTGCCCAAGGCACTAGGCGTGTCAGGCCTCAGCATTGTAAGGAGGGTTCACTGAAGTCCCTGAGTGAAGTTATCTCCGCAATCCTACGTCTATGTTCCTAAAATTTACTCTGCGGTTTCTGATGATCCTGGGTTATGAACGGCCACCATTCACCGTTCTCCTTACACTCGTGCGTCTCCATCGACCTTAAAAGAAAGGGAGGACACGCAACTGCTGGCAGGTAAATTCAGCACACTTTGTCTTAACATAAAAGAGACAGCTCTGTGGTGACCCGTCTTCCAAGGTAAAACATTTCCTAGCGAATAAGGAATCTTCCCATCGCAATGACAATATGAGAGAATTGCCACCGATGGATTTGCCGCTGTGCCTAAAAACATCATCTTGAGGCCATGCAGTAGTGAAGCACGGGAACCCAGGCGCTTCACCCTTTACCGTAGACCAGTGAAACACTGTCTCTAAAATGCCCACATTCCTGTATCTATGCCCGTTTAAAGTTAATGCTAAACCGAAATCATCTGAACCACTATTTTGCAGCATTTTAAAGAAGTACACTGGGAAAGATTTTCTGCATGGAAGAAAATGCAGGCGTCATGGCTGAAATGACAATATCATGCTGCACGAGCTCTTTGCCCTCAGATGTAGAAGTGTCATCAGTGGGCATCATAGAGAAACGGGACTTTAAGAAGTGATCATCAACCTCTGTGAATTCCCTTTGTTCTACATGCCTGACATAAAGAGGTGTCCTGAGTCACATAAACCTCCACCGACTGGTCTTAATGTGGCGCGGGAACATGGCGGTATTATAGAATTCCGAAGAAGGCTGAACGTCCACAATTGAATGGTCATTGCCAGAAATGAAGTGGCAGCCGGATCAGACTGGGAAACTTCAGCTTCCATTAGACAATGAAGATGTGAGAATCTGGTACGTCCACAATTCACGGTTTCCTTAGATCCATGAAATTCCGTGTGGAATTTTAGTCAGAAAATGAAAACTCCGGAACCTCCTGTTCAGCAGGCCCGGGTGTAGCTCCCATAGGCACACTTGTGCTCCTCTAGAATTTGGATAAAAATCGTTTTCACTGGAATAAAGAACCTTGATCAAGCCAGGTGGGTCTTGACAAACGAAATTGCTGCGTGTGCCCGGTATACTGACAAGCACCCACCTGTGCTAGTCCATGGCGTATTCAGCACAGGAATCTGCATCGATTGAGCCTAGACAAAGGAAAGCTCAGGGAGGCAGCACCCGTGTGGAAAAGCATTTGTACTTCAAAGATGAGGCCAATGAGGTGAAAGGACAAACCCATGGCAAATAGTTTTCATCATCAGCAGAATTTCACGGAGCAATATTGCTGGGAGAGAAAAGGCACCACCTGAGGAGGCACGCTCAACAAAACTACCTAGGGCAGGAGCCGGTTTGCCCCCAGGCACTAGGCTTGTCAGGCCTCAGCATTGTAAGGAGGGTTCACTGAAGTCCCTGTGTGAAGTTTTCTCCGCTGTCCAATCTACGTTCCTAAAATTTACTCTGCGGTTTCTGATGATCCTGGGTAATGAACGGCCACCATTCACCGTTCTCCTTACACACGTGCGTCTCCATCGACCTTAAAAGAAAGGGAGGACACGTAACTGCTGGCAGGTAAATTCAGCACACTTTGTCTCAACAAAAAAGAGACAGCTCTGTGGTGACCCGTCTTCCATGGTAAAACATTTCCTAGCGAATAAGGAATCTTCACTTCGCAATGACAATATGAGAGAATTGCCACCGATGGATTTGCCGCTGTGCTTACAAACATCATCTTGAGGCCATACAGTAGAGAAGCACGGGAACCCAGGCGCTTCACCCTTTACCCTAGACCAGTGAAACACTGTGTCTAAAATGCCCATATTCCTGTATCTATGCCCATTTAAAGTTAATGCTAAACCGAAATCATCTGAACCACTATTTTGCAGCATTTTAAAGAAGTACACTGGGAAAGATTTTTCTGCATGGAAGAAACTGCAGGCGGCATGGCTGAAATGAGAATATCATGCTGCACGAGCTCTTTGCCCTCAGATGTAGAAGTGTCATCAGTGGGCATCATAGAGAAACGGGACTTTAAGAAGTGATCATCAACCTCTGTGAATTCCCTTTGTTCTACATGCCTGACATAAAGAGGTGTCCTGAGTCACATAAACCTCCACCGACTGGTCTTAATGTGGCGCGGGAACATGGCGGTATTATAGAATTCCGAAGAAGGCTGAACGTCCACAATTGAATGGTCATTGCCAGAAATGAAGTGGCAGCCGGATCTGACTGGGAAACTTCAGCTTCCATTAGACAATGAAGATGTGAGAATCTGGTACGTCCACAATTCATGGTTTCCTTAGATCCATGAAATTCCGTGTGGAATTTTAGTCAGAAAATGAAAACTCCGGAGCCACCTGTTCAGCAGGCCTGGGTGTAGCTCCCATAGGCACACTTTTGCTCCTCTAGAATTTGGATAAAAATTGTTTTCACTGGAATAAAGAACCTTGATCAAGCCAGGTGGGTCTTGACAAACGAAATTGCTGCATGTGCCCGGTATACTGACAAGCACCCACCTGTGCTAGTCCATGGCGTATTCAGCACAGGAATCTGCATTGATTGAGCCAAGACAAAGGAAAGCTCAGGGAGGCAGCACCCGTGTGGAAAAGCATTTGTACTTCAAAGATGAGGCCAATGAGGTGAAAGGACAAACCCATGGCAAATAGTTTTCATCATCGGCAGAATTTCACGGAGCAATATTGCTGGGAGAGAAAAGGCACCACCAGAGGGAGGCACGCTCAACAAATCTACCTAGGGCAGGAGCCGTGTTGCCCAAGGCACTAGGCGTGTCAGGCCTCAGCATTGTAAGGAGGGTTCACTGAAGTCCCTGAGTGAAGTTATCTCCGCAATCCTACGTCTACGTTCCTAAAATTTACTCTGCGGTTTCTGATGATCCTGGGTTATGAACGGCCACCATTCACCGTTCTCCTTACACTCGTGCGTCTCCATCGACCTTAAAAGAAAGGGAGGACACGCAACTGCTGGCAGGTAAATTCAGCACACTTTGTCTTAACATAAAAGAGACAGCTCTGTGGTGACCCGTCTTCCACGGTAAAACATTTCCTAGCGAATAAGGTATCTTCCCATCGCAATGACAATATGAGAGAATTGCCACCGATGGATTTGCCGCTGTGCCTAAAAACATCATCTTGAGGCCATGCAGTAGTGAAGCACGGGAACCCAGGCGCTTCACCCTTTACCCTAGACCAGTGAAACACTGTCTCTAAAATGCCCACATTCCTGTATCTATGCCCGTTTAAAGTTAATGCTAAACCGAAATCATCTGAACCACTATTTTGCAGCATTTTAAAGAAGTACACTGGGAAAGATTTTCTGCATGGAAGAAAATGCAGGCGTCATGGCTGAAATGACAATATCATGCTGCACGAGCTCTTTGCCCTCAGATGTAGAAGTGTCATCAGTGGGCATCATAGAGAAACGGGACTTTAATAAGTGATCATCAACCTCTGTGAATTCCCTTTGTTCTAGATGCCTGACATAAAGAGGTGTCCTGAGTCACATAAACCTCCACCGACTGGTCTTAATGTGGCGCGGGAACATGCCGGTATAAGAGAATTCCAAAGAAGGCTGAACGTCCACAATTGAATGGTCATTGCCAGAAATGAAGTGGCAGCCGGATCAGACTGGAAAACTTCAGCTTCCATTAGACAATGAAGATGTGAGAATCTGGTACGTCCACAATTCACGGTTTCCTTAGATCCATGAAATTCCGTGTGGAGTTTTAGTCAGAAAATGAAAACTTCGGAGCCTCTGTTCAGCAGGCCCTGGTGTAGCTCCCATAGGCACATTTGTGCTCCTCTAGAATTTGGATAAAAATCGTTTTCACTGGAATAAAGAACCTTGATCAAGCCAGGTGGGTCTTGACAAAGGAAATTGCTGCATGTACCCTGTGTACTGACAAGCACCCACCTGTGCTAGTCCATGGCGTATTCAGCACAGAAATCTGCATCCATTGAGCCAAGACAAAGGAAAGCTCAGGGAGGCAGCACCCATGTGGAAAAGCATTTGTACTTCAAAGATGAGGCCAATGAGGTGAAAGGACAAACCCATGGCAAATAGTTTTCATCATCTGCAGAATTTCAGGGAGCAATATTGCTGGGAGAGAAAAGGCACCACGTGAGGAGGCACCCTCAACAAAACTACCTAGGGCAAGAGCCGGGTTGCCCCCAGGCACTAGGCGTATTAGGCCTCAGCATTGTAAGGAGGGTTCACTGAAGTCCCTGAGTGAAGTTTTCTCCGCTGTCCAAGTCTACGTTCCTAAAATTTACTCTGCGGTTTCTGATGTTCCTGGGTTATGAACGGCCACCATTCACCGTTCTCCTTACACTCGTGCGTCTCCATCGACCTTAAAAGAAAGGGAGGACACGCAACTGCTGGCAGGTAAATTCAGCACATTTTGTCTCAACAAAAAAGAGACAGCTCTGTGGTGACCCGTCTTCCACAGTAAAACATTTCCTAGCGAATAAGGAGTCTTCCCATCCCAATGACAATATGAGAGAATTGCCACCGATGGATTTGCCGCTGTGCCTACAAACATCATCTTGAGGCCATACAGTAGTGAAGCACGGGAACCCAGGCGCTTCACCCTTTACCCTAGACCAGTGAAACACTGTCTCTAAACATGCCCACATGCCTGTATCTATGCCCGTTTAAAGTTAACACTAAACTGAAATCTTCTGTCCCACTATTTTGCAGCATTTTAAAGAAGTACACTGGGAAAGATTTTTCTGCAAGGAAGAAACTGCAGGTGGCGTCGCTGAAATGAGAATATCATGCTGCACGAGCTCTTTGCCCTCAGATGTAGAAGTGTCATCAGTGGGCATCATAGAGAAACGGGACTTTAATAAGTGATCATCAACCTCTGTGAATTCCCTTTGTTCTAGACGCCTGACATAAAGAGGTGTCCTGAGTCACATAAACCTCCACCGACTGGTCTTAATGTGGCGTGGGAACATGCCGGTATAAGAGAATTCCAAAGAAGGCTGAACGTCCACAATTGAATGGTCATTGCCAGAAATGAAGTGGCAGCCGGATCAGACTGGAAAACTTCAGCTTCCATTAGACAATGAAGATGTGAGAATCTGGTACGTCCACAATTCACGGTTTCCTTAGATCCATGAAATTCCGTGTGGAGTTTTAGTCAGAAAATGAAAACGCCGGAGCCTCTGTTCGGCAGACCCTGGTGTAGCTCCCATAGGCACATTTGTGCTCCTCTAGAATTTGGATAAAAATTGTTTTCACTGGAATAAAGAACCTTGATCAAGCCAGGTGGGTTTTCACAAACGAAATTGCTGCGTGTGCCCGGTATACTGACAAGCACCCACCTGTGCTAGTCCATGGCGTATTCAGCACAGGAATCTGCATTGATTGATCCAAGACAAAGGAAAGCTCAGGGAGGCAGCACCCCTGTGGAAAAGCATTTGTACTTCAAAGATGAGGCCAATGAGGTGAAAGGACGAACCCATGGCAAATAGTTTTCATCATTGGCAGAATTTCACGGAGCAATATTGCTGGGAGAGAAAAGGCACCACCTGAGGGAGGCACACTCAACAAAACTAACTAGGGCAGGAGCCGGGTTGCCCCCAGGCACTACGCATGTCAGGCCTCAGCATTGTAAGGAGGGTTCACTGAAGTCCCTGAGTGAAGTTTTCTCCACTGTCCTACGTCTACGTTCCTAAAATTTACTCTGCGGTTTCTGATGATCCTGGGTTATGAACGGCCACCATTCACCGTTCTCCTTACACTCGTGCGTCTCCATCGACCTTAAAAGAAAGGGAGGACACACAACTGCTGGCAGGTAAATTCAGCACATTTTGTCTCAACAAAAAAGAGACAGCTCTGTGGTGACCCGTCTTCCACGGTAAAACATTTCCTAGCGAATAAGGAATCTTCCCATCGCAATGACAATATGAGAGAATTGCCACCGATGGGTTTGCCGCTGTGCCTACAAACATCATCTTGAGACCATACAGTAGTGAAGCACGGGAACCCAGGCGCTTCACCCTGTATCCTAGACCAGTGAAACATTGTCTCTAAACATGCCCACATGCCTGTATCTATGCCCGTTTAAAGTTAACACTAAACCGAAATATTCTGTCCCACTATTTTGCAGCATTTTAAGGAAGTACACTGGGAAAGGTTTTTCTGCAAGGAAGAAACTGCAGGCGGCGTGGCTGAAATGAGAATATCATCCTGCACGAGCTCTTTGCCCTCAGATGTAGAAGTGTCATCAGTGGGCATCATAGAGAAACGGGACTTTAATAAGTGATCATCAACCTCTGTGAATTCCCTTTGTTCTAGACCCCTGACATAAAGAGGTGTCCTGAGTCACATAAACCTCCACCGACTGGTCTTAATGTGGCGCGGGAACATGCCGGTATAAGAGAATTCAAAAGAAGGCTGAACGTCCACAATTGAATGGTCATTGCCAGAAATGAAGTGGCAGCCGGATCAGACTGGAAAACTTCAGCTTCCATTAGACAATGAAGATGTGAGAATCTGGTACGTCCACAATTCACGGTTTCCTTAGATCCATGAAATTCCGTGTGGAGTTTTAGTCAGAAAATGAAAACTCCGGAGCCTCTGTTCAGCAGGCCCTGGTGTAGCTCCCATAGGCACATTTGTGCTCCTCTAGAATTTGGATAAAAATTGTTTTCACTGGAATAAAGAACCTTGATCAAGCCAGGTGGGTCTTGAAAAACGAAATTGCTGCGTGTGCCCGGTATACTGACAAGCACCCACCTGTGCTAGTCCATGGCGTATTCAGCACAGGAATCTGCATCAATTGAGCCAAGACAAAGGAAAGCTCAGGGAGGCAGCACCCGTGTGGAAAAGCATTTGTACTTCAAAGATGAGGCCAATGAGGTGAAAGGACAAAACCATGGCAAATAGTTTTCATCATTGGCAGAATTTCACGGAGCAATATTGCTGGGAGAGAAAAGGCACCACCTGAGGGAGGCACGCTCAACAAAACTACATAGGGCAGGAGCCGGGTTGCCCCCAGGCACTAGGCGTGTCAGGCCTCAGCATTGTAAGGAGGGTTCACTGAAGTCCCTGAGTAAAGTTTTCTCCGCTGTCCTACGTCTACGTTCCTAAAATTTACTCTGCGGTTTCTGATGATCCTGGGTTATGAACGGCCACCATTCACCGTAAACCTTACACTCGTGCATCTCCATCGACCTTAAAAGAAAGGGAGGACACGCAACTGCTGGCAGGTAAATTCAGCACACTTTGTCTCAACAAAAAAGAGACAGCTCTGTGGTGACCCGTCTTCCACGGTAAAACATTTCCTAGCGAATAAGGAATCTTCCCATCGCAATGACAATATGAGAGAATTGCCACCGATGGATTTGTCGCTGTGCCTACAAACATCATCTTGAGGCCATACAGTAGTGAAGCACGGGAACCCAGGCGCTTCACCCTTTACCCTAGACCAGTGAAACACTGTCTCTAAAATGCCCACATGCCTGTATTTATGCCCATTTAAAGTTAACACTAAACCGAAATCTTCTGTCCCACTATTTTGCAGCATTTTAAAGAAGTACACTGGGAAAGATTTTTCTGCAAGGAAGAAACGGCAGGCGGCGTGGCTGAAATGAGAATATCATGCTGCACGAGCTCTTTGCCCTCAGATGTAGAAATGTCATCAGTGGGCATCATAGAGAAACGGGACTTAAATAAGTGATCATCAACCTCTGTGAAATCCCTTTGTTCTAGACGCCTGACATAAAGAGGTGTCCTGAGTCACATAAACCTCCACCGACTAATTGAATGGTCATTGCCAGAAATGAAGTGGCAGCGGATCAGACTGGGAAACTTCAGCTTCCATTAGACAATGAAGATGTGAGAATCTGGTGTTCCACAATTCACGGTTTCCTTAGATCCATGAAATTCCGTGTGGAATTTTAGTCAGAAAATGAAAACTCCGCAGCCTCCTGTTCAGCAGGCCCGGGTGTAGCTCCCATAGGCACACTTGTGCTCCTCTAGAATTTGGATAAAAATTGTTTTCACTGGAATAAAGAACCGTGATCAAGCCAGGTGGGTCTTGACAAACGAAATTGCTGCGTGTGCCTGGTATACTGACAAGCACCAACCTGTGCTAGTCCATGGCGTATTCAGCACAGGAATCTGCATTGATTGATCCAAGACAAAGGAAAGCTCAGGGAGGCAGCACCCCTGTGGAAAAGCATTTGTACTTCAAAGATGAGGCCAATGAGGTGAAAGGACAAACCCATGGCAAAAAGTTTTCATCATTGGCAGAATTTCACGGAGCAATATTGCTGGGAGAGAAAAGGCACCACCTGAGGGCGGCACGCTCAACAAAACTACATAGGGCAGGAGCCGGGTTGCCCCCAGGCACTAGGCATGTCAGGCCTCAGCATTGTAAGGAGGGTTCACTGAAGTCCCTGAGTGAAGTTTTCTCCGCTATCCTACGTCTACGTTCCTAAAATTTACTCTGCGGTTTCTGATGA
Organism: Tenrec ecaudatus; assembly: GCF_050624435.1. Classification (NCBI taxonomy): domain Eukaryota; kingdom Metazoa; phylum Chordata; class Mammalia; order Afrosoricida; family Tenrecidae; genus Tenrec; species Tenrec ecaudatus. Next base: position 339,428 of record NW_027457612.1, read on the forward strand.
TCCTGGGTTATGAACGGCCACCATTCACCGTTCTCCTTACACTAGTACGTCTCCATCGACCTTAAAAGAAAGGGAGGACATGCAACTGCTGGCAGGTAAATTCAGCACACTTTGTCTCAACAAAAATAGACAGCTCTGTGGTGACCCGTCTTCCACGGTAAAACATTTCCTAGCGAATAAGGAATCTTCCCATCGCAATGACAATATGAGAGAATTGCCACCGATGGATTTGCCGCTGTGCCTACAAACATCATCTTGAGGCCATACAGTAGTGAAGCACGGGAACCCAGGCGCTTCACCCTTTAACCTAGACCAGTGAAACACTGTCTCTAAAATGCCCACATACCTGTATCTATGCCCATTTAATGTTAACACTAAACCGAAATCTTATGTCCCACTTTTTGCAGCATTTTAAAGAAGTACACTGGGAAAGATTTTTCTGCATGGAAGAAACGGCAGGCGGCGTGGCTGAAATGAGAATATCATGCTGCACGAGCTCTTTGCCTCAGATGTAGAATTGTCATCAGTGGGCATCATAGAGAAACGGGACGTTAATAAGTGATCATCAACCTCTGTGAATTCCCTTTGTTCTAGACGCCTGACATAAAGAGGTGTCCTGAGTCACATAAACCTCCACCGAGTGGTCTTAATGTGGCGCGGGAACATGCCGGTATAAGAGAATTCCGAAGAAGGCTGAACGTCCACAATTGAATGGTCATTGCCAGAAATGAAGTGGCAGCCGGATCAGACTGGGAAACTTCAGCTTCCATTAGACAATGAAGATGTGAGAATCTGGTACGTCCACAATTCACGGTTTCCTTAGATCCATGAAATTCCGTGTGGAATTTTAGTCAGAAAATGAAAACTCCGGAACCTCCTGTTCAGCAGGCCCGGGTGTAGCTCCCATAGGCACACTTGTGCTCCTCTAGAATTTGGATAAAAATCGTTTTCACTGGAATAAAGAACCTTGATCAAGCCAGGTGGGTCTTGACAAACGAAATTGCTGCGTGTGCCCGGTATACTGACAAGCACCCACCTGTGCTAGTCCATGGCGTATTCAGCACAGGAATCTGCATCGATTGAGCCTAGACAAAGGAAAGCTCAGGGAGGCAGCACCCGTGTGGAAAAGCATTTGTACTTCAAAGATGAGGCCAATGAGGTGAAAGGACAAACCCATGGCAAATAGTTTTCATCATCAGCAGAATTTCACGGAGCAATATTGCTGGGAGAGAAAAGGCACCACCTGAGGAGGCACGCTCAACAAAACTACCTAGGGCAGGATCCGGTTTGCCCCCAGGCACTAGGCTTGTCAGGCCTCAGCATTGTAAGGAGGGTTCACTGAAGTCCCTGTGTGAAGTTTTCTCCGCTGTCCAATCTACGTTCCTAAAATTTACTCTGCGGTTTCTGATGATCCTGGGTAATGAACGGCCACCATTCACCGTTCTCCTTACACACGTGCGTCTCCATCGACCTTAAAAGAAAGGGAGGACACGCAACTGCTGGCAGGTAAATTCAGCACACTTTGTCTCAACAAAAAAGAGACAGCTCTGTGGTGACCCGTCTTCCATGGTAAAACATTTCCTAGCGAATAAGGAATCTTCACATCGCAATGACAATATGAGAGAATTGCCACCGATGGATTTGCCGCTGTGCTTACAAACATCATCTTGAGGCCATACAGTAGAGAAGCACGGGAACCCAGGCGCTTCACCCTTTACCCTAGACCAGTAAAACACTGTGTCTAAAATGCCCATATTCCTGTATCTATGCCCGTTTAAAATTAATGCTAAACCGAAATCATCTGAACCACTATTTTGCAGCATTTTAAAGAAGTACACTGGGAAAGATTTTTCTGCATGGAAGAAACTGCAGGCGGCATGGCTGAAATGAGAATATCATGCTGCACGAGCTCTTTGCCCTCAGATGTAGAAGTGTCATCAGTGGGCATCATAGAGAAACGGGACTTTAATAAGTGATCATCAACCTCTGTGAATTCCCTTTGTTCTAGACGCCTGACATAAAGAGGTGTCCTGAGTCACATAAACCTCCACCGAGTGGTCTTAATGTGGCGCGGGAACATGCCGGTATAAGAGAATTCCGAAGAAGGCTGAACGTCCACAATTGAATGGTCATTGCCAGAAATGAAGTGGCAGCCGGATCAGACTGGGAAACTTCAGCTTCCATTAGACAATGAAGATGTGAGAATCTGGTACGTCCACAATTCACGGTTTCCTTAGATCCATGAAATTCCGTGTGGAATTTTAGTCAGAAAATGAAAACTCCGGAACCTCCTGTTCAGCAGGCCCGGGTGTAGCTCCCATAGGCACACTTGTGCTCCTCTAGAATTTGGATAAAAATCGTTTTCACTGGAATAAAGAACCTTGATCAAGCCAGGTGGGTCTTGACAAACGAAATTGCTGCGTGTGCCCAGTATACTGACAAGCACCCACCTGTGCTAGTCCATGGCGTATTCAGCACAGGAATCTGCATCGATTGAGCCTAGACAAAGGAAAGCTCAGGGAGGCAGCACCCGTGTGGAAAAGCATTTGTACTTCAAAGATGAGGCCAATGAGGTGAAAGGACAAACCCATGGCAAATAGTTTTCATCATCAGCAGAATTTCACGGAGCAATATTGCTGGGAGAGAAAAGGCACCACCTGAGGAGGCACGCTCAACAAAACTACCTAGGGCAGGAGCCGGTTTGCCCCCAGGCACTAGGCTTGTCAGGCCTCAGCATTGTAAGGAGGGTTCACTGAAGTCCCTGTGTGAAGTTTTCTCCGCTGTCCAATCTACGTTCCTAAAATTTACTCTGCGGTTTCTGATGATCCTGGGTAATGAACGGCCACCATTCACCGTTCTCCTTACACACGTGCGTCTCCATCGACCTTAAAAGAAAGGGAGGACACGCAACTGCTGGCAGGTAAATTCAGCACACTTTGTCTCAACAAAAAAGAGACAGCTCTGTGGTGACCCGTCTTCCATGGTAAAACATTTCCTAGCGAATAAGGAATCTTCCCATCGCAATGACAATATGAGAGAATTGCCACCGATGGATTTGCCGCTGTGCTTACAAACATCATCTTGAGGCCATACAGTAGAGAAGCACGGGAACCCAGGCGCTTCACCCTTTACCCTAGACCAGTGAAACACTGTGTCTAAAATGCCCATATTCCTGTATCTATGCCCGTTTAAAGTTAATGCTAAACCGAAATCATCTGAACCACTATTTTGCAGCATTTTAAAGAAGTACACTGGGAAAGATTTTTCTGCATGGAAGAAACTGCAGGCGGCATGGCTGAAATGAGAATATCATGCTGCACGAGCTCTTTGCCCTCAGATGTAGAAGTGTCATCAGTGGGCATCATAGAGAAACGGGACTTTAAGAAGTGATCATCAACCTCTGTGAATTCCCTTTGTTCTACATGCCTGACATAAAGAGGTGTCCTGAGTCACATAAACCTCCACCGACTGGTCTTAATGTGGCGCGGGAACATGGCGGTATTATAGAATTCCGAAGAAGGCTGAACGTCCACAATTGAATGGTCATTGCCAGAAATGAAGTGGCAGCCGGATCTGACTGGGAAACTTCAGCTTCCATTAGACAATGAAGATGTGAGAATCTGGTACGTCCACAATTCATGGTTTCCTTAGATCCATGAAATTCCGTGTGGAATTTTAGTCAGAAAATGAAAACTCCGGAGCCACCTGTTCAGCAGGCCTGGGTGTAGCTCCCATAGGCACACTTTTGCTCCGCTAGAATTTGGATAAAAATTGTTTTCACTGGAATAAAGAACCTTGATCAAGCCAGGTGGGTCTTGACAAACGAAATTGCTGCATGTGCCCGGTATACTGACAAGCACCCACCTGTGCTAGTCCATGGCGTATTCAGCACAGGAATCTGCATTGATTGAGCCAAGACAAAGGAAAGCTCAGGGAGGCAGCACCCGTGTGGAAAAGCATTTGTACTTCAAAGATGAGGCCAATGAGGTGAAAGGACAAACCCATGGCAAATAGTTTTCATCATCGGCAGAATTTCACGGAGCAATATTGCTGGGAGAGAAAAGGCACCACCAGAGGGAGGCACGCTCAACAAATCTACCTAGGGCAGGAGCCGTGTTGCCCAAGGCACTAGGCGTGTCAGGCCTCAGCATTGTAAGGAGGGTTCACTGAAGTCCCTGAGTGAAGTTATCTCCGCAATCCTACGTCTACGTTCCTAAAATTTACTCTGCGGTTTCTGATGATCCTGGGTTATGAACGGCCACCATTCACCGTTCTCCTTACACTCGTGCGTCTCCATCGACCTTAAAAGAAAGGGAGGACACGCAACTGCTGGCAGGTAAATTCAGCACACTTTGTCTTAACATAAAAGAGACAGCTCTGTGGTGACCCGTCTTCCACGGTAAAACATTTCCTAGCGAATAAGGAATCTTCCCATCGCAATGACAATATGAGAGAATTGCCACCGATGGATTTGCCGCTGTGCCTACAAACATCATCTTGAGGCCATGCAGTAGTGAAGCACGGGAACCCAGGCGCTTCACCCTTTACCCTAGACCAGTGAAACACTGTCTCTAAAATGCCCACATTCCTGTATCTATGCCCGTTTAAAGTTAATGCTAAACCGAAATCATCTGAACCACTATTTTGCAGCATTTTAAAGAAGTACACTGGGAAAGATTTTCTGCATGGAAGAAAATGCAGGCGTCATGGCTGAAATGACAATATCATGCTGCACGAGCTCTTTGCCCTCAGATGTAGAAGTGTCATCAGTGGGCATCATAGAGAAACGGGACTTTAATAAGTGATCATCAACCTCTGTGAATTCCCTTTGTTCTAGATGCCTGACATAAAGAGGTGTCCTGAGTCACATAAACCTCCACCGACTGGTCTTAATGTGGCGCGGGAACATGCCGGTATAAGAGAATTCCAAAGAAGGCTGAACGTCCACAATTGAATGGTCATTGCCAGAAATGAAGTGGCAGCCGGATCAGACTGGAAAACTTCAGCTTCCATTAGACAATGAAGATGTGAGAATCTGGTACGTCCACAATTCACGGTTTCCTTAGATCCATGAAATTCCGTGTGGAGTTTTAGTCAGAAAATGAAAACTTCGGAGCCTCTGTTCAGCAGGCCCTGGTGTAGCTCCCATAGGCACATTTGTGCTCCTCTAGAATTTGGATAAAAATCGTTTTCACTGGAATAAAGAACCTTGATCAAGCCAGGTGGGTCTTGACAAAGGAAATTGCTGCATGTACCCTGTGTACTGACAAGCACCCACCTGTGCTAGTCCATGGCGTATTCAGCACAGAAATCTGCATCCATTGAGCCAAGACAAAGGAAAGCTCAGGGAGGCAGCACCCATGTGGAAAAGCATTTGTACTTCAAAGATGAGGCCAATGAGGTGAAAGGACAAACCCATGGCAAATAGTTTTCATCATCTGCAGAATTTCAGGGAGCAATATTGCTGGGAGAGAAAAGGCACCACGTGAGGAGGCACCCTCAACAAAACTACCTAGGGCAAGAGCCGGGTTGCCCCCAGGCACTAGGCGTATTAGGCCTCAGCATTGTAAGGAGGGTTCACTGAAGTCCCTGAGTGAAGTTTTCTCCGCTGTCCAAGTCTACGTTCCTAAAATTTACTCTGCGGTTTCTGATGTTCCTGGGTTATGAACGGCCACCATTCACCGTTCTCCTTACACTCGTGCGTCTCCATCGACCTTAAAAGAAAGGGAGGACACGCAACTGCTGGCAGGTAAATTCAGCACATTTTGTCTCAACAAAAAAGAGACAGCTCTGTGGTGACCCGTCTTCCACAGTAAAACATTTCCTAGCGAATAAGGAGTCTTCCCATCCCAATGACAATATGAGAGAATTGCCACCGATGGATTTGCCGCTGTGCCTACAAACATCATCTTGAGGCCATACAGTAGTGAAGCACGGGAACCCAGGCGCTTCACCCTTTACCCTAGACCAGTGAAACACTGTCTCTAAACATGCCCACATGCCTGTATCTATGCCCGTTTAAAGTTAACACTAAACTGAAATCTTCTGTCCCACTATTTTGCAGCATTTTAAAGAAGTACACTGGGAAAGATTTTTCTGCAAGGAAGAAACTGCAGGTGGCGTCGCTGAAATGAGAATATCATGCTGCACGAGCTCTTTGCCCTCAGATGTAGAAGTGTCATCAGTGGGCATCATAGAGAAACGGGACTTTAATAAGTGATCATCAACCTCTGTGAATTCCCTTTGTTCTAGACGCCTGACATAAAGAGGTGTCCTGAGTCACATAAACCTCCACCGACTGGTCTTAATGTGGCGTGGGAACATGCCGGTATAAGAGAATTCCAAAGAAGGCTGAACGTCCACAATTGAATGGTCATTGCCAGAAATGAAGTGGCAGCCGGATCAGAGTGGAAAACTTCAGCTTCCATTAGACAATGAAGATGTGAGAATCTGGTACGTCCACAATTCACGGTTTCCTTAGATCCATGAAATTCCGTGTGGAGTTTTAGTCAGAAAATGAAAACTCCGGAGCCTCTGTTCAGCAGACCCTGGTGTAGCTCCCATAGGCACATTTGTGCTCCTCTAGAATTTGGATAAAAATTGTTTTCACTGGAATAAAGAACTTTGATCAAGCCAGGTGGGTTTTCACAAACGAAATTGCTGCGTGTGCCCGGTATACTGACAAGCACCCACCTGTGCTAGTCCATGGCGTATTCAGCACAGGAATCTGCATTGATTGATCCAAGACAAAGGAAAGCTCAGGGAGGCAGCACCCCTGTGGAAAAGCATTTGTACTTCAAAGATGAGGCCAATGAGGTGAAAGGACGAACCCATGGCAAATAGTTTTCATCATTGGCAGAATTTCACGGAGCAATATTGCTGGGAGAGAAAAGGCACCACCTGAGGGAGGCACACTCAACAAAACTAACTAGGGCAGGAGCCGGGTTGCCCCCAGGCACTACGCATGTCAGGCCTCAGCATTGTAAGGAGGGTTCACTGAAGTCCCTGAGTGAAGTTTTCTCCACTGTCCTACGTCTACGTTCCTAAAATTTACTCTGCGGTTTCTGATGATCCTGGGTTATGAACGGCCACCATTCACCGTTCTCCTTACACTCGTGCGTCTCCATCGACCTTAAAAGAAAGGGAGGACACACAACTGCTGGCAGGTAAATTCAGCACATTTTGTCTCAACAAAAAAGAGACAGCTCTGTGGTGACCCGTCTTCCACGGTAAAACATTTCCTAGCGAATAAGGAATCTTCCCATCGCAATGACAATATGAGAGAATTGCCACCGATGGGTTTGCCGCTGTGCCTACAAACATCATCTTGAGACCATACAGTAGTGAAGCACGGGAACCCAGGCGCTTCACCCTGTATCCTAGACCAGTGAAACATTGTCTCTAAACATGCCCACATGCCTGTATCTATGCCCGTTTAAAGTTAACACTAAACCGAAATATTCTGTCCCACTATTTTGCAGCATTTTAAGGAAGTACACTGGGAAAGGTTTTTCTGCAAGGAAGAAACTGCAGGCGGCGTGGCTGAAATGAGAATATCATCCTGCACGAGCTCTTTGCCCTCAGATGTAGAAGTGTCATCAGTGGGCATCATAGAGAAACGGGACTTTAATAAGTGATCATCAACCTCTGTGAATTCCCTTTGTTCTAGACGCCTGACATAAAGAGGTGTCCTGAGTCACATAAACCTCCACCGACTGGTCTTAATGTGGCGCGGGAACATGCCGGTATAAGAGAATTCAAAAGAAGGCTGAACGTCCACAATTGAATGGTCATTGCCAGAAATGAAGTGGCAGCCGGATCAGACTGGAAAACTTCAGCTTCCATTAGACAATGAAGATGTGAGAATCTGGTACGTCCACAATTCACGGTTTCCTTAGATCCATGAAATTCCGTGTGGAGTTTTAGTCAGAAAATGAAAACTCCGGAGCCTCTGTTCAGCAGGCCCTGGTGTAGCTCCCATAGGCACATTTGTGCTCCTCTAGAATTTGGATAAAAATTGTTTTCACTGGAATAAAGAACCTTGATCAAGCCAGGTGGGTCTTGACAAACGAAATTGCTGCGTGTGCCCGGTATACTGACAAGCACCCACCTGTGCTAGTCCATGGCGTATTCAGCACAGGAATCTGCATCAATTGAGCCAAGACAAAGGAAAGCTCAGGGAGGCAGCACCCCTGTGGAAAAGCATTTGTACTTCAAAGATGAGGCCAATGAGGTGAAAGGACAAACCCATGGCAAATAGTTTTCATCATTGGCAGAATTTCACGGAGCAATATTGCTGGGAGAGAAAAGGCACCACCTGAGGGAGGCACACTCAACAAAACTACCTAGGGCAGGAGCCGGGTTGCCCCCAGGCACTACGCATGTCAGGCCTCAGCATTGTAAGGAGGGTTCACTGAAGTCCCTGAGTGAAGTTTTCTCCACTGTCCTACGTCTACGTTCCTAAAATTTACTCTGCGGTTTCTGATGATCCTGGTTTATGAACGGCAACAATTCACCGTTGTCCTTACACTCGTGCGTCTCCATCGACCTTAAAAGAAAGGGAGGACACGCAACTGCTGGAAGGTAAATTCAGCACACTTTGTCTCAACACAAAAGAGACAGCTCTGTGGTGACCCGTCTTCCACGTAAAACATTTCCTAGCGAATAAGGAATCTTCCCATCGCAATGACAATATGAGAGAATTGCCACCGATGGATTTGCCGCTGTGCCTACAAACATCATCTTGAGGCCATACAGTAGTGAAGCACGGGAACCCAGGCGCTTCACCCTTTACCCTAGACCAGTGAAACACTGTCTCTAAAATGCCCACATGCCTGTATCTATTCCCGTTTAAAGTTAACACTAAACCGAAATCTTCTGTCCCACTATTTTGCAGCATTTTAAAGAAGTACACTGGGAAAGATTTTTCTGCATGGAAGAAACTGCATGCTGCGTGGCTGAAATGAGAATATCATGCTGCACGAGCTCTTTGCCCTCAGATGTAGAAGTGCCATCAGTGGGCCTCATAGAGAAACGGGACTTTAATAAGTGATCATCAACCTCTGTCAATTCCCTTTGTTCTAGACCCCTGACATAAAGAGGTGTCCTCATTCACATAAACCTCCACCGACTGGTCTTAATGTGGCGCGGGAACATGCGGTATAAGAGAATTCCGAAGAAGGCTGAACATCCACAATTGAATGGTCATTGCCAGAAATGAAGTTGCATCCGGATCCGATTGGGAAACTTCAGCTTCCATTAGACAATGAAGATGTGAGAATCTGGTATGTCCACAATTCACGGTTTCCTTAGATCCATGAAATTCCGTGTTGAATTTTAGTCAAAAAATGAAAACTCCGGAGCCTCTGTTCAGCAGGCCCGGGTGTAGCTCCCATAGGCACACTTGTGCTCCTCTAGAATTTGGATAAAAATTTTTTTCACTGGAATAAAGAACCTTGATCAAGCCAGGTGGGTCTTGACAAACGAAATTGCTGTGTGTGCCCGGTATACTGACAAGCACCCACCTGTGCTAGTCCATGGCGTATTCAGCACAGGAATCTGCATCGATTGAGCCAAGACAAAGGAAAGCTCAGGGAGGCAGCACCCATGTGGAAAAGCATTTGTACTTCAAAGATGAGGCCAATGAGGTGAAAGGACAAACCCATGGCAAATAATTTTCATCATCGGCAGAATTTCACGGAGCAATATTGCTGGGAGAGAAAAGGCACCACCTGAGGGAGGCACGCTCAACAAAACTACATAGGGCAGGAGCCGGGTTGCCCCCAGGCACTAGGCGTGTCAGGCCTCAGCATTGTAAGGAGGGTTCACTGAAGTCCCTGAGTAAAGTTTTCTCCGCTGTCCTACGTCTACGTTCCTAAAATTTACTCTGCGGTTTCTGATGATCCTGGGTTATGAACGGCCACCATTCACCGTAAACCTTACACTCGTGCATCTCCATCGACCTTAAAAGAAAGGGAGGACACGCAACTGCTGGCAGGTAAATTCAGCACACTTTGTCTCAACAAAAAAGAGACAGCTCTGTGGTGACCCGTCTTCCACGGTAAAACATTTCCTAGCGAATAAGGAATCTTCCCATCGCAATGACAATATGAGAGAATTGCCACCGATGGATTTGCCGCTGTGCCTACAAACATCATCTTGAGGCCATACAGTAGTGAAGCACGGGAACCCAGGCGCTTCACCCTTTACCCTAGACCAGTGAAACACTGTCTCTAAACATGCCCACATGCCTGTATCTATGCCCGTTTAAAGTTAACACTAAACCGAAATCTTCTGTCCCACTATTTTGCAGCATTTTAAAGAAGTACACTGGGAAAGATTTTTCTGCATGGAAGAAACTGCATGCTGCGTGGCTGAAATGAGAATATCATGCTGCACGAGCTCTTTGCCCTCAGATGTAGAAGTGCCATCAGTGGGCCTCATAGAGAAACGGGACTTTAATAAGTGATCATCAACCTCTGTCAATTCCCTTTGTTCTAGACCCCTGACATAAAGAGGTGTCCTCATTCACATAAACCTCCACCGACTGGTCTTAATGTGGCGCGGGAACATGCGGTATAAGAGAATTCCGAAGAAGGCTGAACATCCACAATTGAATGGTCATTGCCAGAAATGAAGTTGCATCCGGATCCGATTGGGAAACTTCAGCTTCCATTAGACAATGAAGATGTGAGAATCTGGTATGTCCACAATTCACGGTTTCCTTAGATCCATGAAATTCCGTGTTGAATTTTAGTCAAAAAATGAAAACTCCGGAGCCTCTGTTCAGCAGGCCCGGGTGTAGCTCCCATAGGCACACTTGTGCTCCTCTAGAATTTGGATAAAAATTTTTTTCACTGGAATAAAGAACCTTGATCAAGCCAGGTGGGTCTTGACAAACGAAATTGCTGCGTGTGCCCGGTATACTGACAAGCACCCACCTGTGCTAGTCCATGGCGTATTCAGCACAGGAATCTGCATCGATTGAGCCAAGACAAAGGAAAGCTCAGGGAGGCAGCACCCATGTGGAAAAGCATTTGTACTTCAAAGATGAGGCCAATGAGGTGAAAGGACAAACCCATGGCAAATAATTTTCATCATCGGCAGAATTTCACGGAGCAATATTGCTGGGAGAGAAAAGGCACCACCTGAGGGAGGCACGCTCAACAAAACTACATAGGGCAGGAGCCGGGTTGCCCCCAGGCACTAGGCGTGTCAGGCCTCAGCATTGTAAGGAGGGTTCACTGAAGTCCCTGAGTAAAGTTTTCTCCGCTGTCCTACGTCTACGTTCCTAAAATTTACTCTGCGGTTTCTGATGATCCTGGGTTATGAACGGCCACCATTCACCGTAAACCTTACACTCGTGCATCTCCATCGACCTTAAAAGAAAGGGAGGACACGCAACTGCTGGCAGGTAAATTCAGCACACTTTGTCTCAACAAAAAAGAGACAGCTCTGTGGTGACCCGTCTTCCACGGTAAAACATTTCCTAGCGAATAAGGAATCTTCCCATCGCAATGACAATATGAGAGAATTGCCACCGATGGATTTGTCGCTGTGCCTACAAACATCATCTTGAGGCCATACAGTAGTGAAGCACGGGAACCCAGGCGCTTCACCCTTTACCCTAGACCAGTGAAACACTGTCTCTAAAATGCCCACATGCCTGTATCTATGCCCATTTAAAGTTAACACTAAACCGAAATCTTCTGTCCCACTATTTTGCAGCATTTTAAAGAAGTACACTGGGAAAGATTTTTCTGCAAGGAAGAAACGGCAGGCGGCGTGGCTGAAATGAGAATATCATGCTGCACGAGCTCTTTGCCCTCAGATGTAGAAATGTCATCAGTGGGCATCATAGAGAAACGGGACTTTAATAAGTGATCATCAACCTCTGTGAATTCCCTTTGTTCTAGACGCCTGACATAAAGAGGTGTCCTGAGTCACATAAACCTCCACCGACTGGTCTTAATGTGGCGCGGGAACATGCGGTATAAGAGAATTCCGAAGAAGGCTGAACGTCCACAATTGAATGGTCATTGCCAGAAATGAAGTGGCAGCCGGATCAGACTGGGAAACTTCAGCTTCCATTAGACAATGAAGATGTGAGAATCTGGTGTTCCACAATTCACGGTTTCCTTAGATCCATGAAATTCCGTGTGGAATTTTAGTCAGAAAATGAAAACTCCGCAGCCTCCTGTTCAGCAGGCCCGGGTGTAGCTCCCATAGGCACACTTGTGCTCCTCTAGAATTTGGATAAAAATTGTTTTCACTGGAATAAAGAACCGTGATCAAGCCAGGTGGGTCTTGACAAACGAAATTGCTGCGTGTGCCTGGTATACTGACAAGCACCAACCTGTGCTAGTCCATGGCGTATTCAGCACAGGAATCTGCATTGATTGATCCAAGACAAAGGAAAGCTCAGGGAGGCAGCACCCCTGTGGAAAAGCATTTGTACTTCAAAGATGAGGCCAATGAGGTGAAAGGACAAACCCATGGCAAAAAGTTTTCATCATTGGCAGAATTTCACGGAGCAATATTGCTGGGAGAGAAAAGGCACCACCTGAGGGCGGCACGCTCAACAAAACTACATAGGGCAGGAGCCGGGTTGCCCCCAGGCACTAGGCATGTCAGGCCTCAGCATTGTAAGGAGGGTTCACTGAAGTCCCTGAGTGAAGTTTTCTCCGCTATCCTACGTCTACGTTCCTAAAATTTACTCTGCGGTTTCTGATGATCCTGGGTTATGAACGGCCACCATTCACCGTTCTCCTTACACTAGTACGTCTCCATCGACCTTAAAAGAAAGGGAGGACATGCAACTGCTGGCAGGTAAATTCAGCACACTTTGTCTCAACAAAAATAGACAGCTCTCTGGTGACCCGTCTTCCACGGTAAAACATTTCCTAGCGAATAAGGAATCTTCCCATCGCAATGACAATATGAGAGAATTGCCACCGATGGATTTGCCGCTGTGCCTACAAACATCATCTTGAGGCCATACATTAGTGAAGCACGGGAACCCAGGCGCTTCACCCTTTACCCTAGACCAGTGAAACACTGTCTCTAAAATGCCCACATACCTGTATCTATGCCCATTTAAAGTTAACACTAAACCGAAATCTTATGTCCCACTTTTTGCAGCATTTTAAAGAAGTACACTGGGAAAGATTTTTCTGCATGGAAGAAACGGCAGGCGGCGTGGCTGAAATGAGAATATCATGCTGCACGAGCTCTTTGCCTCAGATGTAGAATTGTCATCAGTGGGCATCATAGAGAAACGGGACGTTAATAAGTGATCATCAACCTCTGTGAATTCCCTTTGTTCTAGACGCCTGACATAAAGAGGTGTCCTGAGTCACATAAACCTCCACCGAGTGGTCTTAATGTGGCGCGGGAACATGCCGGTATAAGAGAATTCCGAAGAAGGCTGAACGTCCACAATTGAATGATCATTGCCAGAAATGAAGTGGCAGCCGGATCAGACTGGGAAACTTCAGCTTCCATTAGACAATGAAGATGTGAGAATCTGGTACGTCCACAATTCACGGGTTCCTTAGATCCATGAAATTTCGTGTGGAATTTTAGTCAGAAAATGAAAACTCCGCAGCCTCCTGTTCAGCAGGCCCGGGTGTAGCTCCCATAGGCACACTTGTGCTCCTCTAGAATTTGGATAAAAATTGTTTTCACTGGAATAAAGAACCTTGATCAAGCCAGGTGGGTCTTGACAAACGAAATTGCTGCGTGTGCCCGGTATACTGACAAGTACCCACCTGTGCTAGTCCATGGCGTATTCAGCACAGGAATCTGCATCGATTGAGCCAAGACAAAGGAAAGCTCAGGGAGGCAGCACCCGTGTGGAAAAGCATTTGTACTTCAAAGATGAGGCCAATGAGGTGAAAGGACAAACCCATGGCAAATAGTTTTCATCATCGGCAGAATTTCACGGAGCAATATTGCTGGGAGAGAAAAGGCACCACCTGAGGGAGGCACGCTCAACAAAACTACATAGGGCAGGAGCCGGGTTGCCCCCAGGCACTAGGGGTGTCAGGCCTCAGCATTGTAAGGAGGGTTCACTGAAGTCCCTGAGTGAAGTTTTCTCCGCTGTCCTACGTCTACGTTCCTAAAATTTACTCTGCGGTTTCTGATGATCCTGGGTTATGAACGGCCACCATTCACCGTTCTCCTTACACTCGTGCGTCTCCATCGACCTTAAAAGAAAGGGAGGACATGCAACTGCTGGCAGGTAAATTCAACACATTTTGTCTCAACAAAAAAGAGACAGCTCTGTGGTGACCCGTCTTCCACGGTAAAACATTTCCTAGCGAATAAGGAATCTTCCCATCGCAATGACAATATGAGAGAATTGCCACCGATGGATTTGCCGCTGTGTCTACAAACATCATCTTGAGGCCATACAGTAGTGAAGCACGGGAACCCAGGCGCTTCACCCTCTACCCTAGACCAGTGAAACACTGTCTCTAAACATGCCCACATTCCTGTATGTATGCCCGTTTAAAGTAACACTAAACCAAAATATTCTGTCCCACTATTTTGCAGCGTTTTAAGAAGTACACTGGGAAAGATTTTTCTGCAAGGAAGAAACTGCAGGCGGCGTGGCTGAAATGAGAATATCATCCTGCACGAGCTCTTTGCCCTCAGATGTAGAAGTGTCATCAGTGGGCATCATAGAGAAACGGGACGTTAATAAGTGATCATCAACCTCTGTGAATTCCCTTTGTTTTAGACGCCTGCCATAAAGAGGTGTCCTGAGTCACATAAACCTCCACCGAGTGGTCTTAATATGGCGCGGGAACATGCCGGTATAAGAGAATTCCGAAGAAGGCTGAACGTCCACAATTGAATGGTCATTAGCAGAAATGAAGTGGCAGCCGGATCAGACTGGGAAACTTCAGCTTCCATTAGACAATGAAGATGTGAGAATCTGGTACGTCCACAATTCACGGTTTCCTTAGATCCATGAAATTCCGTGAGGAATTTTAGTCAGAAAATGAAAACTCCGGAGCCTCTGTTCAGCAGGCCCTGGTGTAGCTCCCATAGGCACATGTGTGCTCCTCTAGAATTTGGATAAAAATCGTTTTCACTGGAATAAAGAACCTTGATCAAGCCAGGTGGGTCTTGACAAACGAAATTGCTGCGTGTGCCCGGTATACTGACAAGTACCCACCTGTGCTAGTCCATGGCGTATTCAGCACAGGAATCTGCATCGATTGAGCCAAGACAAAGGAAAGCTCAGGGAGGCAGCACCCGTGTGGAAAAGCATTTGTACTTCAAAGATGAGGCCAATGAGGTGAAAGGACAAACCCATGGCAAATAGTTTTCATCATCGGCGGAATTTCACAGAGCAATATTGCTGGGAGAGAAAAGGCACCACCTGAGGGAGGCACGCTCAACAAAACTACATAGGGCAGGAGCCGGGTTGCCCCCAGGCACTAGGGGTGTCAGGCCTCAGCATTGTAAGGAGGGTTCACTGAAGTCCCTGAGTGAAGTTTTCTCCGCTGTCCTACGTCTACGTTCCTAAAATTTACTCTGCGGTTTCTGATGATCCTGGGTTAT